>NW_026020295.1:100000-700000 GCF_900185275.1 Solanum verrucosum | reverse complement strand
TTGACAAGTTATTAAAACAACATAACATTAAAGAACAAGACTATAAAATTTATATGTGACTCTCTTGCATTGTTTTTAATTAACGAGCTGGGATTGACACATATGAATTGTATGATTTTTATGACTTTTATAATTATGAGTTAATGTCTACCATATTTAAAGTATTTTGAATTTTAATAGTCATTATTAAAATATTTTCAAGTTATATTTATAAATATAGTTAAGATTTTATTAAACATAAAAAATGAAATCATTAATTCTGAGTAGATTTAGATTCAAGAAGAGTCTGATGAGATTTTAAGTGACTTACTATGTTCATGCATTCTTTTTGTTTGCAAAAACTTTTATAGTACTCTATTTATTATTCTTTCGAGAAGTAGTTCGATTTTTTTCCTTCTTCCGATAAATTATTGGTATGATTGCAAAATATATATATATATCATACACTGGACTTGATTTACTTTTTGATCTAGTCATCTAGCGAGACTTTTTTTAACAATATATTAAACTAATTAAAGCAAATTAATTACTCAATAAGATATATAAGTCTTGATGGATATTCCTAAAAGTTGTAACCTAAAATCTAAATATGTAGTTTCAATTACTATATAGTTAGAAAATACAATATGCTCGTCAACGTGCTTAAAGAGTCAAAGATAAGATTATGATACAATGATCTATTAATTAGCTAATAGTTTGACATCTACTTAATGGTACAAATTTGAGATATCAAATTATGTAAATTAATAAAAACATCTCGTGATCGTAACAAATATTTATTTAAATTTGAGAGATAGAGTGAATAATTAAATTAGGTAGATGACTGTAAATCATCTTAACGAAAAAATAACTAGAATAAAAATATATAAAATTTTATTAGATAAATTTAAGGTCTCTTATAAAAATTTGATTTTAGATCATCGATTTCTTTGAGCGCCTTTGAATCTAGCTTAGACTATTTATTTTCTTACAATATATTAAACTAATTAAGTGCAAATTAATTACTCAATTATAGGATGTATAAGTATAGATGGATATCCTAAAAGTTGTAGCCTAAATGTATAGCTTCAATTACTATATAGTTAGAAAATACATTATGTTATGTTACGTGAAACAAAATGGTCATAATGACCTTATTAAGTTTTGACTTCTTGCATTGAATTTGAAAGTGTGCAGTCCCTTTCTAGTTTCTTCTATGTTGAAATTATAGCCAACGCCTAATATGTTAAAATTATAGCCAACGCCTAAAAAATAAGAGATCTAATTACTAAAATCGTTAATATTAAATATCATTTTTTTTATTTTAAATTATAGCGACGTTGGGAGGTCTCTTGTTTTTTTTTCTTTTTTTATCCTCCCTAGGAGCTCCCACCCCTTTTGCTCCCTTGGTGATTCGAACTCGCAATCTTCGGGTTGGAATTGAGGGGTGCTTACCATCCGAGCAACTCCCTCTCATCGTCTCTTGTTTAGTTAAACCGCTAAATAAATATTTTTTCAAAGATAGTGACCCGGTGAGGTTAAAATAAATTATAATACATGAAAAAAATAAAAGTATGGTATTAGCATTTAGCAAATAGCAATATAAGGAGTTTTAATGTATTCATTACCATGATTAAAGATACAATTATTCCTCAAAATATTTTTCATATTCTTTCCATCATATATATATATATATTTTTTTTTATTTATTTTTTATTTTTTTTTATTTTTAATACATCAAATTAAATAATGCAACATAACTAATATCATCATTACTGATATGTCATATTCAACATTATACGCCCTGTCAAACCACCCTGCATTCAACTTATCTTTAAAATCATAGCTATATTTTCCATCGATCTTAGAAAATTGCCAAGCACAAATTAAAATAAGAATAATAATTATTTATTTATTTTATTCATTTAATTAATTAATATAACAATCAAACAATTGATATATAACACGATTCCAATTTTTTAAATTTTTTTTGTTTAACATAGCAAAGGCTGCTTGTTAGCTTTATCTTAAAGTAACACTACCCTAATGTTGGATATTATTTGCCCTGAGTTTCTTACCATAAATAGGATTTCGTAACACCTAATTGGGATTTGAGAGACATGAAAAAAAATAGAAAAAAAAATATGCGATCACTTTTTTATTATATTATAGAGAAGTATTCAAAACACTCTAAATTAGGTGTGGATTATTAGTTTCATCCACGAACTATTGATGACCTTGAAAACATCACTTTACTTGACTAGCTGAACTTAAATACATCTCTGATCTTGCAACATGAGTGAAATACACCCTTAAATTCTCGCCTAGTTTAGGTTTGTTTTCAACATTTAAGAGTCTCATGCTCATACAAGAATTTGACACCATCTAGCTATGTCATGTTGCATATCGGGAGTGTATCTAAATTTAGTTAGTCAAGTAAATGAATGGTTTTAAGATTGTCACTAATTCGGAAACAAAATTAATAATTTACGTTAAGTTTAGAAGTGTTTCTAATACTTCTCATATATATATATAGTCCAGCAGAAGATTTCGATAGTCCAGTAGAAGATTTAATACTTCTATCTACTCCTATATATTTGAATAAAATTTACTTTGATTTCGATAGTCCAGCAGAAGATTTAATACTTCCACTCCTATATATTTGAATAGCTGGTCCCTCATGTTGAATAATTGATGTTTTAATAATATCAATACAATATATAGGATTTCCAATATATAATATTGATTTAGTATAGATTGCGAAATTAGTTAGGGATATATAGTGTAATTATTTAGTGGGTATGAATGTAAAGGAATATATATTTGTAATTATTTTGCTTTTATAAGGTATTTGCTTAATTTTTCCTTTATAAAATTACTTAAAACAAAAGACATGGCTCACATTTGCAGTTTGCTATCCTTGAAGTTTTTTTTTCTTTTAAATATTTATAAAGTGACTTTAGACATGGCCACTTTTGCAGTTTGCTATCCTTAAATGGTTTAAGTCGCTTAGTTAGTTTTTTTAATAATATAGTATAATAAATTTTAAAATAAATAAATGGTTCCAAATCTCAATCCAACAGTCGGTCGTTATTTGTCAAATTCCCAAAACCTAAAGCCAGAAATCCTATTATCTCTTACTTACTGATGCATCAACAAAAAGATAAAAAATAATGAAAAAGTCAATTTTAAGAACGTCGAATTGTTTCATTTAATATAACAATCAAACAATTGATATAACAATTCTATTTTTTTTAATTATTCATTTAATAAAACAATCACATTTTAATATATATTTTAAAAATACTTTAAGTTGTTAATTATTGTGATTTATAGTACTATTTTGTTGTAATTTTTTAAAAATATATAACATACTAAAAAGAAAAGTAAGATTAGGGTCATTTATCAGCGGATTAAGTGGATAATTATGTTTAATAATTTGACTTATTGATTATTAATTTATAAATATATTAATTCACTAGCAAATCAATAGATTTAATATCGGATTAATAATTATTGGACGGACGATACTTCTTTTCACTCTGCTAAATGCATGACTAGAGAGCCAGTTATTGAATGTTGAGTTGTTGTTAAAGAAGATATTTGAGCTTAACGGGTTAACTATTTATTTGATAATAAAATTAAGAAATTCACCTTTGCATCGTTTTTGATGATTGAAATACCAATAAAGTCAATTTTATGGTTAGATTAGTGTAACAGTTCGATTAGGAACCACCAAACAAAAAAATAATACTAAAATAAAACATATTAAAATATAAGGGCCAAACATTCAGCAATTTATACATTAAATCTGAGGGCTTTATAATAAATTAACACTAAGGGACATCTTTTTTGTTTTTTCTCCGACATGTCTTTTTTAAATTTCTTAATATTCATGTCTACTTGAATTACCAACCACAGTTATGGTCCAGTATTAAATATTTTTCGTGCCTCAACTTGTATAAATAGAGAGAGCCTCCTCATCTTCAAATCGCTCATTTCGTCTTACTTCCACTCTCTTCTCTTACAAGGAGTATAAATAATATATTTCTTCTTCTCTGAAAGGCTGAAATTTTCCATTCTTCTAATGGATTTTGTTACATTCTTCTTGACATCATTGGCGTTGATTGTTAACTTGTTGCAGCTCAAATACAATGGAACCAACATGTTTCAAAAACATCCCATAATAGCTGGAATCGCGGTAATTTCTTTGATTATATATTGTTTTCTACTTTGGATCGAGTTTAAATACGGGAGATATTACTTTGGTACTACTTCTGATCCATTTATTGTGAATCTTCTCGGATGTCTCTCTATCACGACTACCATCTCCCTCTTGTTACCCGTCTACGTTAGACCACTCGTGTTTATCGTTGGTCTGTTCATTCCTTTAAAGAAAGCATTGTATTGGATTTTCACAAAGATGGACCAGCGTTTTGGATGACAAGGGTAGATCCAGCTTTGTGTTATATGAGGAGAAGGCTAAACAGGCCAACAAGAAACATACTGCCTCTCTAAGACAAAACTACTTATTGGTTTTCATGTTTGTGTTAAAGTTAAATCCTTCTGTTTGTGTTAAATCCCCTTTGGTTTTTCATTTTGCTATTGATATATGTTGTTGTGTTGTGTTTTTCTGTGTGTGTGATAAGTAAAGTGTCTAAATAAATTATGTCATCTGTCATTCGGTGCCCAAAATCATTCTCGAATAATGAATTTTAAGAAACACACAAATTAGCCAATAAATTGATGACACGTGGAATTTTATTTTTTTTTCTCTCTCGATATAATTCAAAATATAATAATTTAAAGGAATTATTTTTATTGTCTTCTCTAAACTACTAATAACATTTTGCAGAAACGCTGCTTTCCCCCCTCTCTTCCTTCTCAATCATACACCAAACCCAGTTCATAAGGCATACAGTTTTCAATTTGTACATAAAAGTTCTGATATTTATAATATTCATAAAAATCTTAAATCTTTAAATTGAAATTCTTATCAAATTATTCAATCTGGGTCAATGCAAATAACTTAGAATAATTAACCCACTAAATCACTCCTCACAGAACAATAAATTTTACTATAGAAGAATAAAGCTAAGTCATGAATTCTACAAAGCAGTAAATTTGAATTGAGATCCGTTAAAGAATGACAAAATCTCATATTGATGGTTAATAAAATGAGTAAACTCCTTATGAAGCTTGGGCAATCCTCCAAACCTAATTTCACATGGTACCAAAGCAATAGTGAAGGCAGAGTTTGAAGGCATGTGATGGAAGTAGGGGTGTGCACTATTTGGATTAAATCGAATAATCAAATCGAATTTTTATTTGGATTGGTTTTTTGGTTTTTCGAATTGGTTTTGGATTAATAAATTACTTTGTTTGGTTTTGGATTTTAAAAATAAAAACCAAAAAACTGGAAAAAAAACCGAATTATATGTGTATATATATAAATGTTTAGGTTTAGAATTAAGTTGGAGTTAACCACTTTTGTCCCTTTTTGGTTATTGCCTTTCATCATGATTACGTTTATATTTTATATTTGAACATCTATAATAGATATAATTATAAGTATTGTGTTTTAAGTTTTACTTATGATTTATATTATAAAGTATATTTAAGAGATTCAATATTATTACTTTGGTTATGTTATAAATTATTGACATAATCGAATAATCAAACCGAAAAAAGCCGAACCGAATAGAAGAAAACCAAATCAAACCAAATTTATTTTGGATCAAATTGGGTTATACTTTTACAAAACCAAAAACCGAAAAATCCAAACCGAATAGTGAAAAACCAAACCGAAAAAGCGAATGCACACCCCTAGATGGAAGAGGCATGAAAAATCAAATCCACTTCCATATGACAATATTAAATTCCTCCAAAAAAGAATTTCACGATTATTTCAATATTTAATTTTTGAAATAGGTCTTTTCTTAAATTTTAAAACATTCGCCATGAATAGAGTTAAACTTGGAAAATGGGGAAGAAAACAAAAACAAAACTAACTACGTAAGCTTTTCACGTGCAATAAATGAGTGTACACTCTTTATGACGTGTACGTAAAAAATGTCAAAATGACACAATAAAATCTTACATAAGATATCTAAATGAATAAAATTTAATTAAAGTCTCTAAGTAAAAGTTGGTGTGAATTTTAGGGGGTGACGTAACTTTTTAATACTATAATGTTCTAAATAAGGTGGTACAATCTCTTGTCTTATGTCTAATGTTAAATGATGTTCAAAAGAGCAGCATGTGCTATGATAATTAGTACAAATAAGGAATATATTTGCAAATGCCATAACTAGACCTAAACAACTCACTTGTCCCCCACACCAAGACCATTCCTTTTTAGGTGAATTATGATTTGAAATAGAAATAGTAACTAAATACTTCCTTCGTCCTATTTTATATGTCACTTTTTTATTTTGGACTTGCATTAAGAAATGATGTAACTTTACCCTTCTACCCTTATTTAATTTTTTTGGAACTCAAGTTTTCAATTAATGAATATGAATTAATTTATTTTGATTAATTAATTTAACCAATGAACATGAATCATTTACTTAGCTTTTCTAAGTTGGTTAAATGTATGTTTTCAATGCTAATAACTCAGAAGGGTAAAAAAGAAACAATATGCTAATTTGTGCATTGATATTATGAAATGACAAGTATTATGGACCAACTATTTATAGAAATGGATGACATATAAAATGAGACGGAGGGAGTAGCTTTTATCTAATTTGAATTTTCTTACTATATATCACTTATCTGAAGCTAAATGAAATTTATTATTTAGCTACAATTTTTTTCTATATTATGTTAACATTTAAAATAGTCTTTGTCGCTAATTTCTTATTTTCATAATTATGTATACATGAAAACAACTTTTTCTTAAGACATTAACCAAAACAAAGAATCATTAGTTGGAATAGTAACCATTTAACTCTTTGCATCTTTGTGCATAATCTCCCAAGATCGTCCATTTTTATTTTATTCATATTTGACTTTGATAGCATTCTCAAATAATAATTACTAAAATGATAAGTTAATTATATCACATTCTAAATTAACAAATTTAATATTTGAGAGAAGAAAATGATTATTGTTAATAATAAAAGTAAATTAAGCATTAAGTGGTAAATTATCTTTTGATTTTTACATTAGACAAATAAAAATGAACAACAACATATTATCAGTGAAATCCCATAAAAACAATTAACAACTAAAAATGATGAAGAGATTATTAGTAATTAGTACTAGAAAGGGAATTCATCTAAAGCAAACAAACGTTCTACACCAAAGTTGCCTAAATTCACCCAAAAAAATGGCAAAGAAAGGAAACGTGTTCTAATTAATCATCTTTGACATATTGCCTATATAAATCTAAGTGTATATATTATATTATTCTAATCTTGGACCTATTGAAGTTAGGTGTCAACTCCAATTGTTAATCAAATCCTACCTACCCAGATTTTTGCTAATTTATGAACCTAATTCCTTATTCGCTACAAAATTTATTGATAATCCTTAGTTAATTCATATAGCTAATTAAATAGTTTTTAATTAAATATATGAGTTTTCTTATAATTCATTGCTAATATTAGTAGGGATCTGGAAATTATATTAAATTAAAAATTGTCTAGAATTATGGTCAAAATTTGAAATAGCAAGATTTTCCAAAAGTCAAACGTTCCCTATATAGTAATAATTACAGTACCTAAAACGTTCTTTCACTTTTCATATATTTCTCTTGTTGATAATGAACTTTGCTATTTTATATAAATTTTTTGTTTTCTCATATGGTTTTTCATTAGATTTGTTGTTGTTTTAATTTGATAAATAAATTATCAAAAACTATACCTGGTTATTTAGAATTTTAATTTTATCGTAATAGTTATATTTGTGGATTCAAAAGATCTCAAACCTCAATTTTATTTATTTGATATTAATATTATTAAAGGTAAACTTACGAATTGAATAAATGCACAACAATAACAAAATAAAAGTTACTGAATTATTAAGACATAGAGTAATAAAAAATCGTAGATTATGTTTGAATATTCTTTTTCGTCATGGAAAAATATCATGACCTAGTTGAGTTTTAACCACTTGTCATAGTTATTGATTATGATTGGAATGATTATTATATGTCTCCTTGAATTCATGATGATGAATACTTTCTCCGTCCACTTTTATTTGTCATGTTATACTTTTCAAAAGTCAATTTAATTAATTTTTAAAGTTAAATTAGATTAGATTAATTCGATATTTTAAACAAAAAAAATTAGATATTCAAAAAATATACTAAAAGTACTATAAATTGTAGTAATTTTTTGCATTTAGTAATAAATGATAATGCACATCGGGAGCAGAGCTAGTGTGTGATTATGGGTTCGAATAACTTTGATTTGAACATTGAATTCGTAGTAAAAAAATTATTGGATATATATAAATTATTAATTTAGAAACAGTAAACGAATTAAAATTTTTAATAAGTATGTCAAGCCAAAATTTAAGAAGTAAATATGACGGGAATATTTACTTTTTGTCTTTGAATTCAAGAACAACTATTTCCTTAAATTCAATTATTCCACAGATGCACGTGACATGCTTAATTAAGTGAAAAAAAACAAGCATGCTTGGAAGTTGGATGGGCTGTAACCAAAAAATAAAAAAGATAGAGAGAAAGAAACGGTCAATACAATATAGTAAGCACTACAATATTTTACAACTTTTCTATACTTGGTGGAAAGATAAACTCTTTGAAAGATCCATGAACTTTTAAAATTATATTAAGTTTCATTAGAGCATTTAAAAAATTGAAATTCATCTAAAGAAACATATATTTTAAAACTAACTTAATTAGAGATCATATTTATTATTATTATTACTAATAAATACTACAGGGTATCAAACCAGCATAATATAAAAGTGTAAGACTACAACATTAATATATGTTGTTAACTAGTATCAACACATATGAATTATATATTCGTTAAAAAGAAGAAGAAGAAGAATTATATGATTTTTATGATGTATCGAAGTCTATCATATCTAAAGTGTCTTGAGTTTTGATTGTTGTTATTGAATATTTTCAAATTATATTCAAATATGGTTTAAATTTATTTATACATAATAACTAAGAAATTACTTAATTAGAGATCATATAAATAACAAATATAAATAATGATTGACATGTTATCAAAACAACCTTGCATAAAATCACAAGACTACAAAATCAATATGTGACTCTCTTGGATTGTTTTTAATTAACAAAGGTCGACACATATGAAATATATGATTTTTCTTACTTTCATATTATGGGTAAATGTCTACCACATTTAAAGTATCTTGAATTTTAGTAGTAATTATTAAAATATTTTTCAAATTATATTTATAAATATATTTAAGATTTTATTAAACATAAAAATGAGACCATTATCTCTTGAGTAGATTTTGATTCAAGAAGAGTCTGATCATGAGATTTTAAGTGCCTTACTATATTCATGCATTTTTTTTGTTTGCGAAAACTTTATAATACTCCATTTATTATTCTTTCACCATCATATCAGACATATTTAATTGGGGTGTGTTTGGTGGGAGACGTTATTTGGTGATTAGTTACAAATGTCTTTCAAGAAATAGTTTGATTTTTCCCCCCCTTTTCGATAAATTATAACTTTTGATTGGTATGATTGCAATAAAAAAAAAACTATACAAATATAAACATAATACTTTAAAAATATATTTAAGGAAAATTAAAATTAGATTATATATTTTAATTGTCTAAACCAATGTAAAACTAAAGAACAAATATTCAATATTATTGTCATTCTTAGTGTTGAATTGATTTTCTTTTTGTATTAGTATTAATTTGATTTTGATTTAAGCTTTATTATAATTATCAACATCTATGAATTATAATATTTATTGGACCATTTCGAATTCTAAGTTTTAAACTTGAAATAATATATTAAAAGATAAAAACTATGAAATAGTATAAGAAATATTTTAAAATTTTATCAAAGTAAATATTTTTATGTATAAAATAAAATTTTAAAATTACATATATAATGTCGAGTTGGTTTGGTCTCGGGCTGATTTTTTTTAGTTAAAACCAAACCAACCCAAATATAGTCAGGTTTTTTTTTTTAATACCAAACCAAACCACTAATCGAGTTTTTTTCAATTTGCTTTTTGATTCGATTTTCGGTTCGATTTTGTACATCCCTAATTGGTAGTCTTATTGGGAGTTTTCACATGCATATAGCTTTAAGAATGAGTCCATGCTTAATAGACTTTAACAATTGATAAATACTTGATTAATTAATACAAAAGTAATACTATAAATTTGATCGATTTTGTAGCTTTCTGTTTTTTACCAACAATATATCTTTCTATTTGATTTGCTTCTTGATCTAGCTAGACTTCATTTTTTTTTACAATATATTAAACTAATTAAGTGCAAATTAATTACTCAATTCTTAATAAGATATATAAGCCTAGATGGATATTCCTATAAAGTTGTAGCCTAAATATATAGTTTCAATTACTATATAGTTACATATGCTCGTCAATATGTTTAAAGAATCAAAGATAGGATACAACTTACAAGGACCTACTTCTGTTCCATTTTTGACTTGAAACACTTATTAAGAAAAGAATTATTGACATAGACATAGTGAGTTTACCATTTTATCCCTATTAATTGATCGAATTTCAAAATCAATAAAGAGGTTCTCTTTTTCAAAAATATCAACTCTCCAAATAAATTGAAGGTATAATAGGTAAAAAATATTGTCTTTTCTTGATTTGTTAAAAATGACAAGTAAAATTTCAAAGTTAGACAAGTAAAAAGGGATAGAGAGAGTATTTAATTAGCTAATTAGTGTGAATTAATTCAATATATATATACTACTCATGGAAAAAGTTGTGTTATGCTACGTGAAAAAAATATGATGATGACCTAATTAAGTTTTGAACATTTGCCATGGCAATTAATTATGAGGGGAATTTATGATGATGAATTAGTAATACATAAATTAGTAATATCTATATATATATATATATATATATATATATATATATAATGCAACATAGCTAATATCATCATATTTAACATTATTCTTATACATCCAGTCAAACCTTTCCTTAGATTCTTCACAATGTTTTTTTTTTCAACTTTATCTTTAGATCATACTCAAATTCTCCATTGATCTTAGACCATTGCCGGGCACAAATTAAAATAAGAATAATATCTAGTTATTTTATTCATTTAATATAACAATCAAACAATTGATATAACATTTTTAATTATTCATTTAATATAACAATCATATTTTAATATATATTTTAAAAATATTTTAAGTTGTTAATTATTGTGATTTATACTGAAAACTCAAAAGAAAAGTAAGAGACGGATAATTATGCTTATTAATTTCAATTTTTAGATATACTAATCCACTAGCAAACCAATAGAAAAATCAATTGATTTAATATCGGGTTAATAATTATCGGACGGTACTTCTTTTGACTCTGCTACAGCGAACTTGTCCTAGAGAAGGAGAAGTCGTTATTAATTGAATTTTCTTACAATATACTACCTCCGTCCACTTTTATTTATCATGTTGCGCTTTTCAAAATTCAATTTAACTAATTTTCAAAGTTAAATTAAATTATGTTAATTCGATATTTTAAACAAAAAATTTAGATATTCAAAAATTATACGAAAAGTACTATAACAATTTCTTGCATATCAATATGATGAAAAATACATCGTAAAATATTAGTCAAAGTTCTTATAGTTTGACCCTAAAAAAGGAAACCATGACAATTAAAAGTAGACGGAGGGAGTATTACTTATCTGAAGCTAAATGGAATTTACTATTTTGAGACCAAATTTTTCTGAAATAGAATCGGTTGCTAATTTCTTATTTTCTTAATTATCTACACATGAAAACAACTTTTTGCCTAAGACATTCATCAAATAGGGCAATATATATAAACTGTCCCATTACCAACTTTCTTGTAGACTAAAAACGAGTAAAAGACGCGTTAACAAACTGGATATATGCAGTGGGAAATCATCATAGGTTTAACTATATTTTTATAAAAATAATAATTTAAAGCATTGGCTCCCATCTTTGCACACATACATTAAAAAGATTAAATTGTTTTTTTTTAACATTGAAATTATAGTAAGAAATTTATTGAATATGTATAAATTATTAATTTAGAAGCAGTAACTCAAAACGAATTAAAATTTTAAACTCATAAATTCTAAATTTTGACTCCGTCTCTAAGTTACACGTGATAGATTTTCTTAGGAATATAATTAAGTGCAAAAACTTGTTTTATAATAGAGATCATTTTTAACAATGAAATTAGGCTAGCTGCTGAGTGCTTGATTTCAACTTTTTTCTCTTCTTAGGAAAACTGTCTCCTTCCATCCATGATGTGATGTAAGCTTTTGTATAGTTGCATTTCTTTATTACTCCCTTCCTTTGAATCAATTTATTTGATTTTGAGTTAGTAGAGAGTTTATTAAAGTAATTATTTTAATTTTATAATATATTAAATTAAAGATATGTATAATATATCAAAATATTTTTTAATCTTATGATCTTAAATATGTAATGTAAAAAGTTAAATTAATGAGTTGTCAAAACAAAAGAAAAAATATTCTTTTTTTAAATGAATTAAAAGAAAAGCAAAACAAACTGAAAAAATGAGTATTATTTTATAACTTACTACCGATTTTACAACTTAGTTTAGGAGGTGTTAGAGTATGAGAGATTGGCAGAGCAAGAGTTAGAAGAGGTCAAACCGTCAAAGTAGGCGGGAGAATAATACTTTAATAATACTAACGATTAACTTAACTTGTCATAGCTATTGATTATTATATGTCTCCTTGAATTTAATAATACAGAAATAGAAGTCCTATCTTTAATGCTTAGAATAGGTGCAGTCCCCTTTCCTTCTCTCAAGCAGAGGAGTTATAGACAGCGTTTCAAAAAGTATGAACGAGTCATATTTAAATATTTTAATTATAAACATATCTTTTTAAATTTTTACTTATCTCATTTCATTTTTTAGCAATTTATTTTTCTGGTATTTCAATCCCGCCCCGTGAGGGGAGTAGGTAGTAATTATGAATGTTTCTCAAAATAAATATTTTTCCTTTGTTTCATTTTAACAATTGTCTAGAACTTTTAATAAATGTTATGTTTTTCGAAAGTTAACTTGACTAATTTTTAAAGTTAAATCAGACAACATTAATTTGATATTTTAAACAAAAAACTTTACTTATTCAAAAACTATATGATTAATTCAAAAACAAAATTTTAGTTATTCTTGAGAATTGAACACTATTATTAATAGTTCTTTAATACAAGGATATAGTAAAAAAAAAAAATACTAATTTTTGTCTCAAAGTTTTTAAGATTACACTTATTATTAGGGGTGGACATGGTACAGTGTCGTGCGGTATTAAAAAGTTCGGTTTGGTAATTTCGGTTTATGATTTTAAAAATACTATAATATTATTATATCAAACGGTATTTTAAAATTTGGTTTCGATATTTTGTAGTACGATAAATCGATGACCATAGTTTGGTCAACTTCAACTTACAAATATTCATATAATAAATAATTATGACTTTGACTTTTCAAAAAACGTCTCAATTTTATTATACTAATATCTTACACATATAAAAAAAAGTTCAAAATAAAGTACAAATAATTTTCTTTGTTAATTAATCACCCCAAAAGAACATTTACATCAAGATAGAGTAGTCAAAATTTCGATATCTAAATAAATAATTAATTACTATTTATATATTTATTAGTATTATATAGTTACATATATATGAATTTCATATGTAACTATATACTTGGTATGGTACTCCATACTTCGATATTTTTATTTTTATTATAAACATCATACTAATTACCAATTTTATTTTATTTTCTAAAATGCATATCAAATACAAAAATATTTATACTACGACGGTGTTAAAATTTCGATTTTAATACGGTATTTGATATTTATCAAATCATGTTCACCCCTAATTATTATTGGATAACTTCTTCCTTTTTCGCTAGACTAGAATGACATTTATTTTAAGATAGAAAAATAGTTATTTTGACTTCCATAATTGTGAAAAAAACGGGAGAATGTATGCCGTTATTTCCGTGTATCACTCAAAAGTACAAAGACACTACATACCTTAAATAAAATTTGGGAAAATTTTTGGCAAATAGTATTTATTCATATACCTTGTCATTATTTGGCAAATATTTTTGGCAAATAACCCAAATTCTCAAATACTAGAAAAAATTAGTATTTGGGCCAAATCTCATTATTTGGGAACTTTTAACAATTCAAATTCTACACCAAACTTTTATCTTTTACAAGAACACCCTCTATAGTAGTTGTTTATGTTGTTTTTACATAATATTTTACGTGAACATCAAAGTAGTGATGGAATATTCAGTAAATATGAAAGTGATGATAGAGTTGTTGATGAAAATGATAACAATTCGCTTAGGGTAACAAAGTCATGTGCAAACATATGGTTAGTTTGATAGTTTTTAAAACTTATGGTATATATCATATTTCTTAAAAATGTGAAATATATTTCCCAAATAGTATGGTCAAACACATGGTGAAATTTCACCCAAATTTTCACTCAAATAATATTTGCCAAAAATATTTGAAAATCTATGATCAAACGCTAGCTTAGTTTCTGCAAAAGAATATATGATAATCATTTCTTGTTTTATGTGTACATTTTTTTATTTATATTTTTATATTTGAATGTAAGCAAATAAAGTAATAATATTATCCTTAAAGCAATTATATATAATCTAAACAAATATTATTACAGGTGAGAACGGAATAAGGGTGATGGGGATGGGGCCTATAATATGAAGCAAAGATTAGGTGTGCTAGAAGATGCGGAAAACACAACATATATTAATAGATAACATTTCATAGATAAAATAAACATACTTGAAGTTGAAGGACTATTAGTACTACACATAATATACATTAGGGACAAATTTGAGTGAAGAACCATCTTGGGATATATTTTTTTCTTCTCAAACAAACAAATTTAGAATATGAAATAACCCATTGCTTTGGTGAAAACTAAAATTTCTCAAGAAGAGCTTTTTTGGACTTCGATCTCAACTGACTTTTTGAATTTTCTTTTGCACATCTACCAACCTCGGGACAACTTCAAACATCGCGGATTCGAGATAAAATGTCTAAAGTTTATGTGATGGAAATAAAAATAAAAATAATTGAATTTCAATCGTATGTGCCTAAACTTCAAGTAGAACATGTATCTGTTTACGTCCCCCAAATTGTTTTAGGCATCTTACCCCAACTCAGCCACACACCATAAGAGGAACAGATAGTCCCAAAAATATATATTCCGTCCCCTGCTCAGGTTTAAACAAGCTAGGCACATTGGAAAAACATTACTAGCAACAGAAGCTAATCACAGCACAAGGAACTCGACAAAGACAAATTCTGCGGTTTTCATACCAGAAAAACCATTCCAGCTACGATGGGAAGTTTCGAATACATTATACAACTGACCACTTTCCATTGCTTTTACAGTTTCTATACCAAACAATGCCACCATTGAGAAACAGTCATAACCCTGCAGAGCCTGCTTACTGTTACTCTATATCTATAATTAACATTCAAGTTGCACGTCGATCCAAAAAAGGTGAGAGGTCACGATAAACAATCTACAGAATTTTGTGAAGATGGAAGGAGGCTCAAATGTCTGTCAAGATCAATGATGACACAACAACAACATAAGCTAGAAAGAAGAAAATTGCTATCTGAATGAAGAACTTGGGATTGTCCCTCATGTTTGGAGATGTTACCGCCCTGCAACAGTGAAACAGTGACATTGTCAATTTGGTTGGCAGAAAGCAGCCTAGTAATTTAACAAGTTTTTGTCTGCAAGGAGAAATACCTAGCAATGCGTTGTGAAAGCCGATGAAAAGGCATGCTTTGAATAAACACAATACCAGGCCCCGTTAGGACAGCTGTCACCAGATTATCATTCTGCAATGGTACAGATATTGTTAGCACTTAGGACCATGACCTCAGAAACCAAATAACAAATGACAACAGCAGATGCAAGTCTGATTAGTTCCTTGAAGCAGAAGATAGCATATATTTTCATAGATAACCAACATTCACAAGTCAGGTTAGTTCAGTCATTATTAATAAAGAGAACTCAAGTAATTTTACTGTAACCATCTAAAAAAGTTTCGAACTCTGCATACTAATGGAAAGAAGTACAAGAAACTTGCAGGTAATCTGATCTTTTATAAAGGAAAAATTACACTTTTGTTTCTTTTGCCCACTTTGGTAGAAATGATATCTGGCTTTAATTTCCTTTTGTTTTTAGGTGATAACAATAGATCAGGGATAACTTGCGCATCTCAACTAACCTCTCCATTCTCCACCAGTACAGGTGTCAACTCTGTTCATCAATATGTGAAAATATCATCTAACTTATTTTGCCTCTACAGAGATTTGACCCCTGACTTCTCATTGTCTAACTGCCTTTTTAAGTTGAATACTACTTTTGTTATGAACAAAGATGTTGCAAGACGAGTAACGAACACGAAACTCCAAAACATTGCTGCCCAGCACAGGTATTACATTCACATACAATGAGATTTTTAAATCATTAATTGATGAATATTATCCAGAAAGAAACAGCTAGGATAATATTTTTGAAACATTAATTGATGAATTTTTTCTTTTGATCAGTAAAAGATAGTATTATAGATTGCTAGCATTAAGAAAATGCTGAGAAGTATGAACAACTAGCAACAGTTACATATTTTGTAATCCGCTAAAGACATCAAACATAACTTCTACAGAAGTAATTGAAGCCATGCTGCACCAAAAAGAAAGGAGATACATCCGTATTTAACTACAAATACAGATTTCATTAATTGTTGAATATTGTCCAGCAAGAAACAGGTAGGATGAATGAGGGTGAGGGGGGGGGGGGGATATCAAACAAACAGACATGTGAAAACATACCCCAAATACCACCCTTCTCATGGGTCCATTGTATTTCACTTGAACATTGACAGTTGATGATAATGCAACGATACTTGGCACATCAACAGCAAGTATCTCACCCACCTCAAGATTTTTCTGTACAACTGAGGAAGAAAAACACATTTTGTCAAAGAAAGGAATCAGAAAATAGAACTAATGATATTTTAAGACCTCTTAATCTTATATTCTTATATAACTCGAATAAGAAAGTAGTCCAAGCATTCTTCTTATTTAACCATCTGATTCCCCCAAGAATCCAGTACTAGCTCAGGAAGACATGTCACGTTTCTGAATCACATGAAGGCAAGAAAGAATTTCCCAAAATAGAATCACATTAGTGTGGGATGACCAATAGTCAAAACAACAATAGCAACTACGCCTCAACTGCAAACAAGTCGGGTCGGCTATATGAATCCACACTTACCATGTCTCTCCATTTAAATTTATCTCGGGCAAACATTTTACAAATAAAATAATAAATACTAGAAGTTTCATATATTTTTTGTGGGCGTCAAAATCTTTGATAGGGCTAAAAGTGTGAATCCCCGTGAATTTCTATAATTAATTCGGGTTAATTTCAAGCTGAAGGATGCAATTTAATCGAACTTGGGTCATGCAGGACCCGCACAAGTATAACAAAGTCATGAGAACGCTTGTATTTAACATTGATATAGCTTGGAATTGATATAAGTATTGGGATTAAATGAAGGAATCCATGTTATTAAGTTGTTGGGATCATTAATTAGTAATGATTGAAGTCACAATGAGGGAATGTATTAGTTAACAAAATGAAATGCAAAGTGAAACAAATTTGAAATCAATGTTTCTCTAAAGATAGACAATTAGTAAACTAAGGAATATAGAGAAATGGAAACACTGCCTGCACGTTGACAACCAAAATTTGGCGTTGTGCAGATATCCCGCAGAGGCAAAAATTATTTCTGGATATGTCTGTGTTTGTTGTGTGACGCACAAGGACTAATTTTTGCTACAGAGTAAATCTATAATGGTAATTGGGGAGAGAGAAAAATGGACCAAAAATTATTTAAGTTTTGGGAGTTTTAGGAGCGTCTATGGTATTACATCCTCATTAGATGAGTTTCTTTGTGCATTTATGGATGGCATTCAAGTATTAAATACTAGCCATAACACCAACACCAAGCCATCATTGAATTTTAGATTCAACCTGGTAAATTCTTGACCTCTTGCTCCATTATATTGATGATAAGGGTATTATTGATGTGTTCTTTAGTTAGAAACACCAAGTACTTCATGGATTGAGCAAGACATAGAATGTAGGATTTTTCACCATTATTGGGTTAAGCAAAGAAGACAATAGATAGTGTTGACTTGGTGAAAATTAGTTAAATGCTATTCCTTCTAAAGCTGAAAGCATTCTTATTGAGTATGACATGAGAGATTTAGAGTTAAAGCTCAAGAATTAACTTCTATGGTGAGAATATGGATTTTACTAGACTTGAGAAGTCGGACCTAAGCGTTGGACACTTAGTTAGCTTAGTTGGTGTTGTGGTGACGCACCATTGATATACGTGTGTTTGTATATGTAGACAAGGAATCCTTGGCATCGTTGGATCTTTTGGGGTAAGATTTAGAAAGAGATTCGAGGAATGTTGAAACTTACTACCTCTTGAAGCTTATCCCAATTTTCATATTGTTGAATTGATTTTCGGAAGTGGTATAATGTGAATCCTAGCTTGTGGGGGAGTAGGTTGAGATTGCACATCGAACTACATGTGCCGGTTTAGGTATACATTCCAAGGTTTGTGGGATAAAGTCCCCTATTGAGAAGGCAAATGATCATTGCTTGATGTACTGAGGTTAAGTTGACTTGTACAGCAATACAGGAAGCCGTCCAGGCAAGTAGGTCAAATATTTATGACTAGGTTGATCACCCAGAGTCGTTGTTTCTATTTATGCAAGTGTCGGTATGGCACTCCCGGTAAATGATAAATCTCACATGATTATGATTAATCTTTTTTTTTATGACAAGGAAACCCGCAGCCGCTACCCTTTGGGTGTGCATATGGTAAAACCCTTGCTCCTATGCAGTAGCGCGCAAACCATAAATGAAAGGTAACCCGCACTGCACCCAGTGCGACGAGCTTGACCTAGTAAGTAAACCCCTTGCTTTCGCTAGCAAGGGGTTTTGAACTTGAGACCTCCAACATGGAAGTCCCAAGCCTAAACCACTGGGCCTCCCTGAAAGGTTGTTATGATTAAGCTTTAATGCTAAGAAATGAGGATTTTGAGATGTATTTTACTTTGATATTTATTTCATTGTTTAAACTAAGAATTGATATAAATGCTTCTTTCTTATATCAATCAATATACATATCACTCGATTTCTTTAAATCTTGTCTCACTTCTTGGGGAAACAGTTGCATGAGACAGCTTAGGCCTTTTGACCATTCAACTTTTGATTTCAGGATTATGTGTTGACCATCCTGAGCCATGTGGTTAGGAAAACTTCACCTCTTCCAATAGGATAGTTTTGGTGAGACTCCATTTACGTCTCGTGGATCTTAGACTGTGATATTCTTTGAGTTGTCCGGGTCTGTCTTGGTTGACTAGCTTAATCCTTGTCATAGAAGTTCCATAGACGGTGGTAGTTCTTTCGAATCGTAATTATGATTGTTCATTTGGAATGCATGCATGATAATTTATTACTTTTATGAATATTTCATTTTCAAATGAAATGTGGTTTGATTTAATGGTTGTATTCATGCATGGTTTTCAATAAGATTTGGATTTTCCAAAAAGCTTCCGCACTCATGAATCTAGGTGCATAAGTAGGGATTATTAGATGGGTTGGTTTGCTCGTGCCGAGCAAAGTCCGGGGTGCCTGTCACGTGGATTTGGGGTGTGACAAAAAGACTTCTAAAAGCATAGGACCTAAAGTAAACATACAAAATATGACTAAAACAAATTCCTAGCTTATTGGTATCACCGATATAGATCAAAATAAAATCTCATTGAATGGTGTCAGATAATTCTACAGGTTATTGGACCCTCAACATTTTCTCCCTTTTCTCTCTCAAATGGCAGGGTGCTGGCTCAAACAAGCACATATAAGACCAAAAATGAAAGTGAATACCCATCATCTGTTCTTGGCATGTCATCTTTAATATATTTCCATAAAACTCTTAAATTTATTGGTGAAGTGAGCTTCAAAATCATACCAGAACCACCCCCAACTACGAAAGCAAGCCCTTGGCCCGATATCTTCTGCCTTAAGAATCCCTGGAAATGTTACAAGCATATCAGTCAAAGGCTCAACCTGTTTGTAGCAATTAACATCAGTAAGGAAACTCATGCCCAGATATTTAAGCCAAGATAATTCGGTCATCTCACCTCTGCACTTGCCACGAGGTTACGTGGCCTTTGGTCAATGGTATTGCTGACTTTGACATCATTAATGGAGCAGAGGAATGCATCTGGCTACAAAATAATATCTTAAAATCATATGTCAAGATAGAAAGCATACTTAACCGGTAAGCACGTAAACAAACAGGAGCGCTGCTTTAAAGGAAGAGAACCTATTCGCAAAAGGGAAGTAAAGAAAGATAAAGAATTATCTTTACCTGGCATAAGATTTCACCTCCAAACTTTGCTAAATCAATCTGTAGGGAAACAATGAATTAGAATAAAACAAACCACAATTAATCTAGTAATAGTATGTGTAAACAGAATAATATATGCTAACAATTGTGTACTATGCCCCACAGCAAGAACAAAGAAGATCTTATTCCCAATTTCTGGATTGATACACACAAGCATGCACATACTAACTATAGAAGATTGAATAACCAAACAAGATAAAGATATAGTTTGGATATGAACGAACCGGGAGGATTCTTGCCAGAGAAGGAGCAGCAATTCCAACAAACCCATCAGTTGTACCTGTATTGTGAAGAACTATGCTTGTAGTATTCTTTCCAAAAAGCCATTGCCAGACACCTGCTTCGTTTTCAGTGGCATAGACATTTTCCATCTGGATGGAACCAGACATATAGCACATGGACCCTGCAAAGCATTCGAAGATTCCCGTAAGTCAGTTAAGAATGAGTAGTAAATATCAAATTTAAAAATGATTTGTGGATATTTTGATTAAGTTATACTCCCTCTGTCCCTAATTAGTTGTCCACTTTTCCTTTTTTAGTTGTCCCTTTACTTGTCATTTTGACAAATCAAGAAAGGACAATTTTTTTGCCTATTATACCCTCAATTAATTACTTTGAAAAATGTAGAACTTCTTGAAAACCTTAACTTTTTAATTCATCTACTTCATAATTAATAGGGGTAAAATGGTAAACTCACTATGTCAATAATTGTTTTCTTAATAGGTGTGCCAATTCAAAAGTGGACAAGTAATTAGGGACAGAGGGAGTACTAAATATCCTTGAGCGAAAGTATAGGACCTGATAAGATACAGTGCTCTATGTATAAAATGGCAACTTAACATTTTTCTGAGGCAATATCTCTCCCCTCCTCCCCCATCCCCACCCCCAAAAGGCAGAGGAAAGAAATGAAAGACTAAAAACAAAAAAACCAGTTGTATACACCTAGCCAATTGTTAAGCATTCAAGACAAATCAGTAAATACAGCAAGCATTTGTGGGGCATGACCCAATTACTATGATGTGTAAATACAAGCACATTGACACAATAAACAGACAGTTTACTATTTGTTAGGGGTGAGTGGTTCAATACGACAACCTTCTAGAAGCAAGCCTATTCCTTAAGTGACACATATTAGACCAAATTTTTTCATGTCATGCAATGCTCGTCTTCTGTTGCATAAGGTGTGGAAACTGTGTAACGTAACCTTTCAAATTCAGACTTAGTAAATGTTTCTATCCCAAAAAAGTAGTTAGCAACTATGAGCAACAACTTCTACGTACTCCACACATACTTGTACACCCTTGAGAGTTGAGGCAATATCAGCTCACTAGTTGGTTAAGTTGTAGACTTTACAACCAAACCAACATGCATTCTTTAATATCAGTATAACGGGCAAAATGAGGAGATTTGACATCATGTTCAGTGTAAGACTAACTCAAGCAGTCAAGGTGCGCGCAAGCTGGCCCAAACACCTCAGTTATTCTTTTTCAAAAAAGGACTAAAGTTTGATAAGCAACAGGCTCCTTATAAAGAATATTTTGTTTTGATCAGGTAAAGTAATTTCATTAATAAAGGCATCCAGAGGATGCAAAAGCAGAATACATAAGAATATGATTAGCAACATACCAGGTTTTGCAATAATTCTTTCTTGTGGCTTCAACATAATCTGAAACATATATACAAAAAAGAGAAAGAAATATATTCAGATAAACTTAATAAGTTTCCCTGTTACCGAGAAGACAAACTGCATGTGAGGTTACCTGAACGATCTGAGCTTCACCGCCCAGAATTTGAAAAGGTGTTACAGCATCTTGCGGACTCTACAGCACAAACATAATGCAATGGTCAGGATATAGCTTTGTGTAGACAGAGGAAGGGCGAATTGGTTCATTATTTATGTTATGGATCTTCAGCCTAACTCAAGAGGTGATGATTGCTCAAACCGGACTCTTCCCCTACCCTCACACCCAGCGTTGGACATCTGATGCATGTGCAATTTAATATGCGTGTCCAACATTGGAAAGGAGAATTTGGATGGCTTTTGCACTATTACCATGATAAGAAATGGACATTGGAGCTGACTCATCCCCTAACGCTAGCTCATGGGGGAGGAGTTCCCAAGACCATATAAGATGACCAATTATCCATTCCACTATCGATGTGAGACTTCTAACACTCTCCCTCACATCCAGACCTAGTAAACTGGAGTGTGGACAATATAATATGGGGGCCCAAAATCAATGAAAAAATAATTGAGATGGGCATTTACTCTGATACCATGATATAAAATGGACAATGACCGGACTCATCCCAAAATGCTAGCTCACGCAGGAGGATTTCCCAAAATCATATAAGGTGATCAATTCCTCATCCCACTACCGATCTGGGACTGCTAATAACTTATTTAATTCAGACCAAGTTACAACTTTGCCTACTACAGTATTTATATCTCCTTTTTTTACTGTGAGCGACAAAACCAAGCACGCATATCATATTACACATAGTTTCCAAATTTTCTATGATGGAAAAATAATTATAAGTAACTGGACAGTGGCAGAATAGCATATCCTTTAGTAGAAGATTTATGTGCTTGATCTTATTTTCACGGGATTCAGTTTCATAGTCATGAATATTGAATATACTTAAATAGCAACTTTAGTCTTTCCTACCCTCTCAGCCACTGCTATTTAACTTCATTGCCCATTTTTAGCATCAACACTTTCCCTCTCCACAAATTCCAACGTGAAAATTTAAGCTGCTAAATTTGTAAACAACTACCTGAACCTATAGCTCGCGAGTTAATAATTTCACTTTCCAATGATGATCCAGAACCTTAACTAGGGACAGTTCATAAGTTGAGACAACTACCGTTGCAAATAAAATGAGATTCTATCAGGACACCCTTTAACATATCAATCATCACTTAAGCATCACAAATCCTCTATATCCATTCTAATACATCCAACAAATATTAGCATTTCCCAAAAACTCTTCAAAACACCAAACTCATAACTTCTCCCCTCAATGTGATTTCCCAAGCTGTAAAGTTCCATTCTTTTAACCCTTCTCCCAACTAAAAAGCAAATTCTAAAATTTTTATACACATTGTCAATCCTGATTCTTACATAAACTCCCCCCCACCCACCCACCCCACCCAACAGATTTTACACACTCGAGCCGAAACAATTTCAATCAGTAAGAACAAAAGAAAAGAAAAAAACCTCAACCACCAACTCCAACTATATACAAATTAATTGTGCACTCACCTCGACTAATTCCGCAGGACACACACGCACCTCATACTAATTCCATATGATACAAATGAGAAAAAAATCACATAGTATTTTCCTTTTATCTATGCTGGAATTTGAACCTACCTCCTGCTACTCAACCCACTTCATTGAACATTGAACACTAAACCACGCCATTGGGTTATAAAAATTGATTTTAAAAAATTTAAATTTATGAATTTCATACTGTCATCACCAGAGAGATTAATCGGTGCAGTGACACCAACACTCTATAACATCAAATCCTGGATCCATCTTCGAAAAAAAAATACAATAAAATTGAGAAAAAATTCCAAAAATAACACAAAAACTTGCGAATACCTGATAAACAAAAGGTTGAAACGGCGTCGAGAAAAATGGGGCAGCCATAGATCGAATAAATTTCAGAATTTTCAGATCGCCGGAAGATCAATTTTCCGATTAGGATTTTCTTTTTTTTGGTTTTCTCTTTTTTTGCTGTTAATTTTTTTTTTTTGTATAAATATTTTTGGTTCGTTTTGGATTATACTGTATTAAATATGATATTAATTAGTAATAAGGTTATGCTAAAGTATAAAATTTTATTGTTCCATAAATACCCTTTGGTTTTCATTTGGTTTTGTAATTAAAGTCAATGGCTCGTTCAATAAGCAGTAGCGGCATTTTGGTCATTTGAATAGATAATTATTTATATTTTTAATATTTATTTGTAGTTTTAATAATTAATAGTACTATGTTGTTTTCCTAATGACGTGGCGATTCCTTATTGGTTAATATATCCCCATCGACGTGGTCTTACTTGTCCAACCTGTCGATATAAAAATTAAAAATTGAACGACAATTAAATTTAGGGAATTGTATGAAATAATAAACTATTAATTCAAATTAAATGTTATAGTCATAATTTCTTTTATTTGTAATTTGCAGTAAACATTCCATGTTTTTTGTCATCTCATTTGTAGATCGAAATATACAAATGCAGGACCCATTTGTATACCAAAAATATACAAATGCAGGACCCATTTGTACATCGAAATGTACAAATAGATCGAAATATACAAATGCAGAACCCATTTGTATATCGAAATATACAAATGCAGGACCCATTTATATTTCGAAATATACAAATGCATGACTCATTTGTATTCCGAAATATAAAAATGCAGGACCCATTTGTATCTCGAAATATACAAAGAGACCAAAATATACAAATGCAGGACCCATTTGTATACCGAAATATACAAATAGACCCAAATACATATAGGGGAAAATTATATGAAATAGCAAACTATTAATTCAAATTAAATGATATAGCCATAGTTTATTTTATTTGTAATTCGCAGCAAACATCCCATTTTTTGCCATCTGATTTGGTATACAATTAGTCATTTTCGGTATACAATTACCCATTTGGTATACAAATATATAAAATGTGTTTGTGTTTGTATGAAACGAGAGAAAAGTGTATATACAAATACAAATACATATATTTTTTTCATATACACTTATAATTATACAAATGCAAATTTTATTATACAAATTACAATGTATAAATGAATTTATACAAAACTGAATAATTTGTATAAAATTGGATGTATCTAGCGAATTATACAAATCAAAAGCTCCATAGCAAACATAAATTTTGCTATGGAATGCAATTATGTAAACTATAGCTATAATATACAAATCTGATTTTTATATTTGATATATGTGAAAGATACTCTTTAAAAATCATATTCAACCAATTGGAAATATTCACTACCTCATGCTTATTGGACTCTTGAGACAATACATCACAAAAATAAACTCATATTGATTGTAAACAAGTTTTACAAATAATATTTTATATTAATTGTATTTTTTGCGCTTTTTAATATATCTTATCTTCATTTCATGTCATAGGCTCCAACTCTACCCCACTCTTAATCACCTCTCATAAGATTTACTTAATTTATATATAAATACTTTTAAAATAACATTATTTGCTCAAGTATAAGATGCTCCTAATAAATAAGTAATACTCTTATTTATTTTTTTAGAAAATCTATTCCAATGGTCTATATTTTTAAGATTTAACAGAGTTGAGAAAAGTGTATATAACAAGGTTACATGTTTAAAACATGAAATGATTATAATATAAGTATTATTTAATTTTTGAAAAGATTAAGGTATAATATCTTGTCCTTTTGAGTGATGGGGTCCCTTTTTTTTTATTCTCCAATTATTTCGTAATAATGAAAGTCAAATTACGGCTAATTCTAGCAAAAATATAAAAATAATCAAATATTCTGAGACAGTGACGGATTCATAATTTTTGCTCAAGGGATTCAAAGTGTAAAGAAGAAGTTCAGGTGGTAATGCAAGTGTGCGGTGAGCGTAGTAGCCCCTCGGCATGCTCTTTGTACAAGAAATATAGATATTTCATTGGTTCATAAAAGTAAAGACTAAACTAATCAATTATATCGAGGACAAAGATACATTGATAAGAATTTTAGTAGTTCGACAGTATTACATAAGTTAATTCCTAAAACACGTGAAAATTAAATGATGAAAAAGGCAGCGAGGCGGGAAAGAAAGATATTTACCTTATTATGCTAAATTTAATTTACTTTATCATACCCTATTAAACATTTCTTTCTACTTTTATCATGCTCCATCGAGCATTCTTAAAATTTCTTGTGCTTTTTATACTTTTATTTTGTAATGTTTTACTTTATTTTTCAGTTTTAATAAAATTAAATTTGTATCCATTCAATCACATATTATTATGAAAATCATCATAATTCTCTAAAAGTGTGTAAGAATAGATTTACCTAATATTATAATGAATATTAAGAAATAAATAAATAGCATCATCAATTATTTTAGTTCATAAAGTTCAATTTACTAGGTTAGTCATAATTTGTAAAAAAAAGACAAATAACGAATAAATCAAATAAGTTTAGTTTTCATCTCTCTAAAATAGAATTAAAAATATAAAAAAAAATCATGAATTCTATTAAATTAGTATTTTAAAAGGATGTTGACGATACTTAAGTTTCTTCATTCAATTACATCTAATTACCTTTTTTTTTTTAAATAATAATATTTCTATCTCAATTTCAAGTTAAATATAATTCATCATTTTTTAAGAGAGTTATTCGAGTTAGTATATGAAAAAAGTGTTACGTTGAAACAAAATGAATAATAGATATAAAAAGAATAAAAAATAAAACTAAAAAGAATGTGTCTAATAAATTTAAACAAAAACAAATTAAAAAGAAAAAATGGGATAAAAGGAAAAAATAATGAAAAAGAAGAAAGAAGGTCTAAGTCCAAAAGTTGCATTTTCCAAAGCATTAAAAGAGGAAAAAAAAATGTTGCCCATGGGAATTAAATCCACGACATAGGGGCATTTCTTGAACAACTTATCCACTAAGCCAAGTCTATCCTCTGTTTTCAGGGGTTCATTTTAATATATATACGCATAAAATCAGAATTTAACGTTATATATACAATGTAATTTTTTGACGAGGGGGTTCGGGTGAATCCCCTTAACTCCACCTAGGTCCGCCCCTGCTCTAAGGGGTTGTTTGGTATAAATAATAATAAAGCGGGGATTAGTAAAGTATGGATTAGTAATGCATGGATTAGTAGTGCAGAGATTAGTAATGCAAGACTTATTTTTATCAAGTGTTTGGTTCATTATTTCCCACCCCATCTTGTGTTTGGATTAAAATTCTATAAAAAGTTTCTTTCCAATTATACCCTTGAATTTATTATGTAATTGGGTCAAATAGATAATTGGCGGACAATATATTTTTATATGGCCTTCTAACAAGCTAGGAGAAGAACAATTTTATTGTCATGTTTTCTATTTTTCTCACTTGAATTATTTGAAGGTAAATAGTTGTCATCTTAGTAAATTGATTACTCACAAAATGTCAATTTTTAATTTACAAAAGATAGACCATCTAATTTTAAAATCGAAAAAAGGGTAAATAATAATTAAATCGAATAAACCATCTACAATTGTACATAACTATTGCAAGTTGTAATTTTAATATGTATGCAATTTTATAAATTGTTCAAAATACAAATAATTATATATATATATATATTTAACTCTTTGATCAAAAACGTCATGTGGTGATATATTTACCTCTTTGATTAGTAAATGTTAAGCAATTCACATTTCAAATATTGTATTGATTTGTATTGAATTTATTTAGCAACAAACAACTCTCTCTAAATAATTTCTAAGCTATTTATTTAAATGAATTTACTAGTATAAATATAAAACATAAAATCAAGAAAATAAACAAAACAATTAAAATGATTTGAGGGATATTTTTATCTTTACATAGACATATCTCATGGTATTATATCATATGTATTACTAATACCTCCAAATGAAAGGTACTAGTAGTACACCCTATAATGTCATGTAGGATGTATAACTAATCCATGAATTAGTTATACATAGGCTCAAATTCATGTCAAACATAGTACTAAATAATATCGCATATATTACATAGACTATTTCTTTTAATGCGGCCTACCAAACGATCCTAAGTATTACCATAGACAAAAAAATAATTTGTCTCTTCAATTATATCATTGTATTAAATTACTATTTCTTTTTAATAGTGTTCCATTCTTGAGAAATATTTGTTCCCTTTGTTTCCATTTGTTTGTCATATTTTCTTTTAGTCCGTTTTTTTTATAAAAAAAAAACCTCTTTCTCTTTTTAGTGACTTTTTTTTTATATGACACATTTAAGATCACAAGATTAAATGATTTTTAGTAAAAAAAAAAAGTTATATTTCTTTGGATCAAGACTATAAAATTCAAAAGTCTTTTTAAAAAAACTTCATATCAAGTCAAAATATGACAAACAAATGGGAGGGAGGGAGGGTAATAAATATGGAGGAATCCTTAGATTTTTTAGGCATAAAATTCTCTCCAATATTTGCGCGATGACAAGGAATAACATTCGAAAGTATTGCTGACTTAATATTTAGTTTTGACATAGCAAATCTTGCACCGTCTTTTCTCACTTAGGCGCACAACATGCTATTAATAGTGAAACGACAGCAGATATGTGAGGGTTCAAAAAGATAGGGCTTGTTCGTGCTTTTCGAGATGCTACCTATAATTCAACATGAAAGAGGAAACTACAGAATCCAATAATTAAAGCAAAAAACATAAGTTCTTCATGAATTAAGGAGACATAAAGTAAGCAGTGTCACTTACAATCAATTAGGTGACATGTTCCACAAAGAATATATGCTAAATGACGAACGAAAATTGATTGATGCTACAACAATTATTGTATAGAAAGATTTACCTTCCTTGTATACTATTGTCATTCAAGTAATGAATAGATTGTTAATATAATTATTTTTTTCACCCGATTAAATTGTTAATATGTGTAACTGAGTTATTACACATTATAAGCTACTATATGTCTAGCTTATACCCAAAAACTCATCCAAATCTATAATCAAGTTCCTTATCTTGCTAGCATGTCAACTCTCATATTTTTCCAAATTTCAAGCCTAGGGTCAAGTCTTAATTCCTCCAATATCATAATTTAATGGTATTAATGTATAATATACTTAATATTTAATTAGCTATCTCAATATGTCAAAACTTGAATTGTAACTTGATAACTGTAAGAAAAGTTCCAAAATTGAAACCAATAGATAGTAACCTTACGGAAACCTTAACCCATATTTACATACAATCACCCCCTTATCACGGTAAAATTAGAAGCCTTCATTGGCCACCAAAATAAAAAATAAATAAATTAAAACCTAACCATTGATATAAGTAACGCTGCATAGCAGCAAATAAATTTGCCAAATTGTTATTAATCCCATTAACCTTTATACCCACAAAATATGATATTATAATGATATGCATTTTCATGTAACATTCTTACCCACTTAATGATGGTTGTCAGAACTGTCTCCTCAAATTGTCGAAAGAACGTACAACCAAATTTCAAATTCCAATTTCAACTTTGCCTAATTTAATTTAATTACATTTTAATAATTTGCACTCTGTACCCTAACACTTTATGGTTATAATTATTAATATAAAAGTTTGAGATTTCCTTTATAACAAGAGAAAATTAAAACTCAAATATGAAAAAATTTGGTAAAATTCTAACAAGTTTAACTTTTATAACCATATTTTGATTCGTCGTTTCTCTCGTGCGAAGTCCCAACATTCTGGAAATGCGGTGTAAGAATTTCAAAATTTGAGCATACGATGATATTAACCATTTTAACCTTTTTTGAATAGATTTATGATATGTGTAACTAAGTTACTACACATTATAAGCTAATTTGTATATTTTATTCATATGATTTATTTAATTTGGACATTGCTTTATTTCCAACCTAAAAGTACTATGCCTTTAAGCGACGTAACGTGTGCTGAATCGAATTCAAAACTAATCAAATTATGCTACATAATCATCAAGTGATGCAATAATTGAGTTAACACATGAATAAGGATTTTGTTCATAGAATATTTATATCGTACAATCGACCATGTGCAATGATTGGAGTCAAGCTAAGTCTCTTTAATCAGTATATATTTTTTCACACTTTTATTAACGCGTTTTAGTCCACAAGAAAATTTTTATTTTTACTTTTATTCAAAGCTATCTTAACCAGAAGTTATTTTTCAAGAATAGTAAATAAAGAATTAGAATGGAAATTTCTTTGCTGCTACTAATGAAAGTTTTATGTTAATTTCATTTAGCTATGGACAAACGACATAATATAAGAAAATCTAATTAGCGTGATGTTTTTATTTCAAATGCTCATTATGTTGGGTTCGAAATAATCACCGCATTATACAGAAGTTTATAATTACAAAATTAAGATAGCGGCAGTAAATTAGATGAAAAAGAAAACTATACTAAAACAATTATAATATATTAATATTATTTTATCAAACAACTTACATATCAAAAACTAATACAAAATTTAGGTTGTTGAGAGAGAAATCTTTCATTAAACGATTATATTGCGAATGTTATCGTATTAAGGTATGATTAGCAATCTTGTCAATTTATAGAGTTTCAAAATTCTTCTCCTTTCAAAAGAAGTAATACTATCAATTATGCTTCGATTTTCCTTTGAAAGAGAATAAAACTCAGATATGATTTAAGAAATCAAGACGAAACTCTAACAATTTTTTATTTTTTTAAAAAAGGAATGATAACTGGTGTTTGGGGAAAAGTAAAAGTGGTTTGGGTTTAGTTATGGCATTTGCAAATGTATTCCATTTTTCTATTAACAATCATGCAAAAGCACATGCTGTTCTTTTTGAACATTTAACCGTGTCTACTAATTAATCACAACGTAACCCAAGTGGCTGATGGCAACTTTGAACCCAAAATACTACAACAACATCCAAATTAAAACAAGAGATTATATTGCACCCATTTATTGAAAACATTATATCATATATGTATATATTCTACCAGTTAATATGAAAATAAAGTTATATATACATGATACACATATCAAAACCCTAGAAAAACCTTACAATTATAACTCCAAAATACAACATCAATAGAAAAATGAAACCCTAAAATCATCCCAAAAACCAAAGGGGGATGCAACATTAGAAAGCAAATATGTTTCTTCTTGCCCTATTCACCCTCCTTCTGAGATAACACAAAGCAGGATCTACTCTTGTTATCCAAAACTCCGTCTCTCCAAAATGCTCGTCCAACTTCATCAAAATCCAATACAATGCTTTGTTTAAAGGAAGAAGCAGACAAAAGATAAACACGAGTGGTCTAACGTAGTCTGGTAACAAGAGGGACATGGTGCATGCCATAGAGAGGGACCCGAGCAAATTCACAACAAATGGAACAGAACGGAGGTATTTTTCATAATGCCCCGGGTATTTCAACTTGAACCAACGTACAAAACAGTACATAATCAAAGAAATTACCCCAATTCCAGCTATTATGGGATGTTGTTGAAACATATTGGTCCCGTATTTGAGTTGCAACAAGTTAGAGATCAATGACAATGATCTACCAAAGAATGTAACAATATCCATAGATGGAAATTCACTAATAGAGAAGAGCAAATGAGAAAGTTACTAGAGATGGAAGTGAAATTAAAGAGAAACCATGAATGGCTGAAAATTAGGGTCTGCCTAATTTATAAAGGTGGAAATGACGTTTTTAGTCCCTGTGTAGGGCAATTCTGGTACTATTTATTCTAAAAAATTTACACACTCAATATTTATCATAAAAAATTTAAAATAAGTTATATATTGACGTGTGATTATGAATTATCTTATTCTTTTTTCCTTAAAACCTAATGTAATAGACTTATAGGATTTCCATGATTAAAGTATTTTTTTTTATTAGCCGTGATTTCTTACTCTAAGAAGTTACAAAAGTGCAGTCACAATTTTTCAAAAAATCAAATAAAATCACGTGTCTTTTAAATATTTTAACCTGTTAATTATTATGTTTGTAGTTTTTCTTATGTGATTTTCAATTATACAAGAAAAAAAGAGATAAATAAATTAGAACGGAAAAATTACATAAATTATATAAAATATTTTTAATCAGAAACAAACACGTCAATTAAGAGATGTTTGGTTTTAGAGTCGTCTGAATCGTGATTTGTAATTAATTAGTCATGTTATCTATTTAGACTTGTTTCTTTTTTTAAAAAAAAAGAAATTATGCCAAGTTAAAATCAAGCGAACATAAAATATATTGTATATTCTATTTATTAGATATAAAGCTTTTCTATATTCTATATTATTTATTAGGAATGAGGGATATGGTGCATGTGCCTCTAAAATAACAAAAATCCCTTTCTATTCAACTTTAAATAATTAATCACCCATTTTGACCAAGTCATGTGTGCAGTAGATTAATTCCATATATATATAAATAAAAATTACTTTAGTACTGTGCAGATTAATTCTATATATATAAAAATTACTTTATTATTTTTGATGTTTCAATTTATGTGACACGTTTGATTTTTTTGAGAGTCAAATAATTTAAATTTTATCAGAAATTTTTGTCTGAATTCTTTAATTTTTTAAAAATAAAATTTATATATATACATATATATAAACTATGTAAAAGGTATATTGCACATCACAATAATTAATAATAGGCTGGACAGTTTATTTTCCTTTTTTATCCAGCATTTTCAATCCAATCCAAAATAGAAAACGCTGGCAAACACCATTGGGCCTGATATTCAACGTTGGAATTTAAAATATATATAAAAAGTTAAAGTGACCGGAGGGAATCTCAGTATTCGAATTATATCAGCCCTACCAACGTTGACGATCGGGCCCAGTGAAGTAGTGAAGTACCATATAACAGAATCATGTCCAGAGATCTGTGGAAATGATAATTTAGTGGGTATCCAGATCAGGGCGGACCTACAATGGTTCAAGTGGGTTCATATAAATCCATTTCATTGAAAAATAACATTGTATATATATGTATATTTAATTAGTTTTTAAAATTTTATATGTATATATTAAATTTTGAACCCACTAACACAAGTTTGAAGCTTAGCCGAGTGATTGAGGGGGTTCAATTTTTAAAATTATAATATATTGAATTAAAGTAATCTAATTTAACTTTAAAAATTAGTTAAATTGATTTTTGAAAAGCGTAACATGATAAATAAAAGTGGACGGAGGAAGTACCATGTTGGTCTTTTGTAATGACTTTTGATTTCTCACTGTTCGAGGTACTAAATTATCTCAAAAGCATGCAAATTGACTTGGCTCCCTTTGTCATTCATAATGTTGTCAAGAATGATAGTGGTAATTCATTTTAATTTTCATAAAAAAGACGGTGATTATTTTCAATTATTAAAGACTAGAATAGGCATATTTGAGGGTATCTAAGATTTGCTTGGAAATAGATTGATGTATCATGTATCCTCTTATTTTCTATTCATATAGGAGGGAGAGTTTTCAAATTTTCAACATAGCTGTTTTTTGTCATATGTAAAAAAGCTTAAGGGCAATTTGGTCATTTCCAAGCTATATAGAAGGGACATAATAAAATTGCAAGATAAACTTGCTTGGAAAATTTGTACGTCTTGTTTTGTTTTCTGGACCTTAGCAAAAGCTCTTTAAAAAATTCATCCATTTTTACTTATTTACAAACCATGCCTGCCATTAAAGAATATGATGGGTTCTACTTTTTTGTTTTTTCATTAATGTCATAAGACAAAGAAAAGGAAATATGAAGTAGGACCTATATTATATGCATTAATTAATAGAAGGAAAGTGAAGAAAAAGAATAGCCCACATGCATGGAAAGTACGTAAAGTTTTTTGCGGCTGAAAAGTAAATTTATTTGTCTGTTATTTAAGAATATTTTTTTATTTTTATCTATTCATTTTCACATATTAAAAAATATGATTTTTTTAATTCATATTTTGCTTTCAGCATTAATTACTTATTATTTTTCAAACTATTTTGTAAGATCTAATACTATTAAAGATCAAGAGATCAATCAATAAAAATAGTGTGGTAAATAGTTATATCAATTATTATTTTCTAAATTGATGTGTCAAATTAAAATATGACAAATAAAAGTGAATGAATAAATAAATAAATAAAGTAATACATGTTATTAGCTCTTATATTAAAAATATTTTCTTTTATTTCACTTGCTTATTGTGATAAATTAAGAAAAATAATTATTTTCAAGTAATTATTTGAAATACTAATAGTTAATTCAAAATTTTGAAATATAATTAATAGTTTCAACATGTCAGCTTTTGATCATTAAATGAAAAGATTGTGGGTATTATAGTTTTTAAAATATTTTTTAATATCAGCTTACTTGAAAAAAATTGTTATTTCTATTTTTTCATGTGGACTGTATCAACAATTTATTTATTTTTTTAAATCACTCTTTTCAATTAAATTACACATTATGCCTTACCCAGTATTGAAATGCATTAAATTTGTAGGGCTATTGAACTTTCTAATTCGACAAATGTACAAGATGCTCAACTCTTTCTTCTTCTTTTTTTTGTTCTAATGATAATAGTTATTATCATGTCTTCCATATAATTTCTCATTTGAATCACATGAAAAGTAAATAATTTTATCATTATACCCTTTCATTTGAAAACTCAGATTATTATCACTGTTAAATTTAGTATTCCTTAAATTTAATATAATTAGGTCATTAAAACAATGATAATTTATATTAATTAAATAAATATTATATATTTTTAATTTTGTTCTTATACCAAATTTTATTTTTATTTTACCAAATTAAGAGAAATTTATTATTTTTTCTTAATATTGACTTTATGATTAAGTAACTATATTAAATACTAATAGTCAAATTTAGCTTTCAATGCATAATTAATAAAATTAATATATGATAAATAAATTTCTAATAAATATTTTCTTATGAGTTATGTCAAGTCAATATGGACCAAGTAAAACGAAATTTAAAGAAGTATTTATTAAGTCAGGTTCATAACTATATGTTTCAATGTACAAGATTTTGATAAAATAAAATATTTAAAGCTAAATGATATTTTTTTGAAATTTAAATTTAAATTATTAAAACATATATAATGATTTTATATATAAAAAAAAACATCATATTAAATTAAATGAAAAGGATAATAAATTCAACTTTTACCATGATAAGGTTGAAAAATATCTTACTCTTGCTATATTCCTTAAATAATTAAGAGTTTAGACTTTAGTTAGGATATTAACAGTTCTTCATTCTTATTTGAAAAATAAATAAATATACATATTTATCTTGATATTTGTTGTTTTAACAAAGATATATATTAACAATTTCAATTTTTTATAACATTGGGCCCGTGTCACGGGGCAATTTTCTCTAGTTTTTTTTTTTAATAATATAAGAGGGAGTTTGCGCCAAGCAAGCTCCTCCCCGTCAACATGCCTGCTTGGCATAGGGGCATTCTCGGTATTTCATAATTACTTTGCTACAAATCTATTGTACTTTGTGCTATTGACCATGTACCTTTTTCAAGTCAGACAAAATAGCCAGACTCCTATTTCATTCTCTATGCACTTCAACTTTATCTTCAAACTATGGGCTTTGCTTCAGTTTTAATAAAAAGGCAGCTCGCATGCTGTCTCTTAACTTTATCTTCAATCATTATGGGCCCTACTTCAATTTTAAGTAATTTTATCTTTATATTAGCACTAATTAATTATATGAATAAAATAAATTTTATCCAAAAAAGTAAGAAAAAGTCAGTGTACTATACAAATTTCCACAATGTTATTGAAAATTTAGTAAACATAATGAAATATTTTTGTGGGCCATCAAAATTTAATTATTGTAATTTTTAAGAATGAGTTATATATGATATACTTAAAATAATTAAAATTAGACAAATAAAATAAAATTGAGAAAATTGTAATTTTATTGACCTAATATTGTAGAATTATCAATACAGTTTTAAAAAAATACCACCAAATATTTTTCTTTTTTAACTCTTTCCTAGGAATCTTTTCATAACTTGAACCTGCAGTTTTATCGTTGAAGGTAGTTATCCAATTCCATAATTTGTGTTTATAACTTTATAAGGTGTTAATACAAGTATTCAAGCGTATAGTTAGTCTTTTAATGGTAATTAGCGAAATTTAAACAAATTATAACTTTTTGTTTAATATTATAAAAATAGAATAAACAGATTATTACAAATTGTGATCTCATATGATTTTGTCACCTGTGGTTAAAAATAAAAACAATTATTCTAATTTTCAAGACAATAATTAAATACCAATAAATATAGTTTAGAATTTTGTGTTAGATATATACATATATTTTTGGAATTTTTTTCGTGTATCGAATATAACATAAATAAAAGTTTATTTTAAAACAAGTCTTGTGGCGGCAAGTAAAATCTATATTCGATATGTATATATTTAACACAAAATGAGAAAAAATATTGAAAGTGGAAGGTTAGGTAGAGTGGACGTCGATTTTTTTTTAAAGAAATAAAATAATATCTAAATTAGTATTTGAAGAGGGGGGGGGGATAAAGTAAAAAAAATAAAGAGGGCGGGGGGGGGGGGGGTTGAGAGGAAGTAATGGAGTGAGATAAGAAAAATATTTTGCATTTTATAAAAAAATATTATTTTTTTGGGATAATAATTTTTAATCTTAATTTTAAGTAATACTTAATTTTTTAAATTTTTGTCAAGGTGGAATATTTTGTTCATGTAGAGTGTAATGTGACAATTTTTTTAAGTAAAAGAGAGAGTGTGTTACACACACTATGATGAGAGTGTTATAAAAAAGAGATGCGTTTTCAAACTAATAAATGATAGTTTAAATATGAAACTCACACTCTCAATAATTTATGTATGAAACTTAAAAAAAATAAGATATAATTTAAGTGTTTTTTTGACACTTATCTCAGATATTTTCTATCCTTACAAGTTAGATATATTTTCAGGCTATCCCTTCTATTATAAAAAAAATATGGGAATTAAGAAAAAGGAGAAATAAATTGATCTATCAAGTTATACTCACAAGTCACAATAAATATTTTTATGAAGATACAAATATGGTAAGTATATACAAATTTTATTATATACTTTTCAGAATTTCGTTATATAATTCACTTGCCAATATATAAATAGAGCAATTTATTATGAAAATTTTCATAAATCATATATAAATTTTTGATTCATACAATTAAGAAATTGAATAATAAAATTTCGTAATACTATAGCTACAGATTAAATATAATCAAAATTATAGCTACATTACATAATATACTTTAAATATTTGTCATTTTGCCTAATTTTCCTATTGAAGTATGGTCAATATATGTAAAATTCAACTGAAATGTGCACCATTTATTGTATATTGTATATACTATATATGTCTGTATATGTCCGATTGCTTCAGTTGGGGTCCACAACAATAGCATAAACCAGCAAATGAAAAAATTATAAGGTAATTTATATAAATTACTCTATTTTAGGAGCTAATAATTTAGAATAATGCTACTTTGTAATATTATATTTTTTAAGGAAAAATTACGTGGTTAAGCAAATTTATACTACTTAATTACTCATCATAGCTATGGTTTGATAAAATTATCACTCGCGACTAACATTATACATTAATTACGTGGGCTGACTTCCAGTTTGTATATTAGCCACATTTGTATATGTATAATTCGCCATAATTGTATAATTCGCAGCTAACAATTCTTTGTATTTGTATACGATTGTTTATATTTGTATTATTGTATATGACGATGATTTCCTTTGGTTTTTCAGTTGTCATCTTATACATTCAATCTTTTTGTGTATAACTTTTTAAAGTTTGTATAAACGTGTAGTTTTTGGATTTTATATAATATAATTTATACAATGTAATTTGTATAATATATTTTATATAATTGTTAAAAATTCATATATTTATGTTTGTATCAATTTGTTATTTCGAGTTTTATTATATTTGTATAATTTCAGACTTTATATTACTCAATTATACAAAAACACGTGAATTATACAAACGTACCTGCGAATTATACAAACGAGATGCGAATTATACAAATTATTGTCTTCTCTCACTCGCCTCTCCCCCCTTATCCCAGTCTCGCTCGCCTCTCTCCTCCTCCTCCCAATCTCGCTTGCCTCTCTCCCCCCTCTCCCAATCTCACTTGCCATATATACAAATGTATATGTATAATATACAATTATCTAACTGATATACATATACAATTCACCTCTCTCCCACTTTTTTCCCTCTCTCGCTCGCCTCTCTCCTCCCTATAACATGTAGCTACAAATTGTAATTATTAAACTATATCTATAGAGAGCAATTAAACTATTTTTGAGTGGCTATATGTGAAAGTTCATATTTTGGCCCTTGGATATGTGTATCTGCCTATTTCAAATACATGTAAGACATATATATATATATATCAATTGGTGTATCTAATTAAATATATGATTGAAGATCAAATGATTAATACTCCCCCGTTTACTATTAATTGTCATGGTTTCTATTTTTAGAGTTAAACTACAAGAACTTTGACTAACATTTTAAAATGTATTTTTTCATCATATTGATATGCAAAAAATTGCAATTTATAGTTTTATATAGTTTTTGAATATCTAAATTTTTTGTTTAAAATATCGAATTAATGTAATCTAATTTAACTTTAAAAATTAGTCAAATTGACTTTTGAAAAGCGCAACATGATAAATAAAAGTGGACGGAGAGAGTAAGAGCGTCTAATTAAGAGATACAACTAATAAACCATTAATTAAAGGGAAAATTGTATATAATAGCAAACTAGTAATTCAAATTAAATGCTATAAATATAGTTTGATTTAATTGTACCTCATAGCAAATTGTTGCTATTTCACCTCTCTCCTGGTGAATCTCGCTCGCCACTCTCGTTCTCTCCCTCGCCTCTCTCGTTTTTTTATACAAACGCAAGTGTATAAAGTGTGTTTGTATAAAACGAGAGAAAATTGTATATATACATATATTTTCATTCCCCTCTCTCCCCTCTCCCAGATCTCGCTCGCCACTCTTCTAGATCTCGCTCTCTCACTCGCCTCTCTCACTTTATACAAAAAACGCAAATTGTATAAAATGCGTTTGTGTTTATATAAAGCGAGAGAAAATTGTATATATACATATATTTTCGTTCCCCTCTCCCAGATCTCGCTCGCCACTCTCCCAGATCTCGCTCGCCACTCTCCCAGATCTCGCTCTCTCACTCGCTCTCTCACTTTATACAAAAACGTAAATGTATAAAATGCGTGAAAATTGTATATATACATATATTTTCGTTCCCCTCTCCCAGATCTCGCTCGCCACTCTCCCAAATCTCGCTCGCTCACTCGCCTCTCTTACTTTATACAATTGATCTTTTTGTATATGTATACCAAAGCAGATTATACAACTGCTTTCTTTTGTATATGTATAGCGAAATATACATATTTATGTTCGCTATGGAGCGCAATTATGCAAACTTTGCTATAACATATAAATATGAATTTTGTATTTGCTATGTGTGAAAGTTGCTCATATAAAAAAAGAATATTTTTTCTTTTTCCAACTTTGTATCAAATTAAATAACATTACATAAATTAAAACGAAACTACATTAAAAAGGAAAAAAAATACAAAAAAGTTTTTTATTTTTAATAATTAATAAAAAAAAAGTACAAGTTGACAACTGGTATTAACCACCAAACGGGCAATTATGATTTATGAGAAAAAAAAAAAAGGTCACCTTTCCTTTCCCTTTCACTTTGTTTTTTTCTTTCCAAATTCATTTTCTCCTCAATTTCCTTCCTTACACAACTCAGCCTTTATTTGTTTGCAGATTTAGCATTATATATTTTAAAAAAAGGTATGTAATAGTAGTCCTTTATCTCGTAATTTATGTGACACAGTTCGAATTGTTAAACATTTTAATTTTGATTGTAAATTCGGGTGTGGAATCTTTTATGATTGACCCTTTGTTTGATAATTTCAGATTCCAGTGATTTTATATTTTATTTTTGTATGAATGTTGATGAACTAATCTGCTATTATTACTTGCTTCAGGTCCTTGGATTCTGAAAATACTATAAAGATTTGATTTTTGATTTTGTGGAGAAACAGGGCCAAACCCCATTTCAATTCTTGGGATTCACCTTCTTTTTTTCACTTAAAGAGAGGATCTTTATAAGATTTCAGAAGTTTTTAGCATTAGTTTGGCACAATATTTGTACTTAAGAGAGGTAGCTTTAGTCTGCCCAGAATTGTCTTTTTATTTTATCTTTTACCTCTTATTTTATGTCTGCTTACACTTTATCCTTTTCGAACCCCACTTCTGTGATACACGGGGTATGTTAATGTTGTTGTTACCTCTTATTTGATTATATATATATCTAGTTGTTTTTTTTAAAAAAAAATTATGCTACTAGAATCTGCCGGTAGTTTCTTATCCTTCGATTACTATCTAATGTCACTTGTAGTTTGACTATCACACTATTTTGTTGTAGTTGTTCCTTTTCTATTTTCATGTTTTGCTTTGTCATGCTTTGTATAGTATCTGCTTTGATATGCTTTTCCTTGAGCGGAGGTCTATACGAAACAACCTCTTTATCTCCCAAGGTTGGGGTAAGGTTTACATACTATACCTTTCCAAGGCTCCACTTGTGGGATTACGTATGTTGTTGTTGTATGCCAGTGGAATATATATAGAAGGCATAATACATAAATGAATATTCAAACTTGGCCTACTGACAAGTAACCACTCCAACTTTGAGAATGCGTCCTTCCTTATTTTCTCCATTCTTTTGGTTTGTTTGTGTCATTTTGTTTCAAATGATTTGGTTTCTTACGACAATACAAATACGTGAAGTGGAAACTTCTTAATTATTGGATGATTAGTTCCTGTCTCTGTTAACAGAAACTGATTAGAATTGGCTCTCAACAATTATTCTTATGATTTATCTTGTCTGTCTGCCTTTGTGGCTTTCTTTTCTAAAAGTTACTTCTTTATTGGTAATCAGTGATAGAGGGAAGTTCAATCCGAATGATCGGTTGTTAAACAGAGAGAAATAACTGTGAACTGACAGATATCTACATTTACAATGTAATCATTTATGTCCTCTCACCTATGCACTTGGATGTTTAGCTTAAATTAGTTTTTGTTTCTGCCTTGTAAGTGATCGGTTCCTAGAGTATTGCCTTTGTCCGTGGTTGAGTGTATCATACTTTACCTCAGTAAAGTACCTGACATTTTGTTTAAACTTACATTCACAGATCTCCCTGTTTGAGCCTTGGAGCATATTGGAGGCATGAGATGGACTTTTTAGGCTGTCTAAGGGACTGAAATAGATATGCAAACGTATCTCTTCTTTTAGCAACAGGATGAAGATAAGGAAATTGTTGCGGAAAATAATTGCTGTTCTGTTGTTCAGAATTGACTGGAAGAAGCTGGTTTTCATTGGTGCTATTCTGACAGTATTTAGGATAATGTTTCAAATTTCTACACTTCCTTATCCTCTTACAGAATGGATTCTCTTCCCACCATCGGAGATTTCATCTTCCCATAATTTGAATCATGAAAAGAACTTAAGAGAACTTCCAGTGAGTCCAGATATCCGGTTTAACCTTAGTCAGCATGCCCCCCTAGTTGTTTCACTCAACTTTACAGACAGACTGAGTGAAACACAGGAAGTTCTGGAAAGACGAGAGCAAGTTTCGAGACAGCGGAAAAGTAGGAAGCATGTGAATGCAGTAGAGAAAGTTTTTTTCCCTTCTTCACCTGTTAGAAACATGTCCAACAATATGCTGGTAAGTTTTTCGTTGTGCTTATATTCCTTAAGAGTAATACTGAATTCGTTCGCCTTATGACTTTCTTTTTTTTCACTGTATTAATATTCCAGAGATACATAGCATCTTTGACTCCAGATGAGGCACTCGCATATGCCAAACGAGAGATTGAGAATGCCCCACTAGTTACGGATGATCAGGACTTGTATACTCCTCTATTCAGGAATGTATCCACCTTTAAGAGGTAGGTATTTGATTATATTTGCTTAGATAGCTTATTTTTCAGATGCTTTATGATGATATTCTCTGATAAAGAATCGTATTTATTATGCTTTGTAAAAAAAAAGAAGAAGAGTCTTATTTATTATGATTATCACTTGATTCAGTTAGATCTTATCCTAGATAAAAGATTAGTCTTTTCTTCACTAATCAACCATTGGCTATTGAAGCCTTTTCTATTATGGAATCTTTGTCATCTGTTTGTGTTTCAAAATTAGCTTTTTCTTTAAACACAATTAGGTTGACATTCCAGGAGCTATGAGTTGATGGAGCTTATACTCAAAGTTTACATTTACAAAGAAGGGAAAAGGCCGATTTTTCATCAACCTTATCTTAGAGGAATTTATTCATCCGAGGGTTGGTTCATGAAGCTGATGGAGGATAGTCGCCAGTTTGTGACAAGGGATCCACAAAAGGCTCACCTGTTCTATCTGCCATATAGCGCACGTCAGTTACAAAAGGCACGATATGTGGTGAACTCACATGATCTTAAGCCGTTATCAGTGTTCCTGTGGAACTATGTGAACATGCTAGCTTCAAAGTATCCTTTCTGGAACCGCACACGTGGGTCAGATCACTTTCTTGTTGCTTGCCATGATTGGGTATGCATCTGTATCGATATTGTCTGCTAAACTATGTATTTCTTTCATGAGCATTCTTCTTTGGACATAAACTTTTAAATTTTCTTTTATGCCTGGGGAATTGGACTTCCTTAAATACAAGAAAAGAGTAGACTTATCTAGTCGTAAGGGCACATCATGTGATGTGTGGATTAGACACATCAAGGAATCGAACCTTGTCACAATCAAAAACCTAGTATTTAAGTGGAGTAGGGTAGATGAACGTATCTATTATTATTCATAGAGTTTCGAACCGTGCAACAATGACCTTCGGACTGGATGGGGTGGTTATAGAAGAAGAATTTTCCTGCATAAGAAACTACTCTCTCTGCCCAATTTATGACACTCTTCCCTTTTTCGTCTTTCGTCTGTCCCAAAAAGTATGTCACCTTTCTATATTTATAAACAATATAACTATAAAATTCTCATTTTACCTTTCGTGAGATGATTTATAGTCACACAAATATCTAGGGTTTGTTTTAGACCACAAGTTTCATAAGTCGTTTTTTTCCTTAAAACTTCGTGCAGTCAAATAAAGCCACATAGAAAATGGAATGGAGGGAGTATATGGTACAAATCAGAAAACCTTTTTTTGCAATTATCATGTGTTGAACTCTTTTCTGGTTATGCATTTTCGATTGATGAGTATTTTGCGTTTTCTTACTACTCTATGTTTTAACAAATTCTTACAGGGACCTTATACTCTAAAGGATCATGAGGAGCTGAGTAGAAACACTATAAAAGCTCTCTGCAATGCAGATATATCTGAAGGAATATTTGTTTCTGGGAAGGACGTTTCCCTTCCCGAGACCACTATTAGGAATCCCAGGAGGCCTCTTAGAAACCTCGGTGGAAAAAGAGTGTCACAGCGCCCGATTCTTGCCTTTTTTGCTGGAAATATGCATGGTCCGGTACGTCCCAAACTTCTCAAATATTGGAGGGACAAAGACGAATCCATAAGAATTTATGGGCTTCTACCCCATAGAGTCTCAAAAGTTATGTCTTATCCTGAACACATGAAATCAAGCAAGTACTGCCTTTGCCCGATGGGTTATGAAGTGAACAGCCCGAGGATTGTCGAGGCAATATATTATGAGTGTGTTCCGGTTATCATTGCTGATAATTTCGCCCTTCCGCTTAGCGAAGTTTTTAACTGGACTGCTTTTTCTGTGGTTGTTTCTGAGAAAGATATTCCTAGGCTAAAGGAGATTTTATTAAGTATACCTCTGCGACGTTACCAGGCCATGCAAAATAATGTCAAGATGTTGCAGAAGCATTTTATTTGGAACTCAACACCGACTAGATATGATCTGTTCCATATGATTTTGCATTCGATTTGGTTTAGCAGACTAAACCAGATTCAAGTATCACAGATATCATAGTTTCTTGGGTTCTGGTTGTCAAGTATTGCAGATAATCATAATTCCTGTCTTCGTGACCTTAAAAGTTATTCAATTTGGATTTTGATATACAAAAACCTTTCAAGAACTACAGCCGGTTCAGTTCTCTTAACTTGTGCACTTGGATGCTTATGCCACTTGGCTAGAAAAACAAGACTAGCTGGCTGTAGAAGGCTGCCATTCTACAAAGGAATTTAGTCAGATTACCTCTGTTCCATGGATCAATTAAGCAATTTCTGATGGCAGAAACTGCTTTGTACTTTGACAAAATCGTACGTTGCTTGCAGAAGACTAACTCAGATAATGCAGTTCGTATTCCAAGTCAAAATACCTGGCAGGTTTTCTTTTGATTATAGTTGTGGGATTCCACTGAATATGTTGTTCTTGTTGTATAGTTGAAGGGCGAAAGGAATGGTGGTTAAAACTTTTGTCCAAACATCATGGCTAGCATTTCACAAATTTCCGATATATTGAACTACTTGAAATGATCTCAAGTTTGAGCAAACAACACAAGAAAAGGAGGCCAGTCCATTGATATTCAAACCAAGGTACAATCACAATGATATCAGTGGAAATGAACTGCAAGGAAGAAGTGAAACTAAGGTATGTTGATGTTGACATGGTCGCGCGTATCTCTCTAAACTTTTTGTAAGTAACAGGATTAGTTTGAGAAAGAAAGAAGAATGAGGGAAAGAGAACAATGGAGAACAAAGAAAGGGAAATTACTCCATGTACAATCAAGCAATCATAATATAAGCATCAGAAAACACAACCAGTACAAACAAGAAACAGTTGCATCACAGCAAACTCGACCGATCAACTTTAGCTCGAAGTTCTGTCTTTCTGGTGCAAGAAGTTCCTTCCTCTGCATTTTTAGTTCCCTGAATGAAGCAACAAAAAGTGAACCTCTAGTTAACATTTGAATGATACATTTATGCTAGTGTTATTAACATAAATGACAAAATCTAAAAGTTAATTGGTATATCTATCACCTGTCAGTTTTACTTCTTTAGGAAACAATGCTCTAAATTTGACTTGAAGTTGATGTCATCCCATTCCAGTAGGTTCCACCATTCTGATGTTCCTTTTATTAGCCTGATCTTATTGGAGGTTTGAATAGAGAAAGGCAATTCCGTTATTTCATAGCAATTGATCAACTTAAGTTCCTCTATGTGATACCACGGCTCCCTCAGTGTTTTTAATTTTGGTAATTCTTTCAACCGTAACTTTCTGACTCTCGGAATTTCTGAGCTAAAAAGTGTCATCTGACTTGAGCTGCATTGCACCAGTAACTCTGTCAGCCGATGACAAAAGGCAACTGATACTTCTTCCAAGTGCTTAGGTACAGAAAAATATCCACCAACAATAAAAAGACATGTTAGATTACGACAAGAGGATATTTCCAGTTGACGTAATCCAGAAAATCTTAGCCCCAGAAGTTGACCGAAATCAGAGACACTCTTTAAATTATGTACAGAAAAGAGACTGAGATGTTCCAGATTTGGCAAAGGATCATCAAACTGTTCATTTCCTTCTTCTGCTGGTGTGAAATCACAAGAACAACTCTCTATGTGTAGTGATTTTAATCTATCAAAACTGTTGTTTGCAATCAACTTCCTGAGACCCCCACATTTTAATAAGTGCAAATGTGAAGCAAAATGTAACATGCCTGAGAGCTCTCCGTTACTGAAAGTTTCACAATGGGAGATGCTTATCATCTTTCTTGACTTGTTGAATGGTATTGACTTTGAAGTTTCCCCAATTTCAATGTGAAATCTTTTCAATCTTTTCATCCAGGTGTGGTCTCTAATGAGAATTGATGAGTTATCCAAATTAATGAAAAGACTGGTCAGATTGTGTAGAGAGGATATCTCATCAAAAGATGTTGGTACAAGAAGAGTCACTCTATTCTTTCTCATCATCCAATCTACATCTCTCGTTTTAGTCGGCAGCATATTTAAGATTTCAATTCTAGGTAATTTGAGGAAAAATCCATGGCTGATGCTCTCCTCCAAATAATCTACAGGCAGATTTAATAGCCTCAGATTCGTCAACTTATCCATTCCTTGAGGCAGACAACATAACCTTGTATTATCACAATCAAACAATTCCAAATTGAAAAGGTTACCAATAGGTGGTAACTTATTCAAGTCATAGCAATTTCGTAGTATTAGAGCACGTAATTGACATAAAATATTGATGGAACAAGGCAGTGCTTTAATACCAGTTTCACTCAGGTTCAGAACTCTTAGGGCTGGAAATGCAAAAAAGAATTCACGGGGAATTTCACTAAGGAGATCATTGTCTTGCAATAGTAAAGTTGTTGTCTCTGGGCATTCTCTGAAGTTATCAGGTAGACTTTGAATTTCTTTGCTTAGGAGAGATATTCTCTTCACAGAAGCTGACATTTCGATATGTGAAATGTCAGTTAACCCGAAGGAATTATCTATCCATATAGCAACATCACGAACCACATCATGCATTTTCACACAATCCGTCTTATGGGCTTCTTCTACCAAGCAAGCATCTTTTAGACTATCAATAATTGTGATTCCCCTGTTGTAAGCTTCTTCATATGTGTCATGTACACCAAGGAACCCCTCTGCCCACCAACACTTTATGAGATCTTCTGTTGAAATAGCTGCTGGATATAAGGAGCAATACAAGAAACAACTTCGAATGTCACCTCTCTTATTCTTCACATGTTTGCTTCTTTGCTTAGAGTATAATTCATTATCCTGAGATTCTAAAGAATCAAAACTCCACTTGATGACCTCGTAAACCTTTTCTGTAACATCTTTGTTATGAGGTTCAGACATTCTAAGTGATTTCAAAGCATCTTCCCAGAGCTCAACCTTTGTCTTCCCTCTCATAGATGTTCCAATAACAGTGATTGCTAATGGTAAACCATCACACTCTCGTGTAATTTCCTTTGCTAATGGTTGAATATCCACCAGGTTGGCAACATCTCCCGCATTTTTGACAAACAGTTGCCAAGATTCATCCTCATCCAATGTGTAAACCTTCATTTCGGTGTCTATTTTCATTTGCTTACAAACAGCCAAAGAACGAGAAGTTATAATGACCTTGCTTCTAGCGGGAGGTTCAGGTTGGGGCACACCTACATCATCCAAATTTATAGCTTCCCAAACATCATCTAGTATGAGAAGGAAACTTTTTTCTTGCTTGAGTCTTTTATAGATTTTGCTGGCATTGCTCTTTACATTTCCCTCCTTATCTACCTTTAGGTTTAATCTACTTGCAATTTGTGTTTGCACGTTTCTTATGTCTATTGGTGGTTTGGGCACTGTAACCCATATCACAACACCAAAAGACAGTTTAAAACTTGACACATCCGTCTTCAGGAGCTTATTGTTCAGATTATTCACCAATGATGTTTTCCCAACTCCTCCCGTACCCCACACACCGATGATGCATACCTAAAAGGATTTAAAAAATAATTTACCAACAAGTGAAAGATGCAACAATGGACGCATAAAAGAGACTTAGAAAATTTGAGAAACAAGGACATAGGAGGCTTTGATCATTGAACCATAATTTGTTGATCTCAAATTTGTTTACAAATCATCATATTATCATACTCCCTCGGTTCCTATTTACATGTCGTCCTTATTAAAAATAAATGTTCCTTAATACTTGTCATTTCACAAAATAAATGCATAAATGATTGTTATTTCAATATTATATGCATACGCGTGTGTGTGTATATATATATATATATCATATATTTTGGTCTTTCTACAGTCTCTTACTCCATGCGTTTAGTCATAGGGGTGTCAATGAGACGGTTCGGTTGGTTATTTTTAAAAAATTATATCATATTAATTTTTTGGGTATTTTATAATGTATAACCAAAATTAAAATTTTTCCAATCTTATCGTTTGCTCTTCGGTATCGGTTCGGTTAATTTTCATTGTTTTTTACTTTTAAAGTATCACCTCAAAATATACTATTATTAAAATATATTTTTTGAAGAAACACTTCAATTCTTCACCATGATGAAGAATATAAAACTGTGTTACCGTATTGTTTGATCTTAAACATTAAATAAGAGTGCTTGCATATGTTTTGCCATATTGTTTGATGGAATACCTATTATAGTATCTAGGACCTAGGTGATTCATATTTGAAAAATGTTATAAAATATATTTATTATTATATTTAACATATTATTAATATATAAATATTACATTTAAGGTTATTCGGTTCGGTTTGAGAATTTTTCAGTTTTTTTTTTTTATAAATTAAAAAGACCATTCCAATTATTCGGGACGGTTATACACTCAAATAGAAAGTCCACGGTTTTACTGAAAAAAGATATACATCTGTTTGGTACAGTTAGGCTCGACTGGTTTTTCATATTCTTTTGACCCCCTTACATTTAGATAGGATATTCTTAAAAAATTAATTAGAGGTGTATTTTACTAAACTAACATTATTAATAATTCTTTGAAACTTTAAATTTGACTACTATTTTATACAATTATTTAATACTAAGGGCAGAGATAAACCAAAATTAAAAAAAAAATTTAATTTCATAAATTGGACAAGTAAATTAAAACAATTATATTTAAAATGAGGGTCAGGTAATATAATCGACATGGGTATTCTCTATTGTCTATGTAAATAAACAAGTTTTTGACTGGTATTGATGGAGTTTAAAATCTAAATAAATGCAATATTTAAAAATTTGACCTTAATTTAATTAATTATTTTGTATTTTTCCGCATCGAAATATATTTGTACAATTATTATTCTCTGCTATTTTCACTTGTATAAACAAATATAAGAGTTTTGATTATTATTAATAAAATTAATTTCTCATTAATATGTTAATTTACTTCATTATAGAACTTAATTAGTAATTTTCACCTTTTCATGATAATGTTTATGCTTTTATTAAAAATTTGTTACATGAATACAAAAACTGTATAAAACATATCATAATATCATGGGTGAAAATAATCATGATATAACTGCATAAAGTAGTAGTAGTCAAATTTAAAGTTTCAAAACATTATTAATAATGCTAATTTAGTAAAATACACATCTAAATAATTTTTTAGAAGGGAGTCATATAAAGAAGAGCCAAATAGTATGAAACACATGGAGTAAGAGAGTGGAGAAAGATAAAAATATATGCATTATGCATGTATATATATACACATGTTTAATGCATATTATATTGAAATAACGGTCATAAAAATAAGGCTTGTTAAATTTTGTGATAGATTCATAAAAATATTATTCTACTATAATATTAATGAACTTAAAGAAAAAGTTATAAATACTTAGGTTAAAAAATAGATTCTGAAAGGTTAAATGCCTAGATAACCCTTTGATTGACATGTTTTGTAAGATAAACCTTCAAACTAAATTAGTGACCAAATAGACATTTGAACTTGACAGAAATGCATCTAGCGAACACTTTAGGTTAACATGGCAAATGGTGTGTTTTACACTTCCATTGAGAGAGTGAGTTTCTATCCTTTTTAAATAATAGGTTAGAACAGTCAAGTTGGTTCGCTCGATCAAGTTAAGGCATCGGATTCCAGTCACGACTCGACTAAAAAACAGGTTGTGACACTTTTATAATTAATCTGATAATTTTCTACCACCAGATAGTAAAATATTAGAATTAAATCTTGAATTAGTTCCAATATTACCTTATCATCTTCTAGTAGTCGTAGGATTTTGTTGAGATTTTTTGTTGCTGCTGACTGGCCTTCTATTGATGTTCCCGGGATGAACTCAACTTTTATAATCTGATAATTTTCTACCACCAAATTGGATCCAAAGCTTTCTCCGATTTGTTTAAGCCTGTGAAGTTGATCTTGGATCTTCTGTGCTTGAGTGGAAACCTCCGAGCGAAGGCTGCATTTTGGACAACATTTATATGCAAGCGTCTTAGCCGTTGCAATGCTATCTTGCATAGATTCCCATTCTTTCTGCAGCTCGCAAACATCTTCCAACCACTTGATAACATCTAGTTTTGGTTTATAGCCTTCTCCCTCAGCTTCTTCCATCTTTCCTTTGATATCATTTCTAAACTTTGTTAGCTTCTCCATTTCCTCCTTTAGATTTTCAATTTTTGACGAGAAACGGACAATATTTTCAATCTTAGGATAGATGCATTTACATACAAACTTTCCCACCTCAACAACAAAGCCACCTACAACATTAAAAAGTATATCCATTGAACAATTCTTTAGGTAAATAATTTTATTTTTTTTTCTGATTAGAACACTAATGATGCTCTCAAAGATGGTCAATTCATAAACTGAGTGCTTCTTCAGTATTTATAGCACAATTTTGAGAGAAGGTAAAAAGTAAAAAGTAAAAAGTAAAAAAAGAAAGCAAATAGAATAAGTAAAATTGAAGGCAAATATGATCAACAAAGCAATACTTTATTCTTGTAAAATATCTTGTCCCATTTTGTAAAATGATTGTTTCATTCTTAACTTCATGAACAGAATTGTCTTTATTCTTTTCTTTGATTCCTATTTTCAGAAGCATGATGAAATCGAACACGTAGTGCAGATTGGGTGAGGAAAAAATGAGATACGATTAATGTCAAAAGTGACCATTCTGTGAGCATTGTATGAACACACGATAACTCATGTTTGATTCCTGTTTTCAGGAGCATGAAATCAAACACTCTATTCTCTGCCGGATTTGAAGGCTTAACCAGATTGAGAAAAAGAAGGGGATGTGACCAAGTAGGTTGAAACTCCCAAGGCCGGTCTCATATTCAAATCCCAATGGAGGCAAAAACACTAGGACAATTATCTTGATCGTGGAATTTGTAGCATTCCAAACACCTATAGATCCAACTACAACTAGACAGCCAGCCGGTTATAATTATAATGGTTCTAAGGTAGCGAAATTTCTTGTCTGCTAAGTTTTCAGCTGTTTACCATAGAACCTTTTACCATACGAGAAACCTCTGTCACAAATGTGTAATAGAGTACTCTCTCATATTTCAAATTATGATTATCGTTTTCCTTCTTTTGTCATGAGAACAAAACATGGAAAAATCAAGATCATCATGTGCTAAATTTTGAAGGTAAAATTTAAAAACCAGAAGCAATACAAGTTTATAACAAATTAACAAGATGATCACACAACACAACTGAAACAGTTTCCAAAAAAGTGATTTTCAGTTTCCAAAACGTTTATACTTATTATCATGAACTTGTTGTAAGGAGATGTTAAATATATTATCAGAACTCGAGAAATCAAGTAGATTGGCTAAATTTCTAATGTTTAAACATAGAAGCAGCACCAATTCATTACAAATTAACAAGATGATCAGACAACACAACCGGAACAAGAAATGACTCGGTGTATAGCTAGTCAAGCAATCAAAATATCAGAACCAGAAAGCAAAAATAGTACAAAAAAGGAACAGTTATTGGCATAAAAAACATCTGACAGCACACTCCACCGAATAACTTTAGCTCGAAAATATCCGTCCTCTGCTCGAAACTCCTGAATAATAACACCTGTGATAATAAGAAAAAGAAAAAGCAATATAAATTCTATTCAATTGCCTCAGGCATATATATAATCATTTTTTAAATTCGACAAAAAGACTAACAAAAGATTCAGGCAATATAAATTTTGGCAAAGATTGCACTCATCTCTCGGCCGCAATTGTTCTGTCCAAGGCAAAGCTAAAACAACTAAGGACTTGCTCGTGTAGAACTGAAGATGTCCCTAGGTTCTAGTTGTTAAGACTTTGTACTTTGTTCTTATTATCATTGTAAGCCTACTTTTATTTGTAGAAGTAAGTGTAGGTGACTTGTTTGTATTTCATTCTTGTGGTATGCTTTGCTCTCAGTTAGAGTTAGCTGAGTCACATGGTATTTGCAATAGAGGTATTGCAGTATAGTCTTACAATAGAGTAGTTGGTACTGGAAGAAGGTTAATGCTTTGAAAGCAGAGATGCAGGTTTGGTATTCATTTGGTGCTTACTTGCTCACTCCCGGGGGAAAGTACTCATTCACACAGAGTTACAATACACTATTGGGGCAACATGCTAGACTTAGAGTGTCTGACTTAATCTCGACAAGATTTGCTCAACCTAAGCATAAGTTCATATTGTGGCTAGCTATGCAAGAGACACTTACAAAGAGTGCTAATTGTCGCTAAAAATACATGTTTAGCGGCAATTAAGCTATTGCCGCTAATTAAATGCCACTAAAGATCATTTTTGGTGCAGTGGCTATGCAAGATAGATTACTAACCAAAGAGAGACTCAAGTGATTAAACGTTCCAGTGGAAGATGACACATGCTGTTTGTGTGATAAATCAATGGATGAGACACATATCCATCTGTTTTCTACTTGTGAATGGATAGTGAGAGTCCAAACTGAAATGCAACAATGGTCTGGGACACTTATTCCTATTGGAACTGTCAAACATATCCTCTAAATAGACTCAGAAGGAAGAATTAGCAGCAATTTCACAAGGAACTTATTGTTGCATTGTGCGGAGCAATGATATACCATGTTTGGAGAGCAAGGAACTGGAAACTGTTTAAAGGCATCACTGTAGAATTCAGATACAGCCGTGACACAGATTAAGAAGGAATTGTAAATAGACTTGAGGTAGTCAAACGGTGTAGAAACAGAGATTTGTGTAACTAGAGCTCTGTAGGAGGCTTAACTCTCTTCGTACCCATTAGGAGGTTGAGTGCTCTTTAGGTGTATTTATTTTTTCGCTTGTTAATGGAAATTTACATTGGTTACAAAAAAAAAACAGATTGTAATATGAACATTGGTTGGTGATTAGTGAAGATGTTGAGAATCCTATGTGGTAGGTCATGTTTTTACTCTCTTGAGCAAGGAGATTACCACGCAAATTCTCTCTGTTCTTACTATTTGTTAAACTTGTCCTTTATCTCTGTTAATTGCACCAGAATCAAGGGAGGAACCTGGTTCACCGATTTGTGGTGGATTATATAAGCCATCAAGAATGCTAATGACACTCTCAAAGATGATCAAATGAAGCTACTGACTGTTTCTTCTTTGTTTAAGGCATAACTTGGAGAATTAAAAGAAAAAAATTAATAAGAAAACAAAGAGAATTATTTGTAAACATCAACGACTTGACATAATAAGAAAACTAGGCAACATGGTTTAAAACAATTAAGTTCATCCATTTTACTTTAGTTAAACATCAACAACTTGACATATATAATAACAAAACTAGGCAACATGATTTAAAATAATTAAGCCCATCCACTTCACAGTAGGTAAATGTCAACAACTTTGACATATACAAATAACAAATCTGGGCAACATGATTTGACACAATAACCACTCGGAAGAAACCACGAAATTCATTCCTATCATTTAAATCGAGATACAAAGTAGCCATCATTACGATCCATTCGTGTTAGACCCATCACTGTTTTCCCTTTCATTCATGCTTCAATTTAAAATTTTAGACCATAGTTGTGTTCTCCGATCCCCCAATACAATGTAGACACTTAAACAATCCAAAAGTTAAAGAAGTAGGCATATGTATCCTATGTGGCATAATACATGTAGGATGCCATGTAGGACACATAACTGCCCCATAGGATGCCACATAGGATACGTGTGTCTTCTTGTACAACTTTTGAAAAGTTTAAGTGTCTACATGTGCATGCCCAAAAATGAAGGGCATAGATGTCAGTTGAAGCCTAGTTAAGGGACACATTTATGTATTATGCCTAAATTTTAAATGTACAATTTAAGAATGCTCTAAAATGTTTAAATGCAGAAGCAATATTACAAATAAACAAGATGATCACACAACACAATCGAAACAAGAAATTACTCCATGTACTATCAAGCAACAAAATATCTAACAGGAGCAGTTACTGGCAGAAAAAAAAATTAAGACATTTAACAGGAAATACATCACAGCAAACTCGACCGATCAACTTTAGCTCGAAATTCTGTCTCTCTGGTGCAAGAAGTTCCTTCCTCTGCCTTTTTAGTTTCCTGAATGAAGCAACAAAAAGTGAAGCTCTAGTTAGCATTTGAATGATATTTGGTTGTCAGAAAATATTTTCCATCCCAAGTTATGTGGCACATTTTGGATTTCGAGAGCCAAATGAGTTTTTAATTTAACAGCAATTTTTTTGTCTGAGAAATATTTTGAACTATCTTAAAGTACTTTCCGAAAGTCAATTGGCACATCACCTGAGATGTAGTGAAAGTAACGTCAACTCTGATCAGACTGGTAGTAAACAATGCTCTAAATTTGAGTTGAATTTATCGTCATCCCACTCCAATAGGCTCCACCATCTCGGTGATCCTCTTATTACTTTGATTTTGTTGGAGGTTTGAATAGAGAGAGGCAACTTCTTCATTTCATAGCAATCGATCACCTCAAGTACATCCATGTGTTCCCACATACTCTGTGGCTCCCCCAACGTTCCTAATTTTGGTAAGTCTCTCAGCACTAACTTCCGAACTTTTGGAATTTCTGAGTTGTCGAGTGCCCTCTGACTAGAGCCGCATTGTACTAACAACTCTACCACCTGTTTACAATGGTTAATTGTAATTTCTTCCAAGTGCTTGGGTACAGAAAAAGCACCACCAACACTAAAAAGACATGTTAAATTACGACAATAGGATATATCCACCTGTCGTAATTCAGAAAATCTAAGACCCAGAAGTTGACCGAAATCAGAAACACTCTTTAAATGATCTATAGAAGCGAGGCTGAGATGTTCCAGATTTGGCAGAGGGTCAAACTGTCCACTTCCTTCTTCAGATGGTCCGAAATCACAACTACATTCGTGAATGTAGAGTGATTTTAATCCATCAAAACTCTTGTTCGCAATCAACTTCATGAAACCCATGCATTTTTCCAAGTGCAAATGTGAAGCAAACTGCAACATGCTTGAGAGCTCTCCGTTACTGAAAATTTCACACTTGGAGACACTTATCATCCTTGTTGACTTGTTGAATGGTACATGAGTTGGAGTATTCCCAATTTCAATGTGAAATCTTTTCAATCTTTTCATCCAGGTATGATCTCGATTGAAAATTGATAAGCTATCTAATCTAATAAAAAGAGATGTCAGATTGTGTAGAGATGATATCTCATCAAAAGAAGTTGGTCCAAGAACAGTCCTTGGCCGAATATTTCCCGTGGTCCAACAATAAAGGTCACCAATTTTACTATGCAGCATCTTTAACATTTCAATCCTAGGCATTTTGAGGAAAAATCCTTGGCCAATGCTCTCCTTCAAATCACCTACAGGCAGATTTAATAGCCTTAGATTTGTCAACTTGTCCATTCCTTGCGGCAGACAACATAACTTTACGTCATCACAATCGAGCAATTGCAAATTGCAAAGATTACCAATAGGTGGTAACTCTCTCAACGAACAACAATTTTGTAGTATTAGAGCATGTAGCTGATATAAACTATTGATGGAAGAAGGCAAAGAACTAATACTAGTTCCACTCAGGTTCAGAACTCTTAGGGATGGAAATGCCAAGAAAAGTTCATCCGGAATTTTCTCAAGGGGATTCTTTTGCAATAGTAATGATGTTGTCTCTGGGCATTCCGTGAAGCAATCAGGTAGACATTGAATTTTGTTGCTTACGAAAGATATTCTCTTAACAGAAGCTGATACTTTAGAATGTGATATCTTAGTTAACCCAAAGGAATTATCTATCCATATAGCAACATCACGAACCACATCATGCATCTTCACACAATCCATCTTATGGGCTTCTAGCAAGCAGGCATCTTTTAGACTTTCAATCGTTGTGATTCCCCTGTTATAGGCTTCTCTATATGTGTCATGTTCACCAAGGAACCCCTCTGCCCACCAGCAATGTATAAGATCATCTATTGAAATAGCTGCCGGATATAAGGAGCAATATAAGAAACAACTTTGAATGTCACTTCTCTTTTGGTTCACATGTGTGATTCTTTGATTTGAGGATAATTCACTATCCTGAGATTCTAAAGAATCAAAACTCCACTTGATGACCTTGTAAACCTTTTTCTCTACATCTTTGTTATGAGGTTCGGACATTCTTAGTGATTTCATAGCATCTTCCCAGAGCTCGACCCTTGGCTTCCCTCTCATAGATGTTCCAACAACAGTGATTGCTAAAGGTAAACCACCACATGCTCGTGCAATTTCCTTTGCTAATGGTTGAATATGTTCCAGATTGGCAACATCTCCCGTATTTTTGATAAACAGTTGCCAAGATTCATCCTCATCCAATGTGGAAATATTCAGTTCAGTGTGTGTTTTCATTTGCTTACAAACACCCAAGAAACGAGAAGTTATAATGACCTTGCTTCCTGCGTGATCTTCAGGTTGGGGCACACCAACATGATCCAAATCTATATCTTCCCAAACATCATCAAGTATGAGAAGGAAACTCTTTTTTTCGTTTAGCTTTTGGAAGATTTTGCTGGCATTGCTTTCTTCACTTCCGTTGTTATCTACCTCCAGGTTTAATCTTTTGGCAATTTTTGCTTGAACCTGACTTATGTCCATTGGTTTGGGCACTGTAACCCATACCACAATACCAAAAGACAATTTAGACCTTGACACATCAATCTTTCGAAGTTCGTTGTTCAGATTCTTCACCAGAGTAGTCTTCCCAACTCCTCCCGTACCCCACACTCCTATGATGCAAACCTGAAAGGATTCAAATACCCCAAAAAATAATTTACCCACAAATGAAAAATACAACAAGAGTCATGTAGAAGAAATATAGAAAATTAGAGAAAGAAGGATGTAGGAGGCTTTGATGCAACAATGGTCATATAAGTACCCCGTGAACTATACCCAAAGTTCCGAGGACACACTTCATCTTTACGCGGACCTATTTGTTGTGATATATATTATTCACTACGTGGTTGGATATAAAATTCAATTTTAATAAAGATTTAAATGGATCATATTACACAAATTTTTGAAAATATATACATAAATTATCTAATTTTACGGAGAGATCACAGGTTTACATGCCCCAGATTTTCACCCTGTAATGGATAATAAGATCCCTCGTAAAAGATAGAAAGTGTCTTGAAAATTCGTCCATAGATTACGGATACTTGATGTCTTTTGCCTAAAATCTAATTAGACAGGAATTAATGAAATTAGCAGTTACCAAATCCTAAAATATTTAAAATTAAATGTTAATTTAATTCTAACAATTACCTTATCATCTTCTAATAGTTGCAGGATTTTGTTGATATTCCTTGTTGCTGTTGACTGACCTTTTACTGATGGTCCCGGGATGAACTCAACTTTTTTCATCTGGTAATTTTCTACCATCAAATTTGATCCAAAGCTTTCTCCAACCTCTGTAAGCTTGCAAAGTTGATCTCGGATGTTCCGTGCTTGAGTGGAGACTTCCGAGCGAAGGCTGCAATTTGGACAACATTTATATGTAAGCATCTTCGCTGTTGCGATGCTTTCTTGCATAGTTTCCCATTCATTCTCCAGCTCGCGAACATCCTCGATCCACTTGATAACATCTGGTTTTGGTTTATAGCCTTCTCCTTCAGCTATTTCCACCTTTCCTTTGATATCATCTCTGAACTTTGTTAGCTTCTCTATTTCCTCCCTTAAATTTTCAACATTTGATGAGAAACAAACAATATTTTCTATCTTAGGATAGATGCATTTCGATAGAAACTTTCCCACCTCAACAACAAAGCCACCTACAACGTTAATAAGTATTTCCATTGAACAATTCTTGAGGTAAAGAAAAGTAGATATATTTCTGATCAGAATGCTAAACTGTTTGTGTAAGGCAGAATTCAGAGAAGTAAAAGAAAAAGGCAATGACAATTAATTTAGAACTCAAGAACTTAAAATAATTAGAATTCCGAACACATAAGCTCATCCATTAATGCAAAATGCCGACAACCACACACAGAATTGTTACATTAATCTCAATAGTCCCCACTTGGAAAGATGCCTTTTGACTAAATGATTCTTTTCTATTTTCCATACATTGAATTGTCAAGCCTGGCAGTTAGCATCACAATCAGTATTGTCTTGTATATATGTCATCAAATGTAACCTATAGTGTATGGACTCTTGTAAATTTCCAAAAACCTTTTCATCAATCAATGGCATTATATTTTAGACTGGTATCAGAAATTTTTCCGTGTTATTTTTTATTGCTAACGTTAAATGTTTTGATTTGTTGTAAATACTGAATGCATGTTATGTTGTAAAATATGTTTATTGAAAGGAAGTATACATGGATTGATGATTTGGTAAAGACTTTTTAGCTTTTCATGAAAGTGTGTTGGTATGATGGAAAATATTTCTCTAGGTAAAACATTTGGACAAATTAAGTTGTTTTTCTTCATAATTATCTCAACTTTTAACTTTATGTTATGGTTTTAACTAACATCAGACATTGTCAATCAAAACATTGTCAAATATTCCATCACAACACGATCTTCTTTGCTAATGCTATTGTCGATCTATAATAAATGTTTTTTTGAAAAATACTTTATTTATAGCACAAAGGTGTAATAGGCGCTCTCAGATTTCAAACTCTTGATAGCTGGTATACATGTGCTATCATGAGAACAAAACATGGAAAAAGAAGATGATGAGCTAAATTTTGAATGTACAATTTCAGAATGCGCTAAAATGCTCAATACAAATTAACAAGATGATCACACAACACAACTGTAACAAAAAACTACAATAGAACAAAAAGGAATAAGTTATTACGACATCTGATAGGCGCGAACTCTGCATCTCTGGTGCAGTAAGTTCCTTCCTCTGCTTTTTTAGTCCTGCATGAGGCAACAACAAGTGAACTCTGCATCTTTAGTGTTATTACTATAACAATAATTTAAAATGAAATTTTTTAAATCAAGTAGAAATAAAAAGGCAAATTCTATTTTGATTAGTCTTAGATAAAATAATTAAGAGTATCTTCACATTAAGTTGACATGAGAGAAAATGATCAAATTTTTTTTTCACAATAACATTTTTAAAAATCGAATTACCAAATTAATTGAGAAATGTGAAAGGTAATTAGCACATCACCTGAATCAATGCTCTAAATTTGATCCTTTCAGTTTTACCAACCGAGATATGGTACGAAGCAATGGTGTAAATTTGACTTGAAGTTGTCGTCATCCCACTCTAATCGGCTCCACCATTCTAATGATCCTCTTATCACTTTGATGTTGTTGGATGTTTGAATAGAGGGAGGCAACTTCCTTATTCCATAGCATCCGATCACGTCAAGTTTCTCCAGGTATTCCCCTAACGTTTCTAACTCTACCACCTTGAAACAGAAGGACAAATTTATTTTTTTCAACTGCTTGGGTACAGAAAAAGCGTTGAAAAGACATGTTAAACTTGAACAACCGAATGCATCCAGTTGTTGTAATTTAGACCCAGAAGTTGACCGAAATCAGAAACACTCTTTAAATTATATACTGCAACGAGGCTGAGATATTCCAGATTTGGCAGAGGGTCAAACTGTCCACTTCCTTGTACCGCTTCTCCGAAATCACAAGAACAATGCTCTATGTAGAGTGATTTTAAACCATTAAAAGTACTCTTCTTGTTCACAATCAACTTCCCGAGACCCATGCATTTTAACAAGTACAAATCTGAAGCAAACTGCAACATGCCTGAATGCTTGAAATTTTCACAATCCAAGACGCTTATCATCTTTCTTGACTTATTGAATGGTATACTCATTGAAGTTTCCCCAATTTCAATGTTCAATCTTTTCATCCAGGTGTAGTCTCTATTCAAAATTGATGAGCTATCAAAATTAATATAAAGAAAAGTCAGATTGTGTAGAGACGATATCTCATCAAAAGACGTCAGTCTGTGACGGTCTCTCCGAATATTTAACATTTCAATCCTAGGCAATTTGAGGAAAAGTCCTTCGCCGATGCTCTTCTCAAAATTACATACAGGCAGATCTAATAGCCTCAGATTTATCAACTTGTCCATTCCTTGCGGTAGACAACATAACCTTGTATTATCACAATCGAGCAATTGCAAACTGCAAAGATTACCAATAGGTGGTAAACTCTTCAAATATAATACAATGGTGTAGTATTAAAGCACGTAGTTGACATAAACTATTGATGGAACAAGGCAATGTTGTAATACCAGTATGACTCAGATTCACAACTCTTAGTGCTGGAAATAACAAAAAGAATTCATGGGGAATTTCCCTAAGGCTATAATTGTCTTGCAATAGTAAAGTTGTTGTCTCTGGGCATTCTGTGAGGTGCTCAATTTTGTTGCTTATGAAAGACAATCTCTTGACAGAAGCTGGCACTTCATTATGTGAAATGGATTCATCTATCCATTTAGCAACATCACGAACCACATCATGCATCTTCACATAATCCACCTTATCAGCTTCTAGCAAGCAGGCATCTTTTAGACTTTCAATCATTGTGATTCCCCTGTTGTAGGTTTCTTCATATGTGTCATGTTCACCGAGGAACCCCTCTGCCCACCAGCAATGTATGATATCATTTGTTGACATTGCTGCCGGATATAAGGAGCAATACAAGAAACAACTTCGAATGTCACCTCTCTTTTTGTTCTCATGCTCTGAGGATAATTCAATATCATCCTGAGATTCTAAAGAATCAAAACTCCACTTGATGACGTTGTAAACCTTTTTTTCTACTTCTTTGTTATGAGGTGTGGATATTCTAAGTGATTTCAAAGCATCTTCCCAGAGCTCGACCCTATTCTTGCCTCTCATAGATGTTCCAATAACAGTGATTGCTAAAGGTAAACCACCACACTCTCTTACAATATCCTTTGCGAATGATTGAATATGCTCCAGATTGGCACTATCTCCCGCATTTTTGACAAATAGTTGCCAAGATTCATCCGCATCCAATGTGTAAACCTTCATTTCAGTGTCTATTTTCATTTGCTTACAAACATCCAAAGAACGAGAAGTTATAATGACCTTGCTTCTTGCGGGATCTTCAGGTTGGGGCACGCCTACGTCATCCAAATTTATAGGCTCCCAAACATCATCTAGTATGAGAAGGAAACTCTTTTCTTGCTCGAGTCTTTGATAGATTTTGCTGGCAATGCTTTTTACACTTCCCTCATTATCTACCTTTAGGTTTAATCTGCTAGCAATTTGTGCTTGAACATTTCTTACGTCTATTGGCGGTTTGGGCACTGTAACCCATACCACTACACCAAAAGACAGTTTAGGACCTAACACATCCGTCTTTAGGAGCTCATTGTTCAGATTACTTACCAATGTTGTTTTCCCAACTCCTCCGGTACCCCACATACCGATGATGCATACCTGAAAGAATTCAAATGTCCCAAAAAAATAATTTATCCACAAGTGAAAGATGCAATTTCTGCCATATAGAAGAACTTTAGAAAATTTGAGAAACAAGGACGTGGTAGGCTTTGATCATTCAGTCATAATCTCTTGATCTTAAATTTGTTAGCTTAACCTCCTTAAGAAAAGAAGCAGTTGCACCAATATTTATAATAGAAAAAAAAATCAACTTTTGGCTAAAAAACATTTTGACAATAAAATCTAATTAGACAGGAATTAATAAAATTAGCAACTACCAAATTCTAAACTATTTAGGATTACTAATCTTGATTTAAATTCAGTAATACCTTATCATCTTCTAACAGTTGCAGGATTTTGTTGAGATTCCTTGTTGCTGTTGACTGACCTTCTATTGATGGTCCCGGGATGAACTCAACTTTTTTCACTTGGTAATTTTCTACCACCAAATTGGATCCAAAGTTTTCTCTGACCTCTTTAAGCCTGCTAAGTTGATCTCGGAAGTTCCGTGCTTGAGTGAAGACTTCTGAGCGAAGGCTGCAATTTGGACAACATTTATATGTAAATGTCTTTGCCACTGCAATGCTTTCTTGCATAGTTTCCCATTCATTTTACTTCGCGAACATCTTCAATCCACTTGACAACATCTGGTTTTGGTTTATAGCCTTCTCCCTCACCTTCATCCACCTTTGCATTGATATCATCTCTAAACTTTGTTAGATTCTTCATTTCCTCCCTTAGATTTTCAATCTTTGACGAGATACAGACAATATTTTCAATCTTAGGATAGATGTATTTACACATGTACTTCCCTACCTCAACAATAAAACCAGATACAACAGAAGAAAGCATATCCATTGTTCAGTTAAAAGATGTTTAAGGCAAAAGAGACGAAGACTATGCAACACTACATGGGCGGAGTTAGAGTATAAATTATGAGTTCTGTTCAATCCAATAACTTTGGTCTAAGTTCATTAAATATATACAACTATTAATTTAGAACTCACCAACTTAGAATTAGAACTTCGAACTCATAAGCTTCAACAGCGATTGCTAATAATTGAACACATACTCATCTTTACAGGCTAAAGTCTGTCCATACATTAATCTCAAGAGTCCACACTTGGAAAGATGCCTTTTGACTAAGGATCCTTTTCTATTTATCCAAAAAACCAGATAAATATGGAAAACACTACCAGAAAAGTAGACCTTTTTTCACCTTGAATCAATGAAAAAATTGTACCAAAAAGATTATTTTCCCACTTGTTTCCCATCAAACAACTCAGGGAAACACACGGTGGGAAACAAACTCTCATTGAAATACTGGAAAGCTTTCTAATTTTTCCATATAAAAACACTTATTTTTTCTTTTCTTACTAATTCAATCAAAATATCTGCGGCCGCTGAAGTTTTTTCAATGAGAAATTTCATCGTGAAATAATAATTTCTTCCATAGTGAATAGTCTCCTCAACTTTATCAAAGTTTCGTAGTAGATCCTCAAGGCCAGATTCTTGTTCTGCTATGGTAATATTTTTCAGTTGCGGTATTATTTGTTAGAAATCAAAAGAACAAACATATAGTTAGAAATAATTGTATCTAAATTAATTTATAAAAGTGAATTGAGACGTAAACTAGTTTATATCAGTATTAATTTGAACTTAAGAATATTGTTTATAGCAATACTAATAACATTCTGTAACGCATGTACATACTCCAAAAATGTAAAAAATAATACTCAAATTGATAAAAATGCATTTGAATGAAGGAGTAGGAGCAATACTAATAATATCCTGTAATCTTTTCTTTAGGCAGGTACACAACATACACACCATAATCTCACAAGTGGGGTTGGGATGGGGAAAAATTATGTCCCTACCTTGGCGAGGTAGAGAGTTTGTGTCAGATAGACCCTCGGCTCATCTCTTTCAATCCTTAATGACATCAAATTGTGAAAGCCTTTTTTCCTTTTCTTTCCACCAGACAAGAAAGAATCTCTTCCAAAACATCTGTGAACATTTTCTTTTTGGATAATGTTTGGTGCCCAAGCCAACAAGCACCTCTACTATTTCACGAGTACCTAATACCTCCTACAAGCATATGTACCGAGTGACTAATATTTGCAGATGTTTTATAAACCTCTCAAAAATTAAAAGAACGAAAGAAATCAAGTACAGAAGTGACGCGCTAAGTTGTAGACAGAAGTGCATACTAGTGCCTTAAGCATCTCCCTACAGAAACACCCATGTGAGTGTTGAACATGTCATGGAACAAGTGGTTTACTATCCCAGACCTCCCTTGCTCCAACTAAATCAGGGCGGTATCTCTTTGCTAACACTTGTACTTGTGCATCAAATGACTTGTTTTCATGTTGACTTATTTGACGCACCATCTCTTTCCATCTTTTTCGACATAAATCTCCATGCCTGTGGGAGAGAAGATTGTCCCAATCCACGTCCTCTATGCAGCTTGCGTCCAGTTCAAAAAGGGCAGCAATTAAGCGATAGTCATCAGTATCTGCCCATTCACCTGCAACCACCATCGAGGATGTTAATTGTCTGTACCATTTATTGCAGCAATGGTGGGAAATCCTGGTGGACAAATTGTCACTAATTGAACTCCAACAAATATTATCCCGTAACATCCCATGCTTAGATTTCCTTTCGTCAGAGAGCTTAAGTTGCAGATCGGTGTTTACTAAATCAAACAATTTCTGTACTTCCTCCTGATCCCACTGTCCCCTCTTCCGATTTTCCAGTTTTATCCTATGCCATGCATTTCCTACATGAACCGGATGTTTCCCAAGTTCATCCGCCAAGACGGTCCACTTATTCCCATGTTGTCCCTGGAACTTCCGTAGCATCCCATGCTCTTCTTCAGTCCATTTACGCTTCTCTCCCATTTGAAACAAACGTTGTGCACGATAATAAACTGCTCTGTAAGGCCTGTATGGTATAGCCTTCCCTATCTCTTTCCAGCAGCCCCTTACTTCAGGATAAGACTTGCAATTCAAAACCTTTTGCAACCCTTCATCGCCCAAATTATATACCTCTATGTATCTACAAACAGCATCTTTGACGATTTCATCTTCTTCCTGTGTGAATTTTTTGCCAAACAGTAATTCTTGTTTGTTATTTTCATGCCTCTCATTGCTAGGTTCACTGATTGGATGGAAAAACTGTACATTATCAGAAAATCTCACTCTTTTTTCAGTCTTTTCATTAGAAAGATCTTTCGAATTGTGCCCTAATTTAATCTCTTTCATCTTTCTGATATTAGCATCATCTATTTGTATATCTTTCGTCTCTTCTATAGCTGAAACATCACCTTGAATGACACCAGCCACAATATCTACCTGTCCATCCTTTTTATTCCTCGTATCCTTTTTCCTTTTCTTCCTCTTCATCTCATCTATAGCTGAAACATCACCTCGAATGATGGCAGCCACGATATCTACCTGTCCATCCTCTCTTTTCTTCTTATCCTTTTTCCTTTTCTTTCTCATCACCTCGTCAGCTGAAACACCACCTTGAATGACACCAGCCACGATATCTACCTGTCCATCCTCTTTATTCCTCTTATCCATTTTCCTTTTCTTCCTCTTCATCTCATCTATAGCTGAAACATCACCTTGAATGACACCAGCCATGATATCTACCCGTCCATCCTCTTTTTCCCTCTTATCTTTTTTCTTTTTCTTCCTCTTCACCTCATCTGTAAGATTTCCACCAGAGCCCTTGCTGAGCATCTCAACTGCCTTGATTTCCTGTGTTTTGCCGGCACTTTCATGAGCAAGTGTTTTGGTGTCTAAACTAGCATCGTGCATTATCAGTATCTCCAGCTCATTCTTCAACTTCTTTTTCATTTTTAAACCATTTTTAACAGCATCCTCGCACCCTTCTTTACTGGATTTCCCAGGCTGTTTTCCACTACCTCTTTCTTTCTTTCTCTTGATGTCACTATCTTCACTTTCCCCAGGTGCTTCAGTTTCCATCTTTGTCTTATCCCTTTCTTTCTTGATCTCTGTAAAAGAGACTCTCTTCCTTGAAACATGAATCATGCTCAACAGCTTTAACATCTCCCTTTGTCACTTTCGAATCATCGGTGGCAGCATTCTTTTTCCTTTTCTTGGATTTCTTCTCCAACTTCATGAGCATATCAACCTTCTCATCTCCTTGGACCATGCCACTTTTAGAAAATGCCACCTATGTTCCTCTTGCAATGCACAAAAAGAGGGTTCTCTGCAAAAGAGAAAAATAGAGAAAACGTATGGTTAAGTGACAAGAGTGATATGGATTAGCACACACAATTTAGAGCTCATACAAGTAGACAGGACATTACACACCTGCAGCTTAACGAGAACATGACCTTAAATATGAGGATATGACGGTCGAGGATTAGGGTAGAAGATCAATAGTTAGTCAAGCGTTAGTTTCCTTATCAATAGCAGTATTAGTACTCTCCTACTATTTTATGCTTCGATCTTATTATCACCTGTTGTTTCTTTTTTGCTACTGTTTCTTTTCTTCAATATTTTCACTATTGTATCTAAAGATGAGAATCAAACTATGCAACCAACGTATCATCCAAAAAGACCTTTTCTTAACCTCCCCGAAACAAGCTGCAACACACAGCAATACGTATAATTTCAAACTTCAAACTCTCTTTCTATACCTAGAAACAAAATCATCTAGAACAAACAAGAAGAAATCGCCTAGTATTTTTGTCTCTCATACCTTATAGTTCTCCATCTACTTCATTAACCACTACGTCACACCCTAGGTGATACACTAAGGGGACGTTTGGTAGAGTGCATTTTATTTAATACACCAAATCAAACATTATATACGAAATAATATACTTAATTCAGCAATATTCTTATACACCCTGCCAAACGACCCTAAAGTGATAAAATTAGAAGGAATACCATGAGAAACAAACTAAAATACCAGCAAAGACAAAAAATTTAGGTAATTTCTCTTCGTCTATCTAAAACTTAGCAGGGTGTTCTCCTATACCTAAAATGCAACTGCGCAAGTCGACTCGAACACCATTATAAATAACTAAACCTTAATAACCAGTGAAACAATTCCAAAAATCACAAAATTTCAAAAAAAAAAAGCCAAATTTATCAAACCTGAATGCCAAAATCACTGGAGAGCAGCAACAAATGCAAAAAATCCAATCAAATCCAAACGTAATTGATTTGCGAATTCTCAGTTTAAAGTACTGAAAAAAAATTTAGGGATTTGGAAATCTAACTGGTGAAAACAAATGTCTTATTTTTCGGGTTAGAATTATGGGCCCAAACGCTATTCAGGCCTTCCTATCCAATTTATTGGGCCTAATACAAAGATGCCTATAAATTTCAGCCCGTTAAGTCTGTATTTAATTGCACGATTTGTTCTTCTAATGAATTGGGGTTTAATTTTTACTATTCAAATGAATTGATCTTTAATTTTTGTCCGTGATAATCAAACTTATGAATAGTGGAGCGTAAGTTCTTTAAGAGTGCAGAGCATAACTTGTGAATATTGTGGTGCGAAAATTATTTGTGTTGAATGACAAAAATTAAAGATCCATACAAAATAGATATAAAAGCAAAAATGACCCTTAATCCGGTGAGTTAAGGTTGGAGAAATTTTGCTCAAACACTAGCTTATTTTAGTCTAAATGTGTGTTTTTAATTAAAAAAATACTTATGTTAAAGAGTTGGGATGTTTGGTAAGATTTTAACGGGAAAATGTGATTTTGAAAAAAATATTTTCTCCCTATAAGTACGTCTTGAAAATCTAGTCAAGTATAAATTGTGGTTGTTAAATTAACAAAAAGTATTTTTCCAAATTGATTAACTATACATTAACTATTATCCTCCAAAAGTATATTTTCTGAAAATACCTATAAAATATTTCTTAAAATACATAAATTTTGAAAGTTTCCAAAATAATATCGAGTAAAATGAAAAACTTATCTCTCATCAATCAATAAAGTTACCCATACAATTCAAGAACATTATTGTCACAATCAAACATAAAATGGTCATTTAAAGTAAAGCATTACTATATATGTAGCATCATAACAATAATATACACGATCTTATTCTAACGTAATCAATTAGTGGCTACAAATTAAAGATGTCAAAGTAGATAAAAGAAAGAATACTAAGAATATAGTGTTATAATGGAACATTGATTAAAGATCCTCAAATAGTCTTTCATGCTTTTTAAGTATCAACTTGTTAATTGGCCTTCTATTTTCTTTTATTGGCTCTTTTATTATTGGGTATAAATAAAGAGATGATAATATCACAAATGAAAGCACTATTTTTCCCTTTTTTGCAAAACATAGAGTAAGGTACCCTATTTGGTATTCGGTACAACTATCCGATTTTGAGATCATCATTTAAGACAAGTATATAGTGCATAATATAAAAATTTGTCACATTATCTACTTCGAAACAATTTCATATATTTAGTGTCAGAAGTTAAATTTTAGATAAAATATTTAAAGTTATATGACTAAAGTTTAGACATATATTTCTTGAAGTTTTATATGAATATAATTAAAGCACATAAGCATGAAATTTCATAAATTGGAGTTCAGACACATATACACAAAGTTTAGTCATTTTTATATGAACTTTAGCCATATGCGACTCGATTAAGTCTTTTTTTTCTAACTTTGGGAGGAAATTCATGAACATTAGTTATATTAAACTTTAGATATTTTATCAATTAATCCTAATGTTCAGACATGTGATGTTTGAAGTTGTTCTAAAATGAATAGACATACATAAAATAAAATGGGTACATGTTGATTACATAACAATGTTGCAATAACATGTGAAAATTATTTATGTTTGCTGCCCGTTTTAGGCTCCCGACTAATTCAGATCCTCATCATATAACATCCGTCAAAGAGGATATTGCTGCCTATGATTTTTCTACTCTAAAGACTTAAACTCAAAAACTTTGATTTTTGAAAGTTAAATTATATGAATTTTAATAAATGTTTTAAGATATATACCTTTTTTAACTATATTACTATGAAAAGGATTGTAATTTATAGTATATTTCGTATAGTTTAAATTAATTTTTAAAATATAAATTAATCTAGTTGACTCAAAAAATATAACACTTAAAAATGAATGGAGAGAGTATCATTTTATTGGAACTTCCTCCCTTTCCACTAAGCTATTTGAAAGGTAAAAGGTAGTAAACATTGATTGATTGAACTTGTCAATATCATATTTCATCACCAACTTTATGTGGATTGAAATGGAAGGCTTTTGAGTTGAATTATAATTGTGATATGGGAAAAGTAAAAATTGACAATTTGTTGATGCAAAAATTAGGTCATAGTATAGTAAGCCAAAAATAAAGATTTTAGTGCCAAAAAATACACACAAAAGTGAGAAAAGAATGACTGTGTGGATGAAATAAGTTGTATTTTGATAAATAATGATTATGTCATTGTGACATAAACAAAAAAAAAGTAAAAACAGAAAAAGTGGTCAAATTTTCCTAAAGTCGAATATTTCTTCCCCTTTCTTTATTCACTTCTTCCTTTTCTTTTTTTAATCATTTGGAGTTTAATTAATTGAATTTATGCCGAAAATTTTCATATTTTAAAATTAAAATGTTCCTTATTAAAAATTATTCTATTTTTAGAGTTTGAACTTAAAATTTTTGGTCAAAAATGGAAAAACATTGACGGCTAGTGATGGAGCTAAAAGATTTATTAAGGAAGAAAATTGAAATATAAAAAAAGTAAATACAAGAATAGATCACAGATATTCAATACATATACATTATATACACAAAAAATAATTTGATATATATATATAAAATACAATTTTTCAGCAAGAGATTTGGTGTATTGAATTGAATTGAAAATGTAATTTTGATATTGCTATATATAGTTTGCAACATTTAGCTATCATGCAAGTCTCATATCAATCTATAGTCCAATCAAACTTTATCTTTCGATTTTATAAATTACTTATGAGTGGCGATATTCATATTTCTAAATCTAAAAATTTAACATAAAAATGAGATGAAGCTCAAAGACATTTATCCATCAGTAATAAAATTCATATTTGGTGTGCGAATATAAATCGATACATCTCCAACTTGCATTTCAATACTATGTAAAGTAATTATGTCTGGTCTAATTATTTAGCTGCTCTTTTAAGAAACGAAATATAAATTATCACTATTAGTGAGGACGAATTGGTAATTTAACAAGGTCACGACATAAATGCATATTTCACAAATATTCTTCCTTTGAATCACACGTGCAATCCTCTAGTTGGGGAAAATGATTAATTAAGGAATCAGTATATTATTATTAACAAGATTATGAAGTTTCTGTTCGATCTCCATAAGTCTATCGATTCAAGCAAGTCCGATTAACGAGCTAATCACATGTTTACCAGCTAAGCTAATCACATGGGCCAGATATGTAAGGCCCACTAGTAACACGAATATCCATGCAAAGCTGGCCCATGAAACAGTCCACTAACACTTTTTCTTGGCAACTGTTGCACATGCACCATTGCACGTGTGGGAATCTTCTAATATCGGGTCGGTATAAGGGGTTTATTAAAATATCTTTGGATGAATAATTATAAATAATATATATATATATTTATTTTTAAAAATTTCGTGAAATTTGAGAACTTTGTCATGTATAAATACATAGATAAGTTTTGTCTTAAAGCTAAAATTATTATAAAATCTCTTTAACTTTCTTTTCTTTTCTTTTTTTACGAAAAGAAGCCGGGAAAAGAGAGAATTACAAGATGAAAATCAAACTTTCGTTAATGTAGTACTAAAAATTAAAATATCTAATCAATTAAACTATTAAATTTTTAAAAGAATCTCTTAATTATTAGAAGTGAACGGAGAAAATGTTGCTCTTGCGATTTCAATTTTTAATGTAGCTCTTTTTCTAATTTGTTGGAAAATATTACTTATGTAATTTCATATTAGAATAATACTATAAAAATATTTTGGGTTGACCGTTGAGCGGATCTAGCATGAACAAAGTCATTTTGACTGGGGATGCACGTGCGGGTACACGTGTGTCTTGTTGTACTGTATTTTAGGTGTGCTACGTAGGAAGCACGTGACATTGATCCTGACTTTTAAGAAAGGATATTTAAAAAAGATTGGGGGGTTAGAAAAGGAAAAATAAGAACGAGAGATTATGAGGTGAGGAATCGAAATATCACCAGCAAAATGAAAGTTTAGATAGTCAATTGATTAAGTTATTAAAATTCCCTAATATTTGTCATTGTATCAGTACAACTTGATCAAAACAATTTTTTATTGGCTCAATACACACCCCTTTAGACTTATCTGCAAATTTTATTTAGACACTCAAAAAATGATAATGTGCCTTAATTGAACACCAGATCGAACACATGATAAGAGTATTCTTACAAGATATTTTTTATTCAAATTTTAAATTACTTTTTTACTTGTATTCTTATGCGTTAGTAGGTAGTAAATTAAATACATAAATAAGTTATCTTCACTAATTATACACATCAATTTCAATAAGAAAATATATGAATCGAGTTTTACAATTTATTTAGGTGAATATGTATAATTAAAGAATATCATATTTTACATGGCTAATTTATAGACATACTAGACATTTGGGAACATGCACAAAATAAATTAAATTTAAAATTCGAAATATCTAATTATAACACTTTATCATATGTTAAAATGTTCAATTCAAATTGTAATTTGAATATCATTTGTTTGGAATGCCTTTAATTTTATTAGCTAAGCATGACGTAAGAAGAAATCTAAGTCTTTTTTTTACTTGTATCTAATATCCGTATACATACGTATGATTAAATCAAAATTCGTAGTGTAGGATCTTTGTTTCTATTTAAAAAAAAAAATTATTCTCAAGTCTTAAATCTGAAATCTCTAACTAATTAAGGAAAGGACTATTAAATCATCCTACACAATTTAGGTTGTTTGAAAAAGGAAAAATTGTATATAATAGCAAACTATTAATTCAAATTAAATGCTATAAATATAGTTTGATTTAATTGTACCTCATAGCAAACTGTTGTTATTTCACCTCTCTCCTGGTGAATCTCGCTCGCCACTCTCGTTCTCTCCCTCGCCTTTCTCATTTTTTATACAAACGCAAGTGTATAAAGTGCGTTTGTGTTTGTATAAAGCGAGAGAAAATTGTTTATATACATATATTTGCGTTCCCCTCTCCCAGATCTCGCTCGCCACTCTCCCAAATCTCGCTCTCTCACTTTATACAAAAAAACGCAAATTGTATAGAATGCGTTTGTGTTTGTATAAAGCGAGAGAAAATTGTATATATACATATATTTTTGTTCCCCTCTCTCTCCTCTCCCAGATCTCGCTCACCACTCTCCCATATCTCACTCTCTCGCTCGCCTCTCTCACTTTATACAAAAAAGCAAATGTATAAAATGCGTGAAAATTGTATATATACATATATTTTTGTTCCCTTCTCTCCCCTCTCCCAGATCTCGCTCGCCACTCTCCCAAATCTCGCTTACTCACTCGCCTCTCTCACTTTATACAATTGATATTTTTGTATATGTATACCAAAACAGATTATACAACTGCTTTCTTTTGTATATGTATAGCAAAATATACATATTTATGTTTGCTATGGAACACAATTATGTAAACTTTGCTATAACATACAAATATGAATTTTGTATTTGCTATATGTAAAAGTTGCTCTTTGAAAAAACCCAAATCATAACTCATAACCATATATATTGTGAAATATGTGTATATAATTGCTATTATATTGCTCCAAGTAAATTTTTAATCATGATTCTTTTACTTTTGCGAAACTTAATTAGATGGTCCCTAATTATTTGATAATTGCTTGAAAAAGGTTAGCCAAGTTGAGGAATTAATGATGTAGTTGTAAGACAACTAAAACACAATGATGAGACACAATTAAAGATTTGGTGAATAATTAAGATCTACTAGTTCTCTTTTGTTAGGAGTATTTTATCACTCGAAGTTGATTAGTTATTTTATGATCATGTATTCAAGATATGCAACCTAACTAGTTCGATCCATTTGAATTCGTATTTCATAAAATAGAGCAAAATAAAAAATATTTAACAACAACATACTCAATATATTCTCGTAAAAGAAATTTCAAAAAGGATAAGATGTATCATTTCCTTTTTTTGCTTCGATTATCTACATCACTCTTTTAGGGGTGTACGTCTTTTTTTTTCTTTTTCGAATCATGTTTACACGAAATATTTATGCACCAAATTGCCTTCCCTTTATAATATATCTTAAAAAATTATGTGATACTTATACAGAATTGAATAATCATTATTGAAATTATCCTTTTAATTTTGGTGCCAGACAACTACGCTATTAATTATTGGGTATCCACGAATGGCTAAATTAAGTTTGAAATTATAAAGAAGACGCTTATAATATTTTATTAGTTTCCATTTATTTATAACCATAGAAATCATAATCATCAGACCTCAGATTAATAAAATAGGATTAATAATGATTAGATCATGTTTATCGGCTCCTTGTTTAACTTCTTGTGGACAGCCCTCAGACAACATAATTTTTTTTAAGGACAAAAAATATGAAAAGAGGGAAACATCATAGACCTTTCTAAAATAAAAATAAATAAATCAAGTCTCAATTTTAAAAAGAAATCATTGCAAAAAAAAAAAAAATCTAAAAAGAAGAATTCCCCTCCCCCTCCCACCCGGTTTTTGAAGTCAACAATGAAATCTGACTAGATTTAAATCGCACACTACAAAGTTCATTTGAAGGTGATGGTCTTAACATAATTTTTTTCATACCTAGAATTCAAATTTGAGACCTGTGATTAAAAGTAAAATAATTTCATCACTACACCACAATTCATGTTGATGAAGAAACCACTGTTAATTAAAGTTAATTTGATATTATAATCTGCCTCGGTTATCATACTATTTATTGGCACTATTATTTTCTTTTCTTCATTATTGTATTTTATCCTTTTCTTATTAATATTGATATATTTTACTTGAGCTCATAATTTATCGAAAATAACATCTTTACGTTCGCAAATCATTAATCACTTATTTTTCAAATTATATATCAATTTATATGAATATAATGAGGAATATTAATCTCAAATATTATTTTTGAAAGAACATACAAAATTCAAATTGAACAAATAAAAATAAAAATAAATTTACAATTCAAATCACTATAAATTGGTAATCAACTTATTTATAATTAATAACTGATAAATTGATAATTGAACATCGTTGTGGGGTGGCGTTGAGTGGGTTTTGGGGGTGTGATAGTGGAAGAAGAGTTCAAATGATTGTATAAAGATGTCATGTCGGGAAAACAACCGACAACACGCACGTGCTCTTATGTTTCATGGGACCCCTTCGCACGGACAATACAGCCATTTATTTGTCTTTTTTTAGTTATCCACTGTATTAAAAATTAATATAATTTCATAAATAAATAAAATCTGACAAAAATATTGTGTACTTAATTTTATTTGTGATAGATCTTATAGAAGTAGAGTAATTATTTTTATTTGACGCTCGACTCAAATTAAAAATATCTTATGAATATAAAAAAATTATGTGATCAAGTCAAAATTTTCAGTATGAGTTTTGAATCTCAACATCCAGTAATTCGTCACTATATTTATTTGTGCTCTTTTTCCCTTTTTCTAAAAAGAAAATTTGATAAGTTTTTTCAATGATTAATTTGTTTTTTAGAAAGCAATTTTTAGTGCATAAAATTTATAAAATAAATTTAAGAATCTCTCAATATAATTTTGCATTAGACCATGAAATCTATTGAGCCATACATATGCAGTATTAGTTGCATTATTAATTTTATAGAGGGGAACAAAAGAATTTGAACATTAAAAATTATAATTAACATACGTAATGTAGCTTTATAAAGTGAAGTATAAAAAAAATAGATTATACGTAAATTTTACTTTTATTTTGGAAAGATAGACTGAAATTTTATCATAAATCATTTGGATTTCTTACGTTCAAAAATCTATTATTTATTACGTAATTTTTAAACACAAAAGAGTTTGAAACCGTGATTAAAGTTGTACATCCACCTCTTATAAATATATACCTGATATATTAAGAATTTAAGCATTTTGGGTTCTTAAATATTTATTTATATTCATATATGATATTATTTTTACTCACTCAAATGGTAAAACAAAAACTAGTAAAAGAATTTAATTTTCATCAAAATTGTTTTCACACTTTCTTGAAACAATCACAACCTTTATATGAAATCCACTATACATTTGACTATCACCAAAGTATCCCACTAATTTTTCATTGAGAGCCAAAAGTAAGTGTACATTTTGAATAAATTAACATTTTTTGTCTAGGTTCGATTGGTCTATACTCTATAGTGGTCCTCTTGTCACATTGGTCCTACATTAAACGCAATTGATCAAGAATGTAATTATTTGAAATAGACTTTTGGAACATATAGGTACATGGTTCCATAATATTTGATGTAGACCTTTATTCGTTATTATTAAGGTGCGATAGAATGGATATGATCTCTTCATTTTTAATTAAAAGTTTTGACTTTAGTCATGAAATTTTTGTACATACATTTGAAATGTCTTTATGTACTATTACTATTAAAAACCACTATTTTTCTCGTTGAAACTATTATTTTCACAGATATTTTATTTGTATCAGTGAAAGAAGAAAAAAATTAATGACTATTCTCAATATTTCAATAGAAATATGTTTTTTCACGCGTTTTCTCATGTTGGTGAACTGATTTGGTGGGAATAAAGTGGGAAAAAAAATCATATTTTATAGCATAAATATTTTATTAATTTGCAATGAAACAATCCTCTATTTCTAATAGTGTATAGACTTACCAATTCAATAAATTGGATGTAATATGTAATTTTCCTTTTCTTTATTGTGTGCCTTTTTGAGTTATCTTGGAAAAATTGAATGTGAAAACAATTTTAATAAAAAATACTTTCATTTTAACAGGAGTTATACCATACAAATTTAAATTAATCAAATCACATTATAAATATACAGACTAAAAGATAGGTAGTGGCTCTTTTAAGTCTAGCTAGGTACGCAATAATTGGTGACTCTCTAGCTATCACACTAGCTATATCTTGTCTCCATTATTATATTTAACTTTCCTCATTCACTCATCAATTTATTTCAATGAAGAATGATTTTGATTCCAAAAGAATAATGATAGGAAAAGAATAATGATTTCAATGACATTTTGATTAAATTGTCAACGAAGTATACAAGATAAAAATTAATTCACATTTCAATAGCTTATACAATTCTTCCTTTATTTCATTTTATGTGAAAATCTCTGAGGTTTATATGAGCATTAAAATATCTAATTTTTGGTGCAATGGTAAGTATAAATTCTTTAAAAATTCTAAAATAAATTTGAATATTAGGAATAAAATACTATAATTGTGAAAGATAAAGTTGTTTGACCTCTTAATTATTAATGATGTTATATAAAAATAAAATTGAAGGAGTAACTAAAATGATATGCGCGACTTAAATAATAAAAAAGTTAAACTATTTGATTAGCTTATAGAAAAAATGCATAACTTTAGAAATGCAAAACTTTTATATGATGTTGACCTTGTCATTTGATTTTTTTTTTCGAAACGGTTTCTACCACTTATTTTCTAGACTAGAAAAAGTAGATGATGATAAGAAGAATATATTCGGTATAATTCTATAAGTGGGGTTTAGAGATAGTGAAGATTGATGAGTACACAGTCTTAACTCTATATATCGTGTGAGGGCAAATAAGTTATTTCTAATAGACGATTCTCAATTGAAATAAAATATGGTTAGAAATTAATACAAAGGGCTTCAACAGGAAATTAAAGTCATTTTGATCCAATTTATTCTTGGGTCAAATAAATATAAAAAATGATATGTCATGATAACCATAGCAAGGAAAATAACATGCACTAATATTAAAGAATTATAATAATAGAAATCAAATTAAAACAGAACCTTTAAAATGTGATTGTAATACACAAACAATAAAGGCTATGAATATGATTTCTTGTCTATTCCATTAATTCCTCATTTATTTTCGTAGAAAGATAAGAGGGGCCAATATTATTCCAGTGGGCAAATATGGAGAGAAAAAATTCAAGTGTTTGTTGCAATCATGCATGATATGATTTGATGGTTGCCTAATATATGTCTCAATTATGCCATTGAAGTTTAGAGCTATGGTTTTGCCAAAAAATAATAATTTAAATTTTATATATTTATGATAGTAAAATATTTATATAATTATATCGCTTATCAATAGGTAAAAAATATAGTTACCTATTACAATTTGATACAAGGTGAAAATGACCTTTGTAGAGGACAAGATAAGAAAAGTGAGGCTGAGATGATTCATGCGAGAAGAGAAGACATGCAAATGTCCCACTTAGGAGCTATTTGTGAGAGGTTATGTTGGTTGTAGTGGGCTTGAGAAGGGATATACATAGACCTAAGACATATTTTGGGGTAAGGTGATGTGTCAAGATATGACGTTTCTTCAAATTATTGAGATCGAGCATGACTCTTGATAGTGATATTGGATGTATTTCTTTCCCATCCTCAGAGTATTGGTAATAGGTAAAAAATATAGTTACCTATTACAATTTGATACAAGGTGAAAATGACCTTTGTAGAGGACAAGATAAAAATATCCTACTATTTTTTTATTGCTATTTCTATTTGTTATTGTTGCTTCCTTTTCATTGTTCGTTCAATTGAGGTCTATCACAAATAATATCTCCATCTTTTGAAAATAGACATAAGATCTACATATTTTTTACCTTCTCAAAATCTTACCTATTGAATTACACTTAATTTATTATTATAATTATATATTAATATTATTTTGTCAAACTTAAAAGCTATTTTGTACTGTTACTCAAAAATCCATTTTCACTGAAAACATTTAATTATATACATTACTTTATATATGTATATATCCTTCCAAAAGTTTGGCACAACAAATTAAAGTCAAGCCTGAACAACCAGAAATTAAATGTCACTTTATCCATAAAGTCAGCTATGGCATTAATAATTCAATCAACTTTCTTTCACCATGACATTAAGTTAGAAAGAAAGTTAAAACATATTTTCTTTTGAATTTTAAGAAATATCAATTAAAATAATAATTTGACTAATATTTTTTTTGTTTTCAATTTAAAGTATTATTTGTTTTCATTATATTAACTTTTTTCCATTTATTGAGTAAAATAAAAGTAAAATGAGACAAACAATTATATTTTAGTTTTTTAGATTTACGTTTAATTACTTGCAGATGTTTGAATTAATTAATAATTTTTTTAAGAAGCAATAAACAAAATGATAACTTTATTATATGACCCCTTATCATTATAAGTCATCTTACTTATTGAAAAATGAATATTACTTAATAATGATGGTAAAATAAGTAATAAGTAAAATAAATACACATTTTTAGGATATTAACAAAACACACCACAAGAAATGGGTGATTTGCGAAGGCCGAAAGCACTTTCAACCTCCACAAATCATCCATTGTCTTAGAGTGAAATTATTTTAAATCAACTACTATTCTTAAGAGTTAATATCTCAAAAGGTCACTCAACTTTGAGATTTCATGTAATAAAGTTATTAAATTTTGTTTTGTATCAATGAAATCACTCAACTTAAACCTTTGTTTCAATAAAATCATTCAACTTAAATCTTTGTTTCAATAAAATTATTCAACTAAATTTATCATTAAAAAAAATTGACATAGAAAAATAAATTTATTTTGTGTCATATAAATATGAACTCCACAATGAACAAAATTAAAGAAAAATCATTAAAAATAACTTATGAATAAACTTAATTTGTGAAATAAATACTATAGTATTATTATGTATTTAAGAGTTAAAATGCATGACGATGAACATTATTCTAACAATAAATATTAAGTATGGTATTATCATTGGCTTAATGACTGCTACAGCTTTTTTTGGGAAGACATCAATTTTTTAATAACCCAGTGACGGCAACAATTTAATGTTACGGTTATTAAGCCAATGGTTATATCATTTTTTATATGACAATGATATATCCTACAATTTTTATTAATGACAACTTTTTACGGTTCTTTTTTTTTTTTTTAGAAAAACATCAATTATAATACATTTTAAATTTTAAATTTAAATATATTGTAATATCATTAATATATTTTTCACTAATTAAGTTTGTTCTTAATTTTTTTTATGAGTTTTTTTAAATTTTATTTATTTGTGGAGTTCATATTACCAGGGGCGGCTCAACGTGACTAGGGGCCTAAAGCGAAATTTCAATTCGGGGCCTAAAATATAATCAAACCTCATATACATATTTATTCAAAATTTATTTTTCTTACACTATTTAGATGAAAATTATTAGTATTTTAATATTATTTTTTAGTTATTATTTTCAGGTAAAATTTTATCAACTCAACATTGAAAAACATCATTTTAGTGAGACAATTATTATATGAATTGTTAACATAATTATACAAGTAATAAGTTGATAAATATTAAATAGAGATAAGATTTAGAACCATAGAATTTGACGCAAGAAGTTGATGACTTGGTATACCCCATTTTAATATGATTGTAGTAATGCTTGAGATTAAAATTTAAAACGAAATAAAAAAAAAAATTGTAATTCACTTTGTTCAACACTTTTCACTATTAATTCTTATTTTTAACAAAGTACAAAAGATGTTAAAGTGGGTAAATTAATATATTTTTAAAAAAATATATACTTTTTATCATAAATAATCAATTTTTTCTATAAAATTTTTAACACATAATTTATTCTTGATAAAAATTTGGGGCCCCCGAAATTTGGGGGCCTAAGGCAAAAGCCTTATTTCCCAAAGCATAGAGCCGGCACTGCATATTACATGGCATAAAAATAATAAATTTAGTTGAGTGATTTTAGTGATACAAAGGCCTAAGATGAGTGATTTTATTGATACAAAATTAAATTTAATGACTTTACTAGATAAATTTTGAAAATTGAGTGACATTTTGAGATATTAACTCCTATTCTTAATAAGCACGATAAATAAAATGGACCGAAGATGTTTTAGAAAGGAAATGGGGACCAAAACAAAAAGGACCATTGAGAATGGTGATAATATTTTTGGGGAGGCAAAATCAATACATGATTTAATGATACAATAATTAGTACACCTTACACTCCATGTCATGATTGACTTACTTTTTTTTTAAAATTTTTTTTAGAGGAAAAAAAAGAAAAAAAAACTCTATTTTTTTCTATATTAACCCCTTTCATTGCATTTGCAGCTCTACTCACCAATCTTTAAACTAAATAAAGTCCTATCTTTTTTCTATCCTCGTTGAGAAAAGAATTAATTTCCCTAAATTCTTCATATTCTACTTGAAAAAACTATCATTTTTTTTTCAATTTATTTTCAAGAATCCTATAGATAATATTAGAGAAAAAAAAAAAAGATGTTGGAAAATCAAGATTTGAGATTGAGTTTGAGTCTTAGTTTTTCAGAGAACAAAACAACAAATCCATTGCAGCTAAATTCTTGGATTGACTCATTTCCTTCTTCAGGTTTGTTCTTTTTCTTCTTGATCTATAAATGTCTTATAACAATTTATTATTATCCGAAAGGATTGTGATAGAATGAATAGTATTCGTATATTCTTAATTAGAGGTCTAAGTTCAAGTCTCGGATATTAAAGTCTTGAGTATAGATAGAAAAAATTACGCACAGGATTATGAGAAACAATCTCTCTATCGTATAAAGGACAACTCATACTCAGATTATATTGAATATGTTATTATTATCGTGGTTAAATATGAAAAAGTTTCTAGTGAGGGTATATCGAAAATCGTTATTCTACACTCATTAGTGGCGGAGACATGAATTTGGAAAAAAAGTGAGCAATTTTTTTTCTCTATTGTGTTAAGAATGTGCAAAATGAAAAGAGGTTTAGATCTGAAACTTTATACCCTCTTCGATTTAATTTATATGTCTTATTTTTCTTTTTAGTCCATATGACTGTCATTCTTCCTTATTTAATGTTACTTTTTAATTTCAATTTTCTACTTTAACACGTTTAAGATCACAAAATTTATCTTAAATTTAAAATCATAAAATTATTTTATTTTTTTTGAAATTTTGTGTCAAATCAAAATAAGATAAACAAAGTAAATAGGAAGAAATAGTTTTTTTTCTCTAAAAACTTTCTAATAATCCAAATTTTAATTATTATTTTTCAGATAGAAATTTGGAGAAATGCAGAACATTTTTGAAGGGAATAGATGTGAACATAATACCAACAATTACAGAGGAAGAAGAAGAAGAAGAAGTTGGAGTTTCTTCACCAAATAGTAGTATTTCAACTTTAAGTGGAAATAAAAGAAATGAAAGGGAAATAATTAATTGTTGTGATGAATTGGAAATTGAAAGAGAATGTTCTAGAAGTATTAGTGATGAAGAAGATGGAGAAACTTCTAGAAAGAAATTAAGACTTACTAAAGATCAGTCTGCTGTTCTTGAAGAAAGTTTCAAAGAACACAACACTCTCAATCCTGTAAGTTTTTTTATTTATTTTATATATGTACGACTAGACATCTCAACTCATCTATACTGTGTTATTTATCAGAGTTTAAATTTTGATTATTTACACATGTTAAATGCCTTTTCAGCATAAATATTGGCTAATATTATTTTGTGTTTTTTTTTTCTTTCACAGAAGCAAAAACAGGCTTTGGCAAAGAGACTAGGATTGAGGCCTAGACAAGTGGAGGTTTGGTTTCAAAACAGGAGGGCAAGGTGAGAATAATACTCCCTTTGATTGAATTTGATTGTTTCACTTTGATTTGACATAAAAAAAATCGCATCTCGCGATATTAAATTAAAATATGTAGAATATACTAAAATGTCTTTTAATCTTAAACATATCACGTGAAAAGCAGAAGCCTGTTTACTAACAACTGTCCAAATTGCAAAAAAGTTGCATAAATTAGTTGTGTGATTTATATAGTTTATATATGTTACTATTAATTTTAACAATATATAGTTCAAATCGAAAATAATATTTGTCTTAGGATTTTTTTATTAATGAATCAATCAATTTTTTTTTTTGAACAGGACAAAGTTGAAGCAAACTGAAGTAGATTTTGAATTGTTGAAGAGATGTTGTGAGAATCTAACAGAAGAAAACAGGAGATTACAAAAGGAAGTTCAAGAGCTAAGGGCACTAAAGCTATCACCTCAATTCTACATGCAAATGACTCCTCCAACCACCCTCACCATGTGCCCGTCCTGTGAGCGCGTCGCGGGCCCATCTACTCCGTCTGCATCAGGGCCCGCGAGCGTCGATGCTCGGGCCAACCAAATGGTCCTAGCCCAACAACGGCCCGTGCCATTTAATCTCTGGACCGCCTCCCCCGTCCCGCATAGGCCCATTAATGCCCTCCACCCTAGGTCATAATTTCGCCAACAACGAAAGGGCAATTCGGTCAAATGGGCTCATTACACTAATTTTGGAAAATCCAATAACATGATGTGTATCAATTTTACTCTTTTTAGTATAGTAAGTTGCAAATGGTGGGAATTCTAGAGAAGAGGACTTTAGATGTAAAGTTTAGCAAGTGATATATCCTATTATTCAAAAAAAGTTCAATGTCTTAATTAACATCATTTTATTTCTTTTAAAAATTAAGTTTATGCGCGCATGTATTTTAATCCATGATAAATACACTAATCCACACATCACAAATTACGCTATTATCACAAGAATTCGAGCCTCAGAGCTAATACTAGCATATATCATTGCAAGAGTTCTTGAAATTTACAACCTTAGAATAACATTCTGTCTACTTAGAAAAATAATCTTTTCAGAAATCATAAAATTATAAATACCCATATTATATACCCATAATGAGTACTCAAGGGTGTGCCACCCAGAATCGGGCCAGGCTTGAAGTTTTCACCTTACCGACAAGTCGAGAGCAAATAGTTGTTGGTCGTGACTATTATCATAATTAAAGATCATGTTCTGGACATGCCACATATAATACATTACGGAAAATGATCATGTGATATTAGTCATTAACTTATTTAAACGGTGTAACTTTTCGATGAAAGGGGTTTAATTGATCACTTGACAGATTCAAAAGAATAAAGACAATTATGTTCATGAAGTTAAGAATGAGATAAGACATTGCTCCACTCTTGTCTAAAGAATAAAGTGTTGCTAGGGATATTCCATTTCTTCTTTTCCTTCCTATATGTTTGCTTTGTTAATTAAAGTTATTGTATTTGCCTTCAATTAGATCATAGCATTCTAATTCGAAGCAATTCTTTTTGCTTTACTTGATCAAGAATTGTACAATGGATATACTTTCTAATGCTGTTATTGTGGTGGGAAAATTTGTATGTAAATGCATCTATCCTAAGATTGAAAATATTGTCCGTTTCTCATCAAAAATTGAAAATGTAAGGGAGGAAATAGATAAGCTAACATGGCTTAGAGAAGATATCAGAGTAATGGTGCAAGCAGCTGAGCGAGAAGGCTACAAACCAAAACCCAATGTTCTCAAGTGGATCGAAGATGCACACGAGCTAGAGAATGAATGGAAAGCTATGCAAGAGCGCATTGCAACAACAAAAAGACTTACATTTAAGTGTTGTCCAAAATGCAGCCTTCGCGTTAAAGTCTCCACTCAAGCACAAAACATACGAGAAAATCTTTCCAGGCTTAAAGAAGTCGGAAAAAGCTTTGGATCCAATTTGGTGGTAGAAGATTACTTGATGAAAAGAGTTGAGTTCATCCCGGGACCATCAATAGAAGGTCAGTCAACAGCAACAAGGAATCTCAACAAAATCTTGCAACTGTTAGAAGATAATAAGGTAATGTTGGAATTGATAAGCTTCACAAACATTAATGTCAATTAACTAATGTTGGAATTGATATGTGACAATAAATATGTACATTTACAAGAGTATTAAAGTCTTTACCAACATTAGTTAATTGACATTAGATTGATATCTAATGTTGCTATAGGCTTTAAAGGTATTTACAAAGAGTGATAGAAGTTTAGCTGAATACCTCTTTGTTTAGATCAATTGCCTCTGTTCTTTTATCTTTGTAAAAAAATGTATTACTATATGATTATATGTTGATATACATAGAAAGCTCAAAAGGTTTTGGATATGCTACCATTATAAGTTTTTAATTAATTCCAAACAAACTTTAAATTTATTGTAAGGTGCACATTCATTATATTGTATTTATAAGGACATTTTGATTTTTTAACTTTTCACTTGAAGTTAGTATAATATGATATATATATATGATCATTGTTGCATCTTTTACTTGTGGGTAAATTGTTTTTTGGGTATTTGTATACTTTTAGGTATGCATCATCGGCGTGTGGGGTAAAGGAGGAGTTGGGAAAACAACATTGGTGAAGAATCTGAACAATGAGCTTCTAAAGATTAAGGTGTCAAATTCTAAACTTTCTTTTGGTGTTGTGATATGGGTTACAATGCCGAAACCAATAGATATAAGAAAGGTTCAAGAACAAATTGCCAGAAGATTAAACCTAAAGGTAGATAATGAGGGAAACATAATAAGCATTGCTAGCAAAATCTATGAAAGGCTCAAGCAAGAAAAAAGTTTCCTTCTCATACTAGATGATGTTTGGGATGCTATAAATTTGGATCATGTAGGTGTGCCCCAACCCAAAGCTCACACAGGAAGCAAGGTTATTATAACTTCTCGTTTTTTGGATGTTTGTAAGAAAATGAAAACAGACACCGAAATGAATATTTCCACATTGGATGAGGATGAATCTTGGCAACTGTTTGTTGAAAGTGCGGGAGATGTTACCAATCTGGAGGATATTCAGCCATTGGCAAAGGAAATTGCAGAAGAGTGTGGTGGTTTACCTTTAGCAATCACTGTTATTGGAGCATCTCTGAGAGGGAAGAAGAGGGTCGAGCAATGGAAAGATGCTTTGGAATCACTTAGAATGTCCGAACCTCATAACAAAAGTGTAGAAGAAAAGGTTTACATGGTCATCAAGTCGAGTTTTGATTCTTTAGAATCTCAGGATAGTGAATCATCCTCTGTGAACAAAAAGAGAGGTGATATTCGAAGTTGTTTGTTGTATTGCTCCTTATATCCGGCGGCTATTTCAACAGATGATCTCATACATTGCTGGTGGGCAGAGGGCTTCCTCGGTGAACATAACACACATGAAGAAGCCTACAACAGGGGAATCACAATGATTGAAAGTCTAAAAGATACCTGCTTGCTACAAGAAGCCCATGAGATAGATTATGTGAAGATGCATGACGTGGTTCGTGATGTTGTTAGATGGACAGATAATTCCTATGGGGATGAACACAACTCTATTATTCAAGCTGGAGTTGGGTTGGCTGGGATATTGTTATGAATCAGCCCCAGCCCAATAGGGATACCAACAAGGATATCACACAAATAGATATTGGGCCGAGTAAAAGCAATCGGGCCAGGCCTTCACAAAGGATTGTTTGGGATCCAGGCCCATTTACACTTTGTTAAAAAGGACCAGAAGTTAGAAGAAGGGTCATGCAAATTATGTGAAGCTTTGGCTTTCTGATCCTCTCATCTCCTTCCTATGGTCTAGTATCTCATCCCCTTCTAGTTACCTCCTTCTATGTTAAGCTATCCGTAATTAGTGTGTTATTACTTTGTTGTGCGTATTCTACAGCGTAACTTGTATTCAGTGATTAATATATATAAAAGTGCTTTCGTGGAATTGAGTTTGCTACAGATATCACATATTAAAGTATCATCTTCTGTCAAGAGAATATCTTTCGTAAGTAATGAAATCGAATGTCTACCTGATTGCTTCACAAAATGCCCTGAGACAACTTCTTTACTTCTGCAAGACAATGAACTCCTTGAGGACATTCCCCATGGATTTTTTTTGTCATTTCCAGCTCTAAGAGTTGTGAATCTGAGTGCAACTGGTATTAGAGCACTGCCTTGTTCCATCAATAGTTTATGTCAACTACGTGCTCTAATACTACAAAATTGCAATGAGTTGAAAGAGTTACCACCTATTGGTAAACTTTACAATTTGCAGTTGCTTGATTGTGATAATACAAGGTTATGTTGTCTTCCGCAAGGAATGGATAAGTTGACAAATCTGAGGCTATTAAAACTACCTGTAAATGATTTGAAGAACATCAGCAAAGGATTCTTCCTAAAATTGTCTAGGATTGAAATGTTAAATATGCTGGATAGTGAAACGACAAATTTGAGGCTGTTAAATCTTCTTGGACCAATTTCTTTTGATGAGATATCGTCTCTACACAATCTGACATCTCTTTTTATTAGATTGGATAGTTCATCAATTTTCAATCGAGACCACACCTGGATGTCTAGATTGAAAAGTTTTCACATTGAAATTGGGAGTTCTCCAACGCATGTACCATTCAACAAGTCAACAAGGATGATAAGCATCTCCAAGTGTGAAATTTTCAGTAATGGAGAGCTCTCAAGCATGTTGCAGTTTGCTTCATATTTGTACTTGGTAAAATGCATGGGTCTCAGGAAGTTGATTGCGTACAACAGTTTTGATGGATTAAAATCACTATGCATAGAGAGATGCTCTTGTGATTTCGGACCATCGAAAGAAGGAAGTGCACAGTTTGACCCTCTGCCAAATCTGGAACATCTCAGCCTCATTTCTGTTAATCATTTAAAGAGTGTTTCTGATTTCGGTCAACTTTTGGGTCTAAGATTTTCTAAATTACGTCAACTAGATATACAATTTTGTGCAAGTTTAACGTGTCTTTTTAACACTTTTTCTGTACCCAAGTACTTGGAAGACATTTCAATTACCTTTTGTCCTCAGCTGGTAGAGTTGCTAGTCCAACGCGGCTCAAGTCAGGCAACACCTGTCAACTCAGAAATCCCAACAGTACGGAAGTTACATTTGAGAAACTTACCAAAATTAGGAACATTGGGGGAGCCACGGAGTATGTGGGAACACCTGGAGGAACATGAGGTGATCAATTGCGATCGAATTGAACACCAGAAGTTGCCTGTCTCCATTCAAAACACCAACATCAAAGTTAGAAAAGGATTCGCAGAATGGTGGAGCCTAATGGCAGTTTCAGGTAATGTGCCAATTAACTTTCAGATTTCTCAATTGCTTGATTTTGTCTTTCTTTTTATCTTCTGTTCAAAAGGGTTTATAATGTTCATGGTTATTTCACTATGTCTTGTTGACCTTACTAGTAGTCGTAGGACTACTATTGTAGTTTCTTGTTTTTCTATTTCAATTAGTACTATCTATTATTTCGTGTAGTTGTCATTTTTTTAGTATTGTTTTGTTGTAGTTCTGTTCTGTTACTATCTATACTGTTTCTTGAGCCAGATTTCTATCGGAACCAGCCCTTCTACTTTACATTTGAGGTAGAGGTAAGGTCTGCATACACTCTACCATCCCTAGACCCCACTGTGTATGTTGTTGTTATTTAACCATGTATTTGTTAAATTTGACAAGATTCAAAGATGAATTAATGTGAAGATTTGATAGTTAGAAAGATAATTCTTCATTGGTACAAAAGTCATGATACATCTTTTGTAGGTGAAATTTAGGTGAACCATAAAATGGTTTCACAAGGTAAATCTTGACATTTTGACACATTGTGATGTTATGGATGACTTCAATAGGAAGAATTCACTCCTATAAATAGGTAGTTCCTAATTCATTTGTAACACACCTCTCACTTGCCTTCTTATCTTCAAAGGCATTTGATCTTCTTTCTCTCTTGTAGTATTTCACTTGTACTCTTTTGGAGTGAAATAAATATTGGTTGGTTGTGTCCGAGGAGTAGGCAAAAGAAAACAAAAGTTTGCCGAACCTCGTTAATTCATGGTGTTCTTTTTATTGTTGTCTTATCTACTATTTATTAGCTACCTTTAGATATAGCAGTTGTGATTTCAATTCGGCTTCCGCAACAATTGGTATCAGAGCCAATGTATTATCTGAGTATGCTCTGTGGTTGCAGCACAGTCTGAACTTCCACATCAGAAAAGATTTACTTTGGTCTTTGCATTGTTAGCTAGTAAATAGTATTTGTAGCAAAAATGGGAGACAATAAAAATGATGAGTCCACATCGAATGTCAATAATACGTCATCATTGGCATCTTCGCTTATGACACGAATTGTGTCAAATGCAAAATTTGCAGTTGAAATTTTTGATGGGTCAGGACATTTCGGAATGTGGCAAGGCGAGGTCCTTGATGTTCTTTTTCAACAAGGGCTAGATATTGCCATAGAAGAAAAGAAATCAGACGGTGTAGGAGAAGAAGATTAGAAGATTATCAACCGTGTTGCTTGCGGTACCATTCGATCTTACCTAGCAAGACAACAAAAGTATCCATACACAAAGGAAACATCTGCAAATAAATTATGGAATTCATTGGAGGAGAAATTCTTGAAGAAAAACAGTCAAAATAAACTTTACATGAAAAGAAGATTGTTACACTTCACTTATATTCCTGGTAGCACAATGAATGATCATATCACCAGCTTTAATAAGTTGGCGACAAATTTGCAGAATATAGACGTGACTTTTACGGATGGAGATATGGCCTTAATATTGTTAAGTTCACTTCCCGATGAGTTCGAGCACCTTGAAACTACTCTACTGCATGGGAATGATGAAGTATCTCTCAAAGAAGTTTGTTTTGCCTTATATAGTTATGAACAAAGAAAGAGAGAAAACAAAAGGGCGGAGAAGCAGAAGGTCTGATTGTGAGAGGTCGTTCTCAAAATCACGTGAGAACGAAGAATGGGAGATCCAAGTCAAGATCCAGACTCAGCAAAGATAAATGTGCCTTTTGCCGAGAAAAAGGGAACTGGAAGAAAGACTGCCCAAAGTTGAAAAGCAAAGCCAAACCAAATAATGGGAAGGATGTCATGGATTCAGATGTGGCTGATTGTGATGACTCTGATTACTCACTAGTTACAACAGATCCATCCAAATCATCTGATGTATGGTTGATGGACTCAGCTCGTAGCTATCATATGTGTCCCAATAGGGACTGATTTGCTGATTTACAAGAACGAGAATGTGGAGTTATTCACACCGCAAACAATAATCCTCTTACCGCATATGGTGTTGGTTCAATTCGATTAAGGAATCATGATGGATTGACCAGAACATTAACAGATGTTCGGTATGTACCGGATTAGAAGAAGAATCTCATTTATGTTGGAGCCCTAGAGTCAAAGAGATTCAAAGTCATTGCAGATAATGGCGTAATGAGAATATGCTCCGGTGTGCTGGTGGTAATGAAGGCAATTCGAAAAAATAATAACATGTACCACTATCAAGGTAGTAAAGTTATTGGGACAGCAGCAACAACATCCAATGATGACAAGGAGGCAGAAATGACCAGGCTGTGGCATATGCGCTTGGGACATGCTGGAGGAAAATCCTTGAAAACTTTATCAGATCAAGGACTGTTGAAAGGAGTAAAAACTTGCAACTTGGAGTTTTGTGAGCATTGCGTCAAGGGAAAGCAAACAAGGGTTAAATTTGGAACAACTATCCATAATACTAAAGGTATTTTGGATTATGTTCATTCAGATGTTTGGGGTGCTTCCAAAACACATTCATTAGGTGGGAAACACTATTTTGTAACCTTTGTTGATGACTTTTCCCGAAGACTGTGGGTGTATACGATGAAAACAAAAGATGAAGTATTGGGAATTTTTCTCAAATGGAAGGCGATGATAGAAACTCAAAGTGGCAAAAAGATCAAGTATCTTCGCACAGACAATGGTGGAGAATACAAAAATGATCTTTTTCAGAAAATTAGTGAGGAAAATGGCATCGTCAGACATTTCACCGTCAGAAATACACCACAACAGAATGGAGTGGCAGAACGCATGAACCGAACTTTGCTGGAGAAGGTTCGGTGTATGTTGTCCAATGCTGGCTTGGGCAAAGAATTTTGGGCTAAGGCAATAACATATGCACGCCACCTCATTAATCGTCTACCATCTGCTGCTATAGGTGGGAAGACACCATTAGAAAAATGGTATGGAAAACCTGCTGAAGATTATGGTTCTTTATATGTATTTGGCTCAATTCCATATTATCATGTAAGAGAGTCAAAATTGGACCCAAGAGCAAAGAAAACTTTATTTATGGGGATTACTTATGGAGTCAAAGGATACCGTTTATGGTGTCCAGAGACAAGAAAAAATATTTTCAGTAGGGATGTTACCTTTGATGAATCAGCCTTGACAAATAAGGTAACAATTAAAGAAGTCAAACAAACTGATGGTGCTTCAAAGCAAGTGGAGTTTGAGGGAAAAATAATGAGCAACTTTCACATATAGCAAACACAAAATTCATATTTGTATGCTATAACAAACTTTGCATAATTGCGCTCCATAGTAAACATAAATATGTATATTTCGCTATACATATACAAAAGAAAGCAGTTGTATAATCTGCTTTGGTATACATATACAAAAAGATCAATTGTATAAAGTGAGAGAGGCGAGTGAGTGAGCGAGATATGGGAGAGTGGCGAGTGAGATCTGGGAGAGGGGAGAGAGAAGAACGATAATATATGTATATATATAATTTTCACTCATTTTATACATTTGCGTTTTTGTATAAAGTGAGAGAGCGAGATCTGGGAGAGTGGCGAGTGAGATCTAGGAGAGGGGAACGAAAATATATGTATATATACAATTTTCTCTCGCTTTATACAAACACAAACGCATTTTATACAATTTGCGGTTTTTGTATAAAGTGAGAGAGGCGAGTGAGAGAGCGAGATCTGGGAGAGTGGCGAGCGAGATCTGGGAGAGGGGAGAGAGGGGAACAAAAATATATGTATTTATACAATTTTCTCTCGCTTTATACAAACACAAACGCACTTTATACACTTGCGTTTGTATAAAAAATGAGAGAGGCGAGGGAGAGAACGAGAGTGGCGAGCGAGATTCACCAGGAGAGAGGTTAAATAGCAATAGTTTGCTATGGGATACAATTAAATCAAACTATATTTATAGCATTTAATTTGAATTAATAGTTTGCTATTATATACAATTTTCCCAAAAATAATTCTCCCAACACATGGATCAAATGAGGAAACAATAAAAGTTTTTCCTCTGGAAGAAGAGCCAGTCAAAGGGGATGTTCCATCTCAAGAACCTCAACCACAACTTGAATCAATAGCAATCAGCAAGCCAAAAAGGACAATAAGAAAACCTGCTCGACTCATAGATGTGGTGGCTTGTGCGGACTCAATTGCATCGGATGACATTCCTACCACTTATAAAGATGCAGTCCAAAGTTTAGAAGAAGATAAGTGGAGGTTTGCCATGGATGAAGAAATGCAGTCCCTTCATCAGAATCATACATGGAAATTGGCCAATCTCCCGGATGGCAAGAAAGCAATTGGGTGCAAATGGGTATTTGCAAAGAAAGAAGGATTTCCTAACCAAGAAGATGTTCGCTACAAAGCAAGATTAGTGGCCAAAAGATACACTCAAAAGGAGGGAATTGACTATAAGGAGATATTTTCTCCAGTTGTGAAACACTCCTCCATTAGAGTTTTGTTGGCTTTGGTAGCACAGTTGAATTTGGAACTAGTTCAGTTGGATGTAAAAACTGCATTTTTACATGGAGACTTGGAAGAGGAAATCTACATGACTCAGCCAGAAGGATTCAAAGTTGATGGAAAAGAAAATATGGTGTGCAAACTTGAAAAATCGTTGTATGGATTGAAACAATCTTCTAGACAATGGTACAAACGATTTGACAAGTTTATGTTGCAGCAAAGGTACATAAGAAGCAAATACGATCATTGTGTGTATTTGCGCAAGCTTGAAGACGATTCCTTTATATATCTTCTCCTATAAGTTGATGATATGTTGATAGCTTCTAAAAGTCAAGAGGAAATTGAGAAGCTAAAAATTCAACTAAAAAATGAGTTTGAGATGAAGAATTTGGGTGAGGCAAAAAGGATTCTTGGCATGGAGATAACAAGAGATCGACATTCAAATAAGCTTTTTTTTTTTTTATCTTAGAAAGAATATTTGAAGAGGGTACTAAATCGATTTGGCATGAATGAGCAAACAAAGTCGGTTAGCACTCCGCTTGCTCCTCATTTTAAGCTTAGTGATGCTATGTCGCCAAAGAATGAAGTTGCACGAGAATATATGTCAAGAGTACCACATGCGAATGCTGTTAGTAGCTTGATGTATGCAATGGTTTGCACAAGGCCAGATATTTCACACATTGTTGGAGTTGTAAGCAGGTACATGCATAATCCTGGAAAGGATCATTGGCAGGCTGTAAAATGGATTCTACGGTATATTCATAATACTGTAGATATTGGCTTGGTTTATGAGCATAAAAATAGTCAATATCTTGTTGGATATTGTGACTAGATTATGCAGGTGATATGGACAAACAAAGATCAACTACTGGTTATGTTTTCACTATTGCAAACGCACCAGTTAGTTGGAAGTCTACTTTACAGTCAACAGTTGCTTTGTCTACCACTGAGGCAGAGTATATGGCAATTACAAAGGCTGCGAAGGAGGCAATTTGGCTTCAAGGATTGCTTAGAGAGCTTGGTATTGGACAAGAAGGAATCACAATATTTCGTGATAGTCAAAGTGCTATTCAATTAGCAAAGAACCAAGTTTATCATGCAAGGACGAAACACATTGATGTACGATATCATTTCATACAAGACATCATAGAAGAAGGTGGAGTCATAGTGCAGAAAATTCATACTACGGATAATCCTGCCGATATGCTGACAAAAGTGGTGACTGCGGTCAAGTTTCAATATTGTTTGAACTTGATCAACATTGTTGAACATTGAAGATTGAAGTTGAAGACACAATCAAAAGTTGTTGAGAGAAAGTTGAAAATGGAGAATCTTGCCAAGGTGGAGATTTGTTAAATTTGACAAGATTCAAAGATGAATTAATGTGAAGATTTGGTAGTTAGGAAGATAATTCTTCATTGATACAAAAGTCATGATAACATCTTTTGTAGGTGAAATTTAGGTGAACCATAAAATGGTTTCACAAGGTAAATCTTGACATTTTGACACATTGTGATGTCATGGATGACTTCAATAGGAAGAATTCACTCCTATAAATAGGTAGTTCCTAATTCATTTGTAACACACCTCTCACTTGCCTTCTCATCTTCAAAGGCATTTGATCTTCTTTCTCTCTTGTAGTATTTCACTTGTACTCTTTTGGAATGAAATAAATATTGGTTGGTTGTGTCCGAGGAGTAGGCAAAAGAAAACAAAAGTTTGCCGAACCTCGTTAATTCATGGTGTTCTTTTTATTGTTGTCTTATCTACTATTTATTAGCTACCTTTAGATATATCAGTTGTGATTTCATCACTCTCTATATATTCGGCTTCCGCAGCAATATTGATCTTGACTTTTTGTTGCTTCGTTCAGAGGATTAAAGAAAGCAGAGGAAGGAACTTTCTGCACCAGAGAGACAGAGTTAACCGGTCGAGTTTGTTGTGTTGTATTTCCTGTCAGATGTCTTAAGTTTTTTCTGCCAATAACTGTTCCTTGTTTGTACTATTAGTGATTTCTGGCTCCGATATTTTGATTGTTTGATTGAACACTAAGTAATTTCTTGTTTCGATTGTGTTGTGTGATCATCTTATTATATTTGTAATGACATTTTAGAGCATTCTCAATTTGTACAATCAAAATTAAGCACAGATATATATACCTGCTATCAAGAGTTTGAAGCTCCAAATTCTGGTTTGCTTGGTATGACAGAAGTCGTTTTACTGAATTTTTCCTCAGAAACGGACATCCCGCTGTTGGGCTCAAGAGTGAAAAGTTACTTTTGATAAAGATTGACAATATCGTCATTAGCAAATCAGACTGTTATGATGGAATTTTTTACAATGTCTAATTTTGGTTAAAAGCTCCATTTGGTTGGTTGCTAAATTTCCCTTTGAGTTGCAATTAGTTTGGTTGTGATATATTTTCTGTCAGATGTGTCACGACCCGATTTCTCGAGTCATGATGGCACCTACTATACCCTACCAGTAGGTAAGCCAACCCGTAACCCAGAACATCAAGCAATGAGCAAAAGGGCAGAAACTAGCGAAAACAATAATCTAAACAAGGATAACAAAGCGGAAGCAACCCAAAATAAATATATACAGAAATCCCTCCCAGAACCTGGAAGTCACTAGTACAGAGCTATCTAATAAAGAGTACAAGTCCCAAAAGTGGACTACAACAGAGCGTGTTTCAAAGACAACAAGACTAGCTAAAACAAAAGAAGGAGACAGAACAAACCCCAAAACGCCAAGTGCTCGTCCTCGTCTCCGAATCACAACTGCAAAAGAAGACTGGAACTAATCACCGCTGGTAACTGGTACTGGGACCTGCATCACGAAATAGATGCAGAGTGTAGCATGAGTACCAACACAACAGGTACTCAGTAGGCATCATAGGCCGACTGAGCAAAAAGGGTAAAAATAATAAGAAAGGATAGAATCTAGACACAGAGAGGTCAAAGCGAATAAGAAAAGAAAGCACACGAGCATACCAGAAACAAACTAAGTACAACTAGACTAAACCTAACTGGGCCCCCATAAGCCCAGAAGGTACACTCGTGCACAAGCTTAAATAAAACCTGAACGAACCCCCATAAGCTCAACATGTATATGGAAAAGCTAAGTCTACTGAGAAAGAAGAAAATCGGGCTCTCAGCCCAAAGTAACTAAGATAATCCATCAGACTCCACCCAGCCAGCAGTGCACTCCCAGCCCAGCTAGAAAGAGTGACCTTAGGGGGCACCCAACCAAACAGTCCACTCCCAGCCCAGCTAGAAAGAGGGACCCGTGAGTGAGGTAGATATCGCGAGTCGTCCTACCGTGCAGTCAGCTCCCAGCCCAGCTAGAAAGAGCGACCCGGGGACACCCAGCCAGCAGCACAATCCCAGCCCAGCTAGAAAGAGAGGCCCGGGGGCGATCACCGATATCACCGAGTCTACCCAGCCAGCGATACGTTCCCAACCCAGCTAGAAAGAACGACCCCGGGAGTGATGGTATCTCCAATAGGATCCAATCCCACAATAACCACCGTGGAATGTCGTCCACTCTAAGAAATCACAGAAAAGGCTCCAAGCCTATACTATCTCAATCCCACGCCTCTAGTGATGCACTAAACCTTCGAGAATGCGTCGGAACCGCAGAATAAGAGGGAGAAGATACAGAAGTGCAGCAAGCAGCGATAACGCCTAATCTAAGGCTCAAACTATCAGACTCAAGTCTGCTACTCCAGTCTACAAGGAGCTAAGTCATCCGAACGACGTCGGCAGAAAGTCAAGGCTATCCAGCCCACACGGGTCATAAGTCTAAGGCAATGCTAGCCTAATCTAGACTAAGGCATACAAGCATACAATAGCATTTAGCACATAGACATGCAACTCTACTAAACCGGATAACATGATACTATACTCGAAATATGGCCAATCGATCCTATCATGAGGTATCTAATCAAAGTAAGGTAGTAAACTGGTACCCACCCCCAATTCACTCCAATCAACGTGTTTTTACACAATTAAGCTCAATCTAAAAAAAGGAAAGCCGTAGCCTACCTTAAGGCCAACCGTGCGCTCTCCAATCACTTTATTGGAGCTTTCCCTTTCCGAACAGTCTCGAAACGCTGCCCCGCTATCAAAAATAGAGTCACAACGTTACTACGGTCATTTAGACACCAAAATCACAACAAACGGAGACGGGTCAATTTTGGAGTCAAAACGGGAATCGTGGGACCCGCACCGAACTGTCCGAATTTGACTCCGTCAAGAGACCCTAAACAACACTCCAAACTTGTGTTCCAAAATGGAACACAATCCGAGGCTCAAAACATAGCAAGAACCAACAAGCAAGAAACCACACTTTAAACAACTAAAAGAAACCCTACTGCAGCAGTCCAAAAATCAAAATAAACGAAAATCAAAAGGTGCCCAGCACTCTTTGAACACTTTACGATGAAGCCACGACAATTCTCAACACGTGGGACTTTGAATCACCCAAAACTGAGCTAAAATGAGTGAGATATGACCAAAACAAAAATTCCAAAAACAAGGACTCGAAAAAGGTACAGCAGTCAGGTTTTTCGCGAAATTACCTCAAACGGGAACCCCAAACCACCATCCGAGCTCACCAACGCGTTGCCCTCAAAAAATCTCATAACTTTGCCTTTTGAATCGCACAAATCGGTTGAGAGATGAGAGAGTTAAGAGAGGTTGAAGTTTGGGAATATGTTGCTGATTTTCTGCATTTATTGCAGAAAATCTGCAATAATTCCAAAACCTTAAACTCCGACGGGGTGCTCCGATCTCGTTCGGAACCCCGTGCACGCAAACGAGATATGCAACCATACCAAATTTGATATTCCAGACTCAACGGCGCAGTCGAAATTTCCATCAGAGGTCATTTCGATTAAAAGTGGGTCCCACTTCCAAAGGCCATTTTAAGCCAAAACCCACAAAAGGGCTCGGAAAGATATCAAAAACCTCGGGACACAAAAGAAGGGTCAATCTAGACCAAACTCGACATTCCGGAGCTAACTGCACTGACGGAATTCTCATCCGAGCGCGTTTACTCAGAATGTTGACCAAAGTCAAACTTAAGCCAAAATTCAAAGGCTAAAACGCCTAATCACACCGACTCACACTAAAAACCTTGGGAGTCATGTCGACCGTGCTACTAGCTTAAAATGACCCTTTCGGAGCTGATGAAATCGTCAGAATTAGATTCCGATGTCATCTTCTTGAACTTTTGATCGAAAATGATCATTCAAGGTTCATAAGCTCCAAAACACAAAAACTCACACCAAGACCAAACGAACGACCAGGTGACCGAACTGTCAGTCCCAGCAAGTCATAAATGACTTGGGGTCGCTACAGAAACGCTTTAAACGACACACAAGAGGCAAGACACAAAAATGACCAAGAGGGTCATTACAAGATGTCTTTAAGTTTTTTCTGCCAATAACTGCTCCTTGTGTTATGAAGGCTTTTTTTACAATGTCTAATGTTGGTTAAAAGATTACCTTTTTAAAAAATAAATTAAAAGCTCCCTTTGGCTGGTTGCTAAATTTCCCTTTGAGTTGCAATTAATTTGGTTGTGTAAGATAATTCTTTTCTCCCTATAACAAGTTCATATAAATACAGCTATGAGCTAAAACGCCATTAAAACTCACAAACTCTCTACTCCAATTTCTTAAGCGGTAGAGCCTGATGTGTGAGTTAGGACTTAGACACACGTTCATGGGTCCGAAACAAAAGTGTAGAAGGGTGGACGTACACATTGTCCATCAAGTTTTGGTATCAGATGAAGTCCTTATAATTAATTGTTCGATACACAAAGCAAGGTATTTTAGTGGAGAAGGGTAGCCCATTAGAACAAGAAAAAGCAAAAGTTTTAGGTCTGTTGAGAATGGGAATCGAACTAGCTAGAGAGGTCAAATATGAAAAAGTAAACACACAAAGAGGATTCAACCTCTACTATGTATTATTAACCATGTATAAACAGTATAATTTTCTGCCGAAGGGTTTTGGAATGAAATGGACCAAACAGATTCTTATGTTATTTCAGTAAAACAAAAATATAATCATTTTACAAAAGGGGAAAAGTCATTGCTTCACTCTTGTCTCAAGAATAAAGTATTGCTGGGACATTCCATTTCTTCTTTTCCTTCATATATACTATGTTTTGCTTTGTTGATTAAAGTATTTGTATTTTCCTTCAATTTTACTTATTCGAGTAATCCTCTTATCGAGTTTTTTCCTTTTCTATCAAGACATCGGGAAATCAAGGTACTACGTGTTAGGACCAAGTCATACATGCTGCACTTGCTAAGGAGAATTAAGGTTGATGATGAACGTATCAATCATGCTTTGCGCACATATGTTTTGTAGATATTGCTTTAAAACTTGGTTAAAGTAGGCTCATACTTGCCCTATTTATCAAAAATTTTAAGTGCTTAACATGCCAAAGGATGGCACTTACAAAGTGCCTTCTTAAATTGAAAAAGTTTTTTCTTTAAATTTCGTGTAAAATCAAAATAATATAAACAAATTAAACCTGAAGGAATAGGTTTTTTTTTCTTTAAAAACTTTCGAATAATCCAAATTTTAATTATTAATTTTTCAGAAGGAATTTGGAGAAATGCAGAACATTTTTGAAGGGAATAGATGTGAGCATAATACCAACAATTACAGAGAAGAAGTGTATCAATTTTTACTCTTTTTAGTATAGTAAGTTGCAAATGGTGGGAATTCTAGAGAAGAGGACTTTAGATGTAAAGTTTAGCAAGTGATATATCCAATTATTATTTAAAAGTTCAATGTCTTAATTAACATCATTTTATTTCCTTTAAAAATTAAGTTTATGCGTGCATGTATTTTAATCTGTGGTATATACACTAATCCACACATCACAAATTACGCTCTTATCATAAGAATTCGAGCCTTGGAGCTAATACTAGCATATATCATTGCAACTACGATCTCAAATACTACAAAATTGCCGCATGTTGACAGAGTTAGCAACTATTATTGGTAATCTTTACAATTTGCAGTTGCTTGATTAGGAACGTTGGGAGAGCCACGGAGTATGTAGGAACACACATGAGGTGATCGAATTGAACACCAGAAGTTGCCTGTCTCCATTCAAAACACCAACATCAAAGTTAGAAAAGGATTCGTAGAATGGCAGTTCCAGTGTAATGTGCCAATTAACTTTCAGATTTCTCAATTGCACGATTTTGTCTTTCTTTTTATCTTCTGTTCAAAAAGGTTCATAATGTTCATGGTTGACCTTACTAGTGGTCGTAGGACTACTATTGTAGTTTCTTGTTCTTCTATTTTTGTCACTCTCTATTATTTCGTGTAGTTCTGATTTTTTAGTATTATTTTGTTGTAGTACTGTTCTGTTGTTTTTGTTACTATCTGTACTATTTCTTGAGCCAGAGGTCTATCGAAAACAATTCTTCTACCTCACATTTGAGGTAGACCTCACTGGGTGTGTTGTTGTTATTTAACCATGTATTGATCTTGACTTTTTGTTGCTTCTTTCAGGGGACTAAAGAAAGCAGAGGAAGGAACTTCCTGCACCAGAGAGACAGAGTTTTGAGCTGAAGTTAACCGGTCGAGTTTGTTGTGATATATTTCCTGTCAAATGTCTTAAGTTTTTTCTGCCAATAACTGCTCCTTGTGTTATGATGGATTTTTTTACAATGTCTAATGTTGGTTAAAAGATTACCTTTTTAAAAAATAAATTAAAAGCTCCCTTTGGCTGGTTGCTAAATTTCCCTTTGAGTTGCAATTAATTTGGTTGTGTAAGATAATTCTTTTCTCCCTATAACAAGTTCATATAAATACAGCTATGAGCTAAAACGCCATTAAAACTCACAAACTCTCTACTCCAATTTCTTAAGCGGTAGAGCCTGATGTGTGAGTTAGGACTTAGACACACGTTCATGGGTCCGAAACAAAAGTGTAGAAGGGTGGACGTACACATTGTCCATCAAGTTTTGGTATCAGATGAAGTCCTTATAATTAATTGTTCGATACACTAAGCAAGGTATTTTAGTGGAGAAGGGTAGCCCATTAGAACAAGAAAAAACAAAAGTTTTAGGTCTGTTGAGAATGGGAATCGAACTAGCTAGAAAGTTTAAATATGAAAAAGTAAACACACAAAGAGGATTCAACCTCTACTATATATTACTACTACAAAACAATTAATATTAACCAGTATAATTTTCCGCCGAATGGACCAAACAGATTCTTGTGTTACTTCAGTAAAACAAAAATGCAATCATTTTACAAAAGAGGAAAAGTCATTGCTTCACTCTTGTCTCAAGAATAAAGTATTGCTGGGACATTCCATTTCTTCTTTTCCTTCATATATACTATGTTTTGCTTTGTTGATTAAAGTATTTGTATTTTCCTTCAATTTTACTTATTCTTTTTTACTACTTTTTCTTTTTGCTCTGCTATAAATAATGAAGAAATTGAACACTCAGTTTATAATTAATTGATCATCTTTGAGAGCATTCTTTCTAATCACAAATATTTTTATTTTTCTCAATGGATATACTTATTAATGCTGTAGGTGGCATTGTTGTTGAGGTGGGAAAGTTTGTATGTAAATGCATCTATCCAAAGATTGAAAATATTGTCCGTTTCTCGTCAAAAATTGAAAATCTAAGGGAGGAAATGGAGAAGCTAACAAAGTTTAGAGATGAAATCAACGGAAAGGTGGTGAAAGATGTGGGAGAAGGCTATAAAACAAAACCAGATGTTATCAAGTGGATCAAAAATGTTTGCGAGCTGGAGGATGAATGGGAAACTATGCAACAAAGCATTGCAGCAGCTAAGACATTTGCGTATAAATGCTGTCCAAAATGGAGCCTTCGCTCTCAAGTCTCCACTCAAGCACAGAAGATTCAAGATCAACTTTTCAGGCTTAAACAAGTCGGAGAAAGCTTTGAATCAAATTTGATGGTAGAAAATTACCAGATGAAAAGAGTTGAGTTCATCGCGGGACCATCAGTAGAGGGTCAGTCAGCAGCAACAAGGAATCTCAACGAAATCCTACGACTATTGGAAGATGATAAGGTAATGTTAGAATTAATCCAAAATTTTATTTTACGCTTTCATACTTGCTAATTTCAACCAACTTGACTTTTATATGTGCCTTTTTCTAAAAAAATAAAATAAAATTCAACCACAAATGCATGTAACACAATAGTTTTTTCTTAAAAATCTAATCTTCAATTTCAACCATCTATATATCGGAGCTTCATGTTGAAACCTTATATCGTGACAATAGAAAAAAATAATATTCAAACTATGAATATATGTTGTCGATGGTTGTGAGAAATTTCACCTAAATCTATGTACTGTAAACATACTAAAAAGTGAGGGAACAAAAATATCGGTGAAAAAAAGTCCTTGCCATATTGAATAATCTCAATTACAATTTATAGACATAGAGATAAACTCTAATAAAAAGTCCTTTTGCCATATTGTGCTTCTTCCATTCTACTTTGGGAAACTAGGACACAAAGGTGATATAAACAAATCTCAGAAAGTCACTCAACTAAGAGCTCATTTCGAAGAAAGTTATTCAACTTTCTTTATAACCTCAAAGTCATTCAATTACTACATCTGCCCACTTTTAATTGTCATGTTGCGCTTTTCAAAAGTCAATTTGACAAATTTTTCAAGTTAAATTAGATTACATTAATTCGATGTTTTAAACAAAAAAAATTAGATATTCAAAAATTATACAAAAAATACTTTAAATTTCAATTTTTCGCATATCAATATGATAAAAAATGCATAAAATGTTAGTCAAAGTTCTTATAGTTTGACTCTAAAAAAAAGGAAACCATGACAAATAAAAGTTGATTGAGGGAGTATTTTTTTTCTCACAATAATTGACTTTCTTTTATAATTTCAAAGTCATCCAACTATGAATATTTTACCTACAAAGTCACTAAAGCCACTCAACCAATTTAAATGATTTTTTTTTAATTAAATTTTGTTGAAATACAATATTTGTTTTAAACTATTTTCTTTAAGAAAAATAATAAGATGTTCATTTAATTATTTTAATAAATTTTGTTGAAACACAAATTTTGTTTTGAACTATTTTAAAAAATAATAATAAGATACTCATTTTAATTATTTTATTAAATTTTATTGAAATGCAACTTTTGTTTTAAACTAATTGTTAAAATAATTTTGTTTCAACAAAATTTATTAAAATAAACATCATATTATTTTTGAAAATGTTGTGTTACTACATGTAAATTGAATTCTTAGGAGAAAAAAAAAGAGTAGGTAATTTTATTGGTTCGTTAACTTCATATTTATTGTAATTTGGAAATGAGTTTAGAACATTATGTACATGTAAACATACTAAAAAGTGAGGGAACAAAAATATCCGTGAAAAAAAGGCATGGGAAAAAGAGATGAAAGATAAGAATTGACAAGCAAAGCATGAGTTTGGTCACCCGTAGGACTTATATTTATAATATAGAATAACTCCATATTTATTGTAATTTGGAAATGAGTTTAGAACATTAACTTTGAATATAAACTGGGACAATTGAAGAGTACTAACAATATTGAGGTTTACATAAAGTTTTAGCCAGTATAGTGCTAGTTGGGTTGGTGGGGATTCAGTATTTTCAGTTTAAAGTTATATTTCAATAACATTTAATAAAATAATTAAAATGAGTATTTTATTATTTTTAAAACATTAGTTTAAAATAAAAGTTGTATTTTAACAAAATTTAATAAAATAATTTAAAATGAGTATCTTATTTTTATTTAATTTTGAACAAAATTGTATTTCAATAAAATAAATAATTAAAATAAGTATCTTATTATTTTTTTTAAAAATAGTTCAAAACAAACATTGTTTTTCAACAAAATTTGATAAAAATAATTAAAATAGCATCTTATTACTTTTTAAAAAATTTAATTTAAAACAAAAATTGTATTTCAATAAAATTCAATGAAAAAATCATTTAAAATTCGTTGTGTGACTTTTTAAGTTAAATATCCATAGTTGAGTGACTTTGTAGAATATCTATAGTTGAGTGACTTGGAAGTTATAAAAAAAACTTGAGTGATTTTCTATGAGAAGAACTCTTAGTTGAGTGAGTTTATGTGTGAAGAATACTTAGTTTGTAGAGAATAACAGAAGAAAAATATAATCGGAAAACCTTCTGCTAGCCCACGATCGTTAACTAATCGGAAGATTTAATTAACTAAGAGGAAGTTAGAAAGGAGAAGACCTATTTTGAAAAGAAGAACTTGGTTATGGAAGAATACTCTTTGATTTGGGTTGTTTACAAATGACAATGACCACCCCTATTTATGTTTTATGTTGTGACGAAAAGATGAAAACGAAAATCCAAAAATAAAGAACACCAAGTTTAACGTGGAAAAATCCTTCAAACCGAAGGTAAAAACCACGGGATCGACAAGATCCGAATTGCTTCACTATAATAATAAGAGGGTTACAAATATTCTCCTAATTAATGGCTACACAACAAGTGCCAAAAGTGAAGAAACAATTGCCACACCAACAAAAGATAAATAGAAAGAAAATCACCCAAACCCAACTATTGCTCGGGATCTAAATCCGATCTTCACCGTTCAAATCAAACGCCGAGGTGTTGGGAACACTCAGTCAAAATTTCAGTCCGATCCAACGGTTAATTAATCAAGAAACGCAATCTGAAGGTTGCTAGTCGGAGAAAAAAACTACAGCAAAAAGAACTTTTTCTTCTCTCCTCTCTCTTGTTGAAAGCTCTCTAAAAAAACCTATCTTATGTCTTAATGTCTTTCAAAGACAATACTAATGAACAATTGAATAATTCTCTCAAACCGTCTTATTTATAGAGTTGTGCTTTTCCTTATAAAGCTAAAATCAACTCCAAATAGAACTACAATTCCAATCATTTTCCCAATAGAAATGGAAATCAAATAAGATAAAGAATAGTTCCAATTCTTTTCCAAATAGGATTAGACCATGGACCTTTGACTAGAACATGGGTCATAGTCCAACAAATTTCCCCTTCAACCAAGGGGATAAATGAACTTCAAATGGAGGAACTCTTAACAGGCTTCATGCCTGCCACATTTCTATAAAACTCATGCTTGTCTACGATCACCACTTTTGTAAGCATATCTGAAGGATTGTTATCAATGTATATCTTCTCAACCTCAAATAATTTCTCTTCCAGAGCCATTCTAATCCAATGATACTTTCTACTAATATGTTTGGACTTATAATGAAAGGTAGAGTGCTTGGTGAAATAAATAACACTTTGATTATCACAAAATAAGACAAATATTAATTGTTCAAAGTCAAGATCTTTGATAAACTCCTTCATCCAAAGCAATTCTTTGGCACCTTCAATGATTGCAATATATTCAGCTTATGTGGTAGATAGAGCTATGCACTTCTGTAGTCTTCATTGTAAAGAAATAAGCCCCCCTCCAAAAGTGATCAAATAACTAGAAGTTGATTTTGAATTGTCAAGATTTCCTCCTAAATCAGAGCTTGTGTAGCATACAAGTTCAAGCTTTCCACTACCAAAGCATAACTCCATATCTAAAGTACCCTTCAAATATCTTAGTATCCATTTCACTACAACCCAAATGATCTTTTCCATACCAACAACATATGCAATATATATCTGGTCTAGTGCAAACCACAACATACATCAAACTACCAACCGCAGAAGAGTATGGAATACATGAAATCTCCTCCTTCTCTTCATTAGTAGATGGACTCTAGGACATACTCAACTTAAAGTGTTTAGCAAGAGGCGTACTAACCACTTTTGCATATGTTATATTGAACCTTTTGAGTACTTTCTCAATATACTTCTTCTGGGATAATGATAACTCCTTTTTGTGTCTATCTTGATGAATTTGTATTCCTAAAATCTTCTTTGTTGGCCTCAATTCCTTCATCACGAACTCTTTGCTCAACTCCTTCTTGAGGACTGCAATTCTAGATTTATTTTTGCCAACAATCAGCATATCATCCATATAAAGTAGTAAGATAATAAAATCATCAGAGAACTTTTGAAAGAATACACAATAATCAGAAGAAGTTTTTTTGTATTCCTGATTTTCAATGTTAAATTCAAACTTCAAGTACCACTGCCTTAGAGCTTGTTTTAAGCCATACAAGCTCTTTCTCAAACACAATTTTCTTTTCCTTTAACTACAAAACCTTCAGATGTAAATATCTTCTTCTAAATCACGATGAAGAAAGACAGTCTAGACATCCATCTCCTCAATCTCTAAATCTAGACTTGAGGCTAAGCCTAGAACCATACGAATAGAGGACATTTTTACAACATGAGAGAAAATTTCATGAAAGTCAATTCCCTTTTTTTGACCAAAACCGTTGACAACTAACCTAGCCTTATACCTAGGTGCAAATGTGTGTTGTTCTTGCTTTAATCTGAAGATCCATTTATTTGTTAAAGCTTATTACCTTTCGGTAACTCCACTAGCTCATATGTGCCATTCTCGTGAAGTGACTTCATTTTGTCTTCCATGGCTTCTATCCACCTATTTCTATGAGCATCTAGCATGACTACTTAAAGTTTCTATCTACATGTGATAATAAAGCTAAAATAGAAAATGTGGGGTGACACCCTTCTTATCAATAAATACTTATTTATTCTTATCAATTTTTTCTGACACTTTTTGTTACTTTTTTCTTAAAATAATTATTGCCTCAATTTTTATTTTATTTTTTCTAGCATTTTTTTTTATAATTTTGGATTACTATTTATCTAATTTCTCAAAATTTTGGATTCTTTTGTCATACTAAATACAATATGTTTTATAATAATTACATTCAATATATTAAACAATATGTCGTAGGAACGAAAAGAAAATTGTCATTTCAAAAAAATAACGGTTAGATTATAATTTATTATGGTTAAGAAAGATAAAGATATTATTTCAATATCCCATAACCACATTCAATACATAAAAAATTAATTGAATAACTGTAAATGAAAAAAGAATAACCATTTAAGGAAAATAAATATTTAAAATAACATAATAATTAAGAAAAGAGTAAGACATTATTTTAATATCCCAATTTGTAACTTTTGACCCACTACTCAATTAAACCGAAAGTGCATTTGACAATATTAAAGGGTTATTAGTTTAATATGTTTTCTCATTCTACAAATTATATTCAATTAAACTTAGTTTTAAAGATAAAATAACGGCTCTATTTAAATTATTATCACTATATTTCAAAAAAAAATTATCATGAAAAAGCTTTTCTTGCTCCTTATTTTGATTTTTTACTATTATTATTTTTTCAGTCATTTTTCAATGATTTTTTATTTTGATTTAAAATTTAATATTTAAACTTAAACTCTGATGGTACAAATTGATGTGGAGTAGAATATAATAAATGATGATTCTTCTACTAAATAAGAAGATATAACGAAGTCACTTGCTGATGCATTTGTTTAGTATTACATTGGTATTTCACATTATGAGATATTTTTTAGACATTTAAGAAGAAAGGTACACCAATATATATATATATATATATATGTTGCATATTAAAGGATCAACTTCATGCGATAAAAGAATTTGTTATTAGCAAATATATTACTTATTTGATAAAGAATATATTCTTCCTCATTTAATAGATGTAAAATTTGTCAAGCTTTAATTTTTATTTTACAATCTTCATATTATTAAAACAAATAATAATATTACGGTTAAACAATAGAAAATTAATCAAAAATATTTAATTTTTGACGATCGCGCAAAGCGCAGTCTAAGTTCTCTAATATGTGATGATGATTCATATATATTTACATTTTTGTCCAAAAAAGATCGTAAAATAGAAGGGCAGTAGTCACCTTTATAAGGACACTAGTTCTGGACACGTGAGTCTCCTAAAAACATTATATACGTAATACGATATAAGTTATGTCAAAATCACATTGTAATAAGTATCAGAAACTATTCAACAAAAAATACAACTTGAAACAGATGAACTATCAACCTATTCAAATAACTCCTTTATTGTATGTCAAATGATTAGACATTCGATGAACAACATGACTTGATTGGGTGATTACATTATTAAGTTACATTTTTATGTTATTAGGTCCAAACATGTGATATATTAGTATCAGAAAAATGAATATACAAAAATGATTAAGTAACTCTGATTTTACTGCAGAAGGAAATTTCTATATACATAATACTTTGTAGTTATCCTTTATTATTTCATCCACTGACGGGTGAGGATTAGGAATATTCTTGATGTTAATTTATATAAGAATTTAACATTTTTTAAAAATTATATAAGATTTTAATATAAATTCATCATTAATACTAATTGATAACCGAAGGAAATCAAAATGTTTGGCAATCAATAGGATTTGATTGAATCACATACATCCTCTATTAATATATATGTTATCCATCCCACGGGAACTTGATCGTGCTTCGTTTGATCCTTGAAGTAATTGTTAAAGAATCAATCTTTTCTCTTCGATTGATTATACATGTTCTCTCTATTGTTCGAATGTAACATTATCCCTTGATTTTTTAAAATTATATTATGGAAATTGTTTTGGAATGATGATTGAAAATGAAGCTTAACAAATTTAGCATCTATTATAGATTAAATAAGGGGTGGTAGATTCTTAATCAATAAGTCAAAATATATACTCTAATAATGTTTTTGTTTCATTTATATGGCACTGAATAAGCATTTCACAATATGTTTTGATGTAACTACGTGCTTTTTATTGGAACACCAATGAGGTTTAACCTTTAAAATATAACATATATTTCAGTATATTTTTTTCTTTGAATATCTATGAGCTATGCTGTGAAATTATATAATACTAAGTAAGTACATCATCACGTCCTATACTATAAAGAAATACAGAGATAGTTAATACTATAAAGAAATACAGAGATAGTAAAATAATTATACGAAAAGTATTATAAGTTGTAAGTTTTCTCAATATTGATTAAGGTTTGTATAATTTAATTAAATAAATTTCAAGAAATGAAAAATATCACACAAATTGAGATGGAGGAATTGTACCTTTTTCGAGTTTCTATGAATTCTGAGAACAATTTTGTATTTGATGTTGTAACACTCTTCATACCAAATTATTGTTAAAGCTCTGGTGAATCTTCTTCTGCAATCAAGACACGTTAGCTTACCCCAATCAAATAGCTTCTACAATTGTAATGAGTAGAAAACATGAATAATGAAGAAATATGAAAAAACTAACGAAAATTAATTTATGTATGAGCTGCTGAGGAAAAATTATTTTATAAATCAATAGAGAAATAGTAACAGTTGCTGGAAACTTTCAGACTTCTTCCATAAAGTTTGTAGCAATTGATTGTGGTTTCAGTTTTATTTTGTTAGTAACTTTTAGCATTCTTCAGTAAGGTGCATTTAAAATATATTTTTAACCGAGGCATTTTTTAAGCTGCAAGTCTTTTTTGGTATTTAAGCAAACAAGATAAAGCAAAATAATAGGAAAAAATGAAAAAAACGAAAAAAATAAACAAATAAGAATCCTAGCTTTTAAGAGTGTGTATTTATATTTTTGTCCATAAACACATAATAATAATGTTGAATGTAATGTTATAATTAATGTGTATTTACATTTTTGTCCATAAATATTATTACTTTATAAGGGCATTTTCGTAATTCAACTTTTAACTTGGGTGCTTCCCACTTTTAATAATATATGATTATGATATTTGAACTTTTCACTTGAAGTTAGTATAATATGATATATATGACCATTGATATACTAAATTACTATATTTTTGGGTACTTGTATCAATATTTTAGGTATGCATCATTGGTGTGGTGGGTCCAGGAGGAGTTGGTAAAACAACATTGGTAAAGAATCTGAACAATGAGCTTCTAAAGATTAATGTGTCAAATTCTAAATTGTCTTTTGGTGTTGTGGTATGGGTTACCGTGCCCAAACCACCAATAGACATAAAAAAGATTCAAGCACAAATTGTGAGCAGATTAAACCTGAAGGTAGATAGCGAGGGAAGTGAAGTAAGCATTGCCAGCAAAATCTTGGAAAGGCTCAACCAAGAAAAAAGTTTCCTTGTCATACTAGATGATGTTTGGGATGCTATAAATTTGGATCATGTAGGTGTGCCCCAACCCAAAGCTCACACAGGAAGCAAGGTTATTATAACTTCTCGTTTTGGGGATGTTTGTAAGAAAATGAAAACAGACATCGAAATGAATATTTCCACATTGAAGGAAGATGAATCTTGGCAATTGTTTATCAAAACTGCAGGAGATGTTGCCAATCGGGAGAATATTCAACCAATTGCAAGGGATATTGCAAGAGAGTGTGGCGGTTTACCTTTAGCAATAACTGTTATTGGGGCATGTATGAGCGGGAAGAACAGGGTCGAGGAATGGGTAGATGCTTTGGATTCACTTAGAATGTCTGAACCTTATGACAAAGATGTAATAGATGAGGTTTACAAGGTCATCAAGTTGAGTTTTGATTATTTAGAATCTCCGGATACTGGAAGCAAAAGGAGAGGTGACATTAAAAGTTGTTTTTTGTATTGCTCCTTGTATCCTTTGATTATTCCCATAGATGATCTCATACATTGCTGGTGGGCAGAGGGGTTCCTTGGTGAATTCGACACATACGAAAAAGCTTATAACAGGGGAATCACAATAATTGGGAGTCTAAAATATGCCTGCTTGCTAGAAGCCCATGAGATGGATTGTGTGAAGATGCATGATGTGGTTCGTGATGTTGCTAAATGGATAGCTAATTCCTCTAAGCTGGATGAACACATTTCTGTTTTTCAAGCTGGAATTGGGTTGACAGAGATATCACATACTACTAAAGTGTCAGCTTCTGTCAAGAGAATATCTTTCGCAAGCAACAAAATTGAATATCTACCTGATTTCTTCACGGAATGCTCAAACACAACATCTTTACTTTTGCAAGACAATGAATCCCTTGTGAAAATTCCCGATAAATTCTTTTGTCATTTCCAGCTCTAAGAGTTCTGAACCTGAGTCGAACTGGTATTAGAGCGCTGCCTTGTTCCATCAACGAGTTATGTCAACTACATGCTCTAATACTACAAAATTGCCGCATGTTGAAAGAGTTATCACCTATTGGTAATCTTTGCAATTTGCAATTGCTTGATTGTGATCGTACAATGTTACGTTGCCTGCCGGAAGGAATGGACAAGTTGACAAATCTGAGGGTTTTAAATATTCCTGCATCTGATATGCAGAGCAGCATCAGCCAAGGATTTTTCCTCAAATTTTCTAGCATTGAAATAGTAGATATGATGGGTAGCTGTCTTGGAGCAACTTCTTTTGATGAGCTATCGACTCTACACAATCTGACTTGTCTTTTTATTACATTGGATAGCTCATCGATTATCAATAGAGACTACACCTGGATAAAAAGATTGAAACGATTTTGTATTGAAGTTGGGAAAACTTCAATTTATGTACTATTAAACAAGTCAAGAAGGGATATAAGCGTCTCCAAGTGTGAAACTTTTAGTAACGGAGAGCTCTCAGGCATGTTGCAGTTTGCTTCACATTTGTACTTGGTAGATTGCATGGGTCTCAGTAAGTTGATTGCGAACAAAGAGAGTAGTTTTAATGGATTAAAATCACTATGCATTTACAACTGTTGTTGTGATTTTGGACCAGTGGAAGAAGGAATTAGTGGACAGATTGACCCTCTTCCAAATCTGGAATATCTCAGCTTCTTTTCTGTAGATCATTTAAAGAGTGTTTCTGATTTCGGTCATTTTCTGGGTCTAAGATTTTCCAAATTACGCCGTTTGGATATATCCTTTTGTCCAAGAGTAACATATCTTTTTAACGCGGTTGGTTCTGCACCCAAGCACTTGGAAGAAATAAATATCCACCAATGTGTGGAACTGGTAGACTTGTTGGTGCTACGCGGTGGCTCACTTGCCAACTCAGAAACTCCATGGGTCCGGAAGTTATCTTTGAGAAGCTTGCCAAAATTAGCAACTTTTGGGGAGGCACAGAGTATGTGGGAACACCTGGAGGAACTTGAGGTGATCAAATGCAATGGAATAAGGAAGTTGCCTCTCTCTATTCAAACCTCCAAAAACATCAAAATAATAAGAGGAGAATCACAAGAATGGTGGAGCCAACTGGAATGGGATGATGACAACTTCAAATCAAATTTACAGCATTGTTTCAAGGAATACTACTGGAGCAAGTTCCTGGTGATGTGCCAATTAACTTTCACATTTCTTAATCATAATAATAATAATATGAAAATGCCTTTAGTATTATACTTGATTATTCTTTTGCCATAATATATAATTGGGAAAATGCATAAGTACCCTCCCAGCCTATGCCCGAAATCCCAGAGACACACCTAACCTTTACTAAGGTCCTATTACCCCCCCGAACTTATTTTATATGTAATATTCTACCCCTTTTTGGCCTACGTGGCACTATCTTGTGGGCCCAGCGCATGTTGACAATTTTTTCAAGGATAGTGCCACGTGGGCCAAAAAGGGGTAGAATATTATAGATAAATTAAGTTCGGGGGGGTAATAGGACCTTAGTAAAGGTTAGGTGTGTCTCTGGGATTTCGAGTATAGGCTGGGGGGGTACTTATGCATTTTCCCTATATAATTTGACTTGGCTTTAGCTGACATCTATGTCCTCCAACTTTGACTCTGCACAAATAGACACTTAAGCTTATAGTATAAAATTGAACATTCATCCTAGAATGTGGCAATTTTGTGTCATATGTGGCGTCTTACATGTATTATGGATGACACGTAAGATGTCTATGTCTTCTTGTTCAATTTTATACAAGTTTAAGTACCTACTTGTGCACGCCCAAAGTTGGAGGGCATAGATGCATGCAAACGGAAGCCAAGTTAAAGAGCATATTTATGTATTATGTCTATTCTTTTCTATGCCATATTATATCTTCTCATGATCACATTTTGCTATAATAATAAATCTAAATTAATCGTTCAATAAAAAATGTAAAAAAAAAAAATACGATCAAATATATATACCCCTATATGAATGTTCTTTTTTTAAAAAATAAAAATTAATTTTTTCACTTCTGTTAGAGGAAAAGGGTATATGTGCTTCATTTGTGTAATAATAGGTATATATGTGTCACTTTTATTACGAATGATATATCATCTCTAAATGTCAAAGATGGAGGGTATATAAAACCCTTTTCCCTATATTGTATTTGTGTAGCAAAGAGGTCAGCCGGTGATCATATTTTTGCAAAAATGCATGATTATTAAACAAACTTTTCATTTCTCTCTAAATACATTAGTAGATTGATCACTCAGCACTTTAATTATGATCCTTTGTTTTTTTACAGAAGAAAAGTTTGTATAAATTCATATTACGTCAGAGGGTGAAGAAGATCTTGACCCTCATCTGTAAAGGCGAGCTTTTCGACGCAAATGCATAAGGACCACTGCTGTTTTGATTTTCTTTTTTTTTGCTAGTTTCGCTCTATGAGCAGATTGAGCCTGCAGCGCTTTGTGCTTCAGGCAGTTCCTTGTTTGTTCTAATTTTGCTTTCTGGTTCTGATATTTTTGATTGTACATTGAGTGTTTTCGTGTTTTGGTTGTGTTGTGTGATCATCTTGTTAATTTGTATTAATAAACTGGTATTGTTTCTGGTTTTAAAACATTTTAGATTTAGCACATGATCTTGATTTCCTCTATCTATAGATATGTTCTCATAATAACACAGATAAATCCGCTATCGAGAGGTGTTACTTTACCAATCCTAATGAAGTAACAAGTCTCATATCATTCGGAACATTTCTTTTTCTGTTTTCCCTCTATCTGTCCAATTTAATTTACATATTTTTCTATATCTATTTTGGGAAATAGAGAATCTGTCAGATATTAAAAAACATTCATGAGTGGTTCAAATTGAAAAATCCTCACTCAAAGGTTGTGGGGACTCTTAAGATTTTTGTTGTCCTTCTGCAGTGGATTGCTTCAATTATTGTCAGTCATGTTGCATAACGGCGGAACCAGAAGTTCGAGTTCTAAATTAACTAATCATTTGTACATATTTAAGTCGTCTCTGTTGGAATTACATTGCAAGTTACTCCAATTATTCTGCCCTTTTTACTTGTACTATACAAAAGTAGTGTTTTATTGTCTTATCTCTTGCTAGTGACTTTCCTTTTATTCTTTTTCCTTCCTATCTATGAATGTCAACTGGTTAAATATAGTAGGGCCTGAGAAGGGAAAAATATATCTTTGTATACCCCTCTCAAATATGTCATCGAATTTTGAGAACAGATTCATCCATGCCATTATTTGGCTCATCTATGCTATTTCACTTAATAAATAATGGCATGGCCAATCATGGTCTATTAAGCATTTAATGGCCAATCATGTTGCATAAACTCCATTAATGAAATAAGTAATCAATGTTTTCTCCACGAGATACATCCGATGACAATTAATTTATACATATACTTACCTTGGCAACCTGAATTTCAAAATCATCATGATCTGTTTCAACCGTGAAAAATAAAGATGATTTTTTGGAGATATAACAAATCCTAGATATTTAGTGGAACTTTCTAGAGTTTCGTAGAGTAATATCTTTAGTATTTGTATGTATCTAAGAAAAGTGTAGATGTTCTAGAGAATTAGATATTTGTACTATGGAAAAATGCTTTGAACTACCACATCTAATATACTTACTATACTTAGTAAAGGACGTTAATATATATAGATGGATAGATTAGAAATCATCGGTTTTGGGCCTATACACATACGGAGGATGGTTCAAATCTTTGCTTAGAAGGTGCGGGGCGTTACAACTTCTCTCATACATAGCAAGGGACCTGATCGATTTTTGTAGCATCTAAGTTGTCATTTGAGATTAGTGTCTTGTACTCTCATATTGTAGATCTATTCCTATACTATAAAGGATAATAGATCATGTTTGTGAGTTGAGTTTGTATTTACTTGTTGCTTGAAGTTATTGGAGTTTTAAGAAATCCTGTGTGACAAGTTGTGATTTTTCCTCCTTTGAGCAAGGAGGTTTCCACGTAAACATCTATGTTTCTTACTTTAAGCATTTACATTACTTCCTGTTAATAGTAAAGTCAAGAGACCTGGTCTCGTGACTAGTGGTGGACTCATATAAACCAACAAGACCGTATGCCAAGGATGCTCGAGGATTTTTTTGGTTATAATCCCCAATCCCCTTCAGTTTTGGTGTCAGTTGAAGTCCTTATAATTTTTCGAGCCCTGTTCATCGCATACAAAACACTGATATTTAAGGGGAGAAGGATAGAGGGGCGGACACATTATTCACCGAGTTTCAGACCGTGCACCTTTGCACTCGAGGATTTCTCGGTTATAGAAAAAACCTTTTTCAGTTTTTGTGTCTGCTAAAGTCCTTATAATTGTTCGAGCCCATCCATACATAAAGTGTGTATTTTAGTGGTTCAAAGTATGAAAGAGTAAACACACAAAGAAGCCAAAGAGAGTTCAACATTTACTACATATATTACAAAAAGTTAATTTTTTTTTTTTTTTGGTAACAACAGTAAAAAGATTACCATAACCACCAAAGAACAATTACAACTAAAGAGCACCTTATTTCTATTAGTAGAAATGAGGCCTCCAACAAAACAAACAACGAATTACATCTCTAATTCTCTAATAAAGCTTCTATAATTTTGTGCTCTCTTAGTTTTACTAAGCAAACGTATGTTTTGCTTTGTTGATTAAAGTATTTGTATTTTCCTTCAATTTTACTTATTCTATTTGCCTTCTTTTTTACTTTTTTCTTTTTACCTTCTCTCAAAATTCTGCTATAAATAATGTAGACACAGTCAGTTTAATTGATCCTCTTTGAGAGTAATTATATCATTAGCATTCTGATCAGAAACAAAATTCCTTTTTTCTTTATCTCAAGAATTGTTCAATGGAAATACTTGTTAATGTTGTAGGTGGCTTTGTTGTTGAGGTGGGAAAGTTTGTATCCAAATGCATCTATCCTAAGATTGAAAATATTGTCCATTTTTCGTCAAAAGTTGAAAATTTAAGGGAGGAAATGGAAAAGATAACAAAGTTTAGAGATGATATCAAAGGAAAGGTGGAAGGAGCTGAGGGAGAAGGCTATAAACCAAAACCAGATGTTGTCAAGTGGATCGAAGATGTTCACGAGCTAGAGAATGAATGGGAAACTATGCAAGAAAGCATTGCAAGGGCGAAGAAGCTTGTGTATAAATGTTGTCCAAAATGCAGACTTTGCTCAGAAGTCTCCACTCAAGCACGGAACATCCGAGATCAACTTTGCAGGCTTATAGAGACTGGAGAAAAAATTGGATCAAATTTGGTGGTAGAAAATTTCAGGATGAAAAAACTTGAGTTCATTCCGGGACCATCAATAGAAGGCCAGTCAATAGCAAAAAGGAATATCAACAAAATCCTACGATTATTAGAAGATGATAAGGTAATGTTGGAAGTAATCCAATAGTTAATTCTAAATCTTTTATGATTTGATAGTTGCTAATTTCATTAATTAGAGTCTAATTAGATTTTATAGTCAAAAGTAGATATTGAGCTGTTGAAAAACCTAAAAAGGCATTTGAAAAAGTCCTGTTGCCATATTGAGCTTCTTCCGTTGTACTTTGAGATAAACGCCTTTTCGTTTGGGTTCCACCATTTTCTACCATCAACCCAACTAACTAGCTAGCTTGCTTAGGTGATGGTAGTAAAGCCAAATTTCGGTGTCTATTTTCATTTGCTTACAAACATCCAAAGAACTAGACTCAAGAAGTTATAATTACCTTGCTTCTTGCGGGATCTTTAGGTAGGGGCAAACGTACATCATCCAAAGAAAGATATTTTAAACATTTTCACTTGAAGTGTTCCCACTTTTAGCATAGAATGATATATGACCATTGTTGCATCTTTCGCTTGTAAGTAAATTATATTTTGGTATTTGAATCCTTTTAGGTATGCATCATCGGTGTGTGGGGTACCGGAGGAATTGGGAAAACAACATTGGTGAAGAATCTAAACAATGAGCTCCTAAAGATTGATGTGTCAAATTTTAAACTGTCTTTTGGTGTTGTGATATGGGTTTCAGTACCCAAGCCACCGATAGACATAAGAAAGGTTCAAGCACAAATTTCCAGCAGATTAAACCTAAAGGTAGATAACGAGGAAAGTGTAATAAGCATTGCCAGCAAAATCTACCAAAGGCTAAAGCAAGAAAAGAGTTTCCTCCTCATACTGGATGATGTTTGGGAAGCTATAGATTTGGCTCATCTTGGTGTGCCCCAACCTGAAGATCCCGCAAGAAGCAAGATAATTGTAACCTCTCGTTTTTTGGATGTTTGTAGGCAAATGAATACGAGAGCAGACACCGAACTGAATGTTTCCACATTGGAGGAGGATGAGTCTTGGCAACTGTTTGTCAAAAATGCGGGAGATGTTGCCAATCTGGAGCATATTCAGCCACTGGCAAAGGAAATCGCAAGAGAGTGTGGTGGTTTACCTTTGGCAATCACTGTTATTGGAACATCTATGAGAGGCAAGACAAGGGTCGAGCTCTGGGAAGATGCTTTGAAATCACTTAGAATGTCCGAACCTCATAACAAAGATGTAGAAAAAAAGGTCTACATGGTCATCAAGTCAAGTTTTGGTTCTTTAGAATCTCAGGATATTGAATTATCCTCAGAGCAAAGAAGCAAACATGGGAACAAGAAGAGAGGCGGCATCAAAAGTTGTTTCTTGTATTGCTCCTTATATCCTGTGGATATTCCAACAGATGATCTAATAAATTGCTGGTGGGCAGAGGGGATCCTCGGTGAACATGACACATATGAAGAAGCCTACAACAGGGGAATCACAACGATTAGGAGTCTTGTAGATGCCTGCTTGCTAGAAACACATGAGATGGATTTTGTGAAGATGCACGATGTTGGTTCGTGACGTTGCTAAATGGATAGCTAATACCTTTGGGGATGACCACACTTCTGTTTTTCAAGCTGGAATTGGGTTGACTGAGATATCACATATTAAAGTATCAGCTTCTGTCAAGAGAATATCTTTCGTAAGCAACAAAATTCAATGTCTACCTGATTGCTTCACGGAATGCCCAGAGACAACATCTTTACTTTTGCAAGACAATGAACCCCTTGTGAAAATTCCCCATGAATTTTTTTGTCATTTCCAGCTCTAAGAGTTGTGAATCTGAGTGCAACTGGTATTAGAGCACTGCCTTGTTCCATCAACAGTTTATGTCAACTACGTGCTCTAATACTACAAAATTGCAATGGGTTGAAAGAGTTACCACCTATTGGTAATCTTTGCAATTTGCAATTGCTTGATTGTGATAATACAAGGTTACGTTGTCTGCCGCAAGGAATGGACAAGTTGACAGATCTGAGGTTATTAAATATGCCTGAATCAGATTTGGAGAGCAGCATCGGCCAAGGATTTTTCCTAAAATTGTCGAGCATTGAAATAATAAATATGATGGGTAGCTGTCTGGGATCAACTTCTTTTGATGAGATATCGTCTCTACACAATCTGACATCTCTTTTTTATTAGATTAGATAGCTCATCAATTTTCAATAGAGACCACACCTGGATGACTAGATTGAAACGGTTTCGTATTGAAGTTGGGAAAACTTCAATTTATGTACCATTCAACAAGTCAATAAGGGAAATAGTTGTCTCCAAATGTGAAACTTTCAGTAGCAGAGTGGTCTAAGGCTTGTTGCAGTTTGCTTCACATTTGTACTTGGAAGAATTCATGGGTCTCAGGAAGTTGTTTGCGTACAACAGTTTTGACGGATTAAAATCACTACACGTAGAAAGTTGTTCTTGTGATTTCGGATCAGCGGAAGAAGGAAGTGGACATCAGATTGACCCTTTGCCAAATCTGGAACATCTCAGCCTTGTTTCTGATTTCAGTCATCTAAGATTTTCTAAATTACACCGACTGGATATTAACATTTGTGATAGTTTAACATGTCTGTTCAATGTTGATGGAGGTTTTTCTGTACCTTTGGAAGAAATTACAATTAGCTATTGTGAAGAGCTGGTAGAGTTGTTTGTGCAATGCAGCTCAAGTCAAATTCCAAGAGTCCGGAAGTTGGTGTTGAGATACTTACCAAAATTAGGAACGTTGGGGGAGCCATGGGAACACCTGGAGGAACTTAAGGTGATATCTTGCAATGAAATAAGGAAGTTGCCTCACTCTATTCAAACCTCCAACAACATCAAAGTGATAAGAGGAACACCAGAATGGTGGAGCCAATTGGAGTGGGACGACGACAACTTCAAGTCAAATTTAGAGCATTGTTTCACGGAATCCTACTGGTGGAAGGATCAAAGTTGACGTTACCTCCCCGCATTCAAGGAATCAGGTGATATTTGATTTTGTGTTTCTTTTTTTCTTCTTCTGTTCAAAAGCTTTTATAATGTTCAGAGTCATTTCACCTAAATAGCTTTAATGTTTTGGATTAAATGCTCAAATTGTTTTACAAGAAAGATGAACACATATGGTGTGTTCCGTATGATGGAAAATAAGTGAGTTTCTTACTTATTTTCTTGTGTTTGGTATGTACGCAAACATCATGGCACTCAAGTCATGGTTATTAGCATTTTACTTAATAGTTCTTTGATTTACATAGATAAAACTGATCATTTCAATAAGGTTTTAGACCCACCCTTAGCTTTATCTCTAAAGATATATGCTTTACCAAAAAGATTTTCTGAATATTTTTTATCGTTTAAGAGCGATAAAAATACTAGCAATGTGGACACTATTTTGTTGAAATTTTTTCTCCCTCTGTCCCAATTTATGTGGCACATTTATGATTTCTAGAGTTATACACATTAATTTTGACTATGAATCCGTACGCGAAAAATTCATTTGACTATGAAAATTTGGAATGTGTCACATAAATTGAGATTGATGGGAGTAAGTAGTAAAGATTGACAATAATGCCTAAGCATTGGAAAATATTTTCTAACAACCAAATACCAAAAAGGCATAATACATATATGCACAAATAGACACTTAAATTTGTATTCAGTTAAACATATAGACACACATTGTAACATCCGACAATTTAAAAATGAATATGAAGAAGCTTGAAATTTGGAAATAGTCATTTTTGGAAAAATTTAAAATCTGGAAAATTTGGCTAAGTGTGGAAATCAGTGAGTTTTTGGCCAACTTTGAGCAGTCATAACTCCTAGATCAGGATGATTTAGGAGTAGTTCCAGTTATGGTTTCGAAGCTTGTGGAACGATCTTTCCAACGCCACTGAGTTTGCTCGATTCCGAGTTCGTATGAGCGAGTTATGATCTTTGAAAGTTGGGCAGTTGGCAGGGATTCCGTTCCGGAAATTTAAGGGCATTTTGGTCTTTTCACAAATAATTTCTTTTGAGCTTATATTGTTGTATTAGGCTGATATTTGGATCATTTTGTCCCATTTTGAAAGAGAAAGAGTTAGGGTTCAAGAGAAGAAGAAGAGAAGAAGGAGAAGAAGAAGAGAAGAAAGAGGAGATCAACAAGATTTGTCAAGATCATTGTGGATTTTCGTCGGGGGTGATCCCTATCAAGGTATGTGAGTCTTTAGTGTGGGTTTATCCTTTCCCCCCACATACCAAGCTCGTTTTTATGATTTGAGAAGAGATTGGATTTGTTGTTGAAGTTGTTGAAGTTGTTAGTTGTTGTTGATGTTGTTAGTTGTGTTGTTGAAGTTATTGTTGGTTGTGGGACAGGATTGGGCTGTGTATTTGAGTTGTGACCTATTGTATATTGAGGGATTTTATGATCCTTAGTGTTGGTTGGTTCATACCCCCACACACCAACTCGTTTTTAATTCCAAGAGAAGATTTATTGGTTGTTGAAGTTGTAGTGGTGTTGTGTTGAAGTTCTTGCTGATTTAGTACAGATTTCTGGCTGTGATTTTTGAGTTGAATCTATTGTATAATAAGGGTCTTTATGATTCTAAGTGTTGCTGCTGAAACCTTGAGGTTGAGAGGGTTTAGAATTGGAAAGAAACAAGGGGAAAAAGTCGGATTTTTGGGGAAAAAGGGGCTGGGCTGTTGCACCTCTCCTAGTGCCAAGGACACCAATCCTTCCCTTTCATTCACCATTTCTTTTTTTATACATGTTCCTAGGTATTATACCTATGTTTCCTAGTTGTTTCCAACACTCCAAGGTACTTCCAAAAGTCAAGTAAAACTACAAGTCAAGTGAAGTTAGTTTCCAAGTCAAGTGAAGTTAGTTTCCAATTCAAGTAAAGTTAGTTTCCAAGTCAAGTGAAGTCAAGCTTAGAAGTAAGTAAGTCAAAGCAAGTCTTTAAGGTTTTCCAAGAGTCTTCATTGAGCGTTTTAACTTCATTCTAAGGCTCAAGTTCCAAGTTAAGTATTGAGTTTCAAGTCAAGTCAAAAGTTAAGAGTTTCATGTTAAGTTAAGAGTTTCACATCAAGCCAAGAGTTCAAGTAAAGTAAAGAGTTTAAAGTTGAGTTCTTTTCTCAAAGTTATTAGGGAACTATGTATTCCCAAAGAAGTTTTAAAGAAATGTTTTTACATTTAAACAAGGTTGGAAACTGAGATTTCCAAAAAGCCTTCGGGCTAGTTTTTGAGTAATTATCTCATATCAGCAGGAAGAAATATGTTTTAAAAACATAAGAGCCAGTACATTTTTGGGAGTAGTATCGAGCACCGAATTGGGGGAGCGTTCAAAGAACCCACAGCCCCCATAGAACCATGTTAGCCACCATGGGTAGAAAAGGATCATACTTTTTAGATGAATCCTTTTCAGATTAGACTAGTGGATCCATTAGGCAGTTCAGGTCTTATACCTTTGGCCGGGTATAAGATGCTCTGGCAGCGTGAGGTCGATCGTTGTATCATCACTATAGCTCTTATGTGATGGTTGTCGGTTAGAGAAACTCCCACAGCAGTTATTGTATTTTTCATACACAGAGATTATTGTATTTTTTATATACATCAGTTCATTGTATTTTTATACACATTTCAGGCTTATTGTATCCTTGTATACACACAGAGTTCATAGCATGTTTTAAGCAATCTTTCTTTATATCGCACTTGTTTTAAATTGCCTTATATTGAAAGAAGTCAGTCAGGTTGAGTTAAGTTGAGCCAGGTAAGCTATTCAGTTTCTTCCAGTTTTCCTTCTAGCCTTTGTTGCTTAGTTTTCCAGCTTGCATACTCGTACATTCCATGTACTGATGCCAGTTGGCCTGCATCGTTTGATGATGCAGATTCAGGTACCCCGGATCAGCATCCTGCACGTCGTTGATCCAGCTGAGCACTCCAGAGTCAGTGGTGAGCCTCCTTGCATTCCGGAGGACTCAATTATTTTGTGTTCTTAGTTTTTGTTTTATTAGGATGTTGCGGGGTATGTCCCAACATCCATCTCAGTATTTCAGAGGCTTCATAGACAGACAGTCAGTCAGTTAGTTTTGAGTCTCTCATCTATATATATATGTAAATATTCTATTTTGAGATTCGAGTTGCCTTTATGGCCATATTTTATAAGTTAAGTTGTTTTGTAATATTGCATTGCATTGAGTTATTCTGTTGAGGTTTCCGCTGAGTTAAGAAAGCCAGGCCAAGGGTTCGCTTGGGGCTAGAAATGGTCTCCGGGTGCCGATCCCGCCCAGGGTGTAGGCTCGGGGCGTGACAAACTTGGTATCAGAGCACAGAGTTCAGGAGTCCTAGGGAGTCTATGAAGCCGTGTCTGTAGAGTCCTAGTTATCGGTGTGAAGCGCGCCACATCTATAATTGGGAGGCTGCAACATTTAGGAAGATTTCTCATTTCTTTCACACTCATTTCATGCGTTAGAGTTGATCTCTAAAAAGTTTCTTTCTAATCCATGCTTGCGCGTGTTTCAGATAGTCATGCCTCCACGAAGAGTTGGTAGAGGGCGTCTTCCTAGACATTATGTTGATGAGCAAGAGTTACCCTATGCACCGGGAGTGCAAGATCAAGGGGAAGTTTCTAATGCCGAGTTCAGAGAGGCAATTAGAATGTTGAGTCAAGCTGTAGCAAATCAGATTGGTCAGCAAAGAGGAGCTCGACATGAAGGAGCTGACACTTCAAGGATTCGTGAGTTCTTGGGGATGAATCCTCCGAGTTTCATGGGTTTGAGCACTACTGAGGATCCAGAGGATTTCATTGAGGAGTTGAAGAAGATTTTTGATGTGATGCATGTGGCAGATATTGAGCGGGTTGAACTAGCTGCTTATCAATTGAAGGATGTTGCTAGAACTTGGTTCGACCAGTGGAAAGGGGGCAGAGCTGAGAATGCACCACCTACAAGTTGGGCTGATTTTGAGGAAGCTTTCTTGGGGCATTTCTTTCCTCGAGAATTGAGAGAGGCCAAGGTACGTGAGTTCCTCACACTTAAGCAGGAGTCCTTGAGTGTTCATGAGTACAGTTTGAAGTTCACACAATTATCCCGCTATGCTCCGGAGATGGTTGCGGACATGAGGAATAGAATGAGCTTGTTTGTTGCTGGGTTGTCTCGGTTGTCGAGCAAGGAAGGTAGGGCTGCAATGCTTATCGGGGACATGGACATATCAAGGTTGATGGTTTATGTGCAGCAGGTTGAGGAAGAGAAGCTGAGGGACAGAGAAGAGTTCAGAAATAAGAGAGCTAAGATCGGGAACGAGTCCGGGCAGCAGAGAGGTAATTCAAACCGTTCCTCCTTTCAGCAAAGGCAAAAGGGACCTGCTCCATCATTTGCTAGAGCACCTGCACCCAGATACAGAGGTGAATTTAATGTTCAGAATTCGAAGGACTTCAGGGCTAGACCAACACAATCTTCGGGTAGTGTGGCGCAAGGGAGTAGTAAGCCTCCTGTTTGCGCCAAATGTGGTAGGAACCACTCAGGTATTTGTCGAGATGGCTCCATTGGTTGTTTCAGGTGTGGTCAGAATGGACATTTCATGCGAGAGTGTCCAAAGAATAGGCAGGGTAATGGAAGCAATAAAGCACAGTCTTCTTCAGTTGTTCCACCAGACAGGACGGCACCTAGAGGAGCTACTTCTAGTGTAGGTGGAGGAGCAAACCGCCTTTATGCTATCACCAGTCGCCATGAGCAAGAGAATTCTCCGAATGTTGTCACTGGTATGATCAAAGTCTTTGCTTTTGATGTGTATGCTTTGCTAGACCCAGGAGCGAGTTTATCTTTTGTAACTCCTTATGTTGCAAATCAGTTTGAGGTTCTTCCTGAAAGACTTTGTGAACCCTTTTGTGTTTCTACACCTATTGGGGAGTCTATTCTAGCTGAAAGAGTTTATTGTGATTGTCCTGTTTCTATCAATCACAAGAGCACCATGGTTGATTTGGTTGAGTTAGACATGGTAGATTTTGATGTCATTCTAGGTATGGATTGGCTTCATGCTTGTTATGCATCGATAGATTGTAGAACTCGAGCAGTCAAGTTTCAGTTTCCGAATGAGCCAGTCATAGAGTGGAGTAGCAGTTCAACAGTGCCTAAGGGTCGTTTTATTTCGTACCTTAAGGCAAGAAAGTTAGTTTCGAAGGGTTGTATCTATCACTTAGTCCGAGTTCATGATTCTAGTGTTGAGATACCTCATTTCCAGTCAGTTCCTATAGTAAGAGAGTTTCCAGAAGTGTTTCCTGATGATCTACCCGGAATTCCTCCTGAGAGAGAGATAGATTTCGGCATAGATCTCATTCCAGATACTCGTCCTATCTCTATTCCGCCATATAGAATGGCACCAGCAGAGTTGAAAGAGTTGAAAGAGCAGTTGAAAGAGTTGAAAGAGCAGTTGAAAGATCTCCTAGAAAAGGGTTTCATTCGACCGAGTGTCTCACCTTGGGGTGCTCCGGTTTTGTTTGTGAAGAAGAAAGATGGTTCCCTTAGAATGTGTATAGATTACCGCCAGTTGAACAAGGTTACCATCAAGAACAAGTACCCTCTTCCGAGGATTGATGATCTTTTCGATCAGCTTCAGGGTGCCACTTGTTTTTCAAAGATTGACCTCCGATCCGGCTATCATCAGTTAAGGGTAAAGGAAAGTGATATCCCAAAGACAGCTTTCAGAACCAGGTATGGTCATTATGAGTTTTTGGTCATGTCCTTTGGTTTGACTAATGCGCCTGCAGCTTTCATGGATTTGATGAATAGAGTCTTCAAACCTTATTTAGATATGTTTGTTATTGTCTTTATTGATGATATACTAGTCTATTCAAGGAATGAAGAAGATCATGCTAGTCATCTCAGAACAGTTCTTCAGACTTTGAAAGACAAGGAGTTGTATGCTAAGTTCTCTAAGTGTGAGTTTTGGCTTAAGTCTGTGGCATTCCTAGGCCACATTGTGTCCGGTGATGGAATTAAAGTTGATACTCGGCAAATTGAGGCAGTGCAGAATTGGCCTAGACCCACATCTCCAACTGAAATTAGGAGTTTCTTGGGATTAGCTGGCTATTATAGAAGGTTTGTTGAAGGGTTCTCGACTATTGCATCTCCTTTGACAAAGTTGACTCAGAAGACAGTGAAATTTCAATGGTCTGAAGCTTGTGAGAAAAGCTTTCAAGAATTGAAAAAGAGATTGACTACAGCTCCAGTTTTGACGCTACCAGAAGGTACTCAAGGTTTTGTGGTGTATTGTGATGCATCTAGAGTTGGTTTGGGTTGTGTCTTAATGCAGAATGGCAAGGTTATAGCTTATGCCTCCAGACAGTTAAAGGTTCATGAGAAGAACTACCCAACCCATGACTTAGAGCTAGCTGCTGTAGTATTTGCTTTGAAGATATGGCGTCATTACTTGTATGGTGTGCATGTCGACATATTCACTGATCACAAGAGCCTTCAATATGTGCTTACTCAGAAAGAGCTTAATCTCAGACAGAGGAGGTGGTTAGAGTTACTCAAGGATTATGACCTGAGTATTCTTTACCACCCAGGTAAGGCTAATGTTGTTGCTGATTCTTTGAGCAAGTTGTCTATGGGTAGCACCGCCCATATTGAAGAAGGAAGGAAAGAGTTAGCAAAAGATGTGCACAGACTGGCATGCCTGGGAGTCAGATTTACAGATTCCATAGAAGGAGGAATAGCGGTGACGAGCAGGGCCGAGTCATCATTAATGTCAGAAGTGAAAGAGAAGCAAGATCAAGATCCCATTTTGCTCGAGTTGAAGGAAAATGTTCAAAAGCAAAGAGTATTAGCTTTTGAACAAGGGGGAGATGGTGTTTTGAGATTTCAAGGTAGATTGTGCGTACCTATGGTAGATGGACTCCAAGAGAAGATTATGGATGAAGCTCACAGCTCCAGATATTCTATTCATCCGGGTTCCACCAAGATGTATCGTGATTTGCGTGAAGTTTATTGGTGGAATGGCATGAAGAAGGGCATTGCTGAGTTTGTTGCTAAGTGTCCAAATTGCCAACAAGTGAAAGTTGAACACCAAAGGCCCGGTGGTTTGGCTCAGAGGATAGAACTTCCAGAGTGGAAGTGGGAGATGATCAATATGGATTTCATCACAGGGTTGCCAAGGTCTCGCAGACAACATGATTCTATTTGGGTGATTGTCGACAGAATGACAAAGTCAGCTCATTTTCTACCGGTAAAGACTACCAATACAGCAGAAGATTATGCCAAGTTGTATGTTCAAGAGATAGTGAGACTTCATGGAGTCCCAATCTCCATTATTTCAGATAGAGGTGCACAGTTTACTGCACAGTTCTGGAAATCTTTTCAGAAGGGCTTGGGTTCAAAGGTGAACTTAAGTACTGCCTTTCACCCTCAGACGGATGGGCAAGCAGAGCGCACTATTCAGACCTTAGAGGATATGTTGAGGGCTTGTGTGATCGATTTCAAAGGGAGTTGGGATGATCACCTACCTCTCATTGAGTTTGCCTACAACAACAGTTATCACTCTAGCATCCAGATGGCTCCATATGAAGCTCTTTATGGGAGAAGATGTAGATCTCCTATTGGATGGTTTGAAGTTGGTGAAGCACAGTTGATAGGACCAGATTTAGTTCACCAAGCTATGGAGAAGGTGAAAGTGATTCAAGAGAGGTTGAAAACGGCACAGAGTCGTCAGAAATCCTACACCGATGTTAGGAGAAGGGCGTTAGAATTTGAAATAGACGATTGGGTATATTTGAAGGTTTCACCCATGAAAGGCGTTATGAGGTTTGGTAAGAAGGGGAAACTTAGTCCCCGGTATATTGGACCTTACCGCATAGCCAAGAGGATTGGCAATGTTGCTTATGAGTTGGAGTTACCACAGGAACTAGCAGCGGTTCATCCGGTATTTCACATCTCCATGTTGAAGAAGTGCATAGGCGATCCTTCATTGATCCTACCGACTGAAAGTATCAAGATCAAGGATAACTTATCTTATGAGGAGATTCCTGTTCAAATTTTGGATCGTCAAGTTCGTAGGTTGAGAACGAAAGATGTAGCCTCAGTTAAGGTCCTATGGAGGAACCAATTTGTTGAGGAAGCAACTTGGGAAGCCGAAGAAGACATGAAGAAGAGATATTCATATCTCTTTGAATCCGCAGATTAAGGTATTAATTTCCTTCTTAGTGCTCTATAAATTATAATGAGCATGTCGTTATTGTTGTTGTGTTTGCATGGTTGTTTGTTGGGTGTTGAGTTGATGTTACACCCTTAGCTTTGTAAGAGTTACCTCATTCGAGGACGAATGTTCCCAAGGGGGAGATATTGTAACATCCGACAATTTAAAAATGAATATGAAGAAGCTTGAAATTTGGAAATAGTCATTTTTGGAAAAATTTAAAATCTGGAAAATTTGGCTAAGTGTGGAAATCAGTGAGTTTTTGGCCAACTTTGAGCAGTCATAACTCCTAGATCAGGATGATTTAGGAGTAGTTCCAGTTATGGTTTCGAAGCTTGTGGAACGATCTTTCCAACGCCACTGAGTTTGCTCGATTCCGAGTTCGTATGAGCGAGTTATGATCTTTGAAAGTTGGGCAGTTGGCAGGGATTCCGTTCCGGAAATTTAAGGGCATTTTGGTCTTTTCACAAATAATTTCTTTTGAGCTTATATTGTTGTATTAGGCTGATATTTGGATCATTTTGTCCCATTTTGAAAGAGAAAGAGTTAGGGTTCAAGAGAAGAAGAAGAGAAGAAGGAGAAGAAGAAGAGAAGAAAGAGGAGATCAACAAGATTTGTCAAGATCATTGTGGATTTTCGTCGGGGGTGATCCCTATCAAGGTATGTGAGTCTTTAGTGTGGGTTTATCCTTTCCCCCACATACCAAGCTCGTTTTTATGATTTGAGAAGAGATTGGATTTGTTGTTGAAGTTGTTGAAGTTGTAGTTGTTGTTGATGTTGTTAGTTGTGTTGTTGAAGTTATTGTTGGTTGTGGGACAGGATTGGGCTGTGTATTTGAGTTGTGACCTATTGTATATTGAGGGATTTTATGATCCTTAGTGTTGGTTGGTTCATACCCCCACACACCAACTCGTTTTTAATTCCAAGAGAAGATTTATTGGTTGTTGAAGTTGTAGTGGTGTTGTGTTGAAGTTCTTGCTGATTTAGTACAGATTTCTGGCTGTGATTTTTGAGTTGAATCTATTGTATAATAAGGGTCTTTATGATTCTAAGTGTTGCTGCTGAAACCTTGAGGTTGAGAGGGTTTAGAATTGGAAAGAAACAAGGGGAAAAAGTCGGATTTTTGGGGAAAAAGGGGCTGGGCTGTTGCACCTCTCCTAGTGCCAAGGACACCAATCCTTCCCTTTCATTCACCATTTCTTTTTTTATACATGTTCCTAGGTATTATACCTATGTTTCCTAGTTGTTTCCAACACTCCAAGGTACTTCCAAAAGTCAAGTAAAACTACAAGTCAAGTGAAGTTAGTTTCCAAGTCAAGTGAAGTTAGTTTCCAATTCAAGTGAAGTTAGTTTCCAAGTCAAGTGAAGTCAAGCTTAGAAGTAAGTAAGTCAAAGCAAGTCTTTAAGGTTTTCCAAGAGTCTTCATTGAGCGTTTTAACTTCATTCTAAGGCTCAAGTTCCAAGTTAAGTATTGAGTTTCAAGTCAAGTCAAAAGTTAAGAGTTTCATGTTAAGTTAAGAGTTTCACATCAAGCCAAGAGTTCAAGTAAAGTAAAGAGTTTAAAGTTGAGTTCTTTTCTCAAAGTTATTAGGGAACTATGTATTCCCAAAGAAGTTTTAAAGAAATGTTTTTACATTTAAACAAGGTTGGAAACTGAGATTTCCAAAAAGCCTTCGGGCTAGTTTTTGAGTAATTATCTCATATCAGCAGGAAGAAATATGTTTTAAAAACATAAGAGCCAGTACATTTTTGGGAGTAGTATCGAGCACCGAATTGGGGGAGCGTTCAAAGAACCCACAGCCCCCATAGAACCATGTTAGCCACCATGGGTAGAAAAGGATCATACTTTTTAGATGAATCCTTTTCAGATTAGACTAGTGGATCCATTAGGCAGTTCAGGTCTTATACCTTTGGCCGGGTATAAGATGCTCTGGCAGCGTGAGGTCGATCGCTGTATCATCACTATAGCTCTTATGTGATGGTTGTCGGTTAGAGAAACTCCCACAGCAGTTATTGTATTTTTCATACACAGAGATTATTGTATTTTTTATATACATCAGTTCATTGTATTTTTATACACATTTCAGGCTTATTGTATCCTTGTATACACACAGAGTTCATAGCATGTTTTAAGCAATCTTTCTTTATATCGCACTTGTTTTAAATTGCCTTATATTGAAAGAAGTCAGTCAGGTTGAGTTAAGTTGAGCCAGGTAAGCTATTCAGTTTCTTCCAGTTTTCCTTCTAGCCTTTGTTGCTTAGTTTTCCAGCTTGCATACTCGTACATTCCATGTACTGATGCCAGTTGGCCTGCATCGTTTGATGATGCAGATTCAGGTACCCCGGATCAGCATCCTGCACGTCGTTGATCCAGCTGAACACTCCAGAGTCAGTGGTGAGCCTCCTTGCATTCCGGAGGACTCAATTATTTTGTGTTCTTAGTTTTTGTTTTATTAGGATGTTGCGGGGTATGTCCCAACATCCATCTCAGTATTTCAGAGGCTTCATAGACAGACAGTCAGTCAGTTAGTTTTGAGTCTCTCATCTATATATATATGTAAATATTCTATTTTGAGATTCGAGTTGCCTTTATGGCCATATTTTATAAGTTAAGTTGTTTTGTAATATTGCATTGCATTGAGTTATTCTGTTGAGGTTTCCGCTGAGTTAAGAAAGCCAGGCCAAGGGTTCGCTTGGGGCTAGAAATGGTCTCCGGGTGCCGATCCCGCCCAGGGTGTAGGCTCGGGGCGTGACACACATGTCCCACTTGGCACAATATATATAAGATGTCATGTAGGACGCAAATTGTCATGTCGGGCGCCACATAGGACGTGTGTGTTTACTTGTTCAATTAGGCCCGTTGAGGCCAAGTTATAAGTCATTTTTATGTATTATGCCTATTAGAATATATGTCATTTCTGGAAAACATATTCCGTCAGACCAAACACACCCTCAGAAGCAAATTAAATGTTAGTAATTAATAACACTAGATTAAGTGGTTTATCATTCAAATGTTAACAAGCTTGATCTTTTGTTGCTTCATTCAGGGGACTAAAGTATGCAGAGGAAGGAAATTCCTGCACCTGAGAGACACAGAGTTTCGAGCTGAAGTTAACCGGTTGAGTTTGTTGTGATGTATTTCCTATCAGATGTCTTAAGTTTTTTCTGTCAATAACTGTTTACTGTTCCTTGTTTGTACTATTTGTGCTTTCTGGTTCCGATATTTTGATTGCTTGACTTTACAATGAATAATTTCTTGTTTCGGTTGTGTTGTGTGATCAACTTGTTTAGTTGTAATAAACTGGTATTGCTTCTGATATTGTACACTAAAAATTTAGAGCATGCTCTTGATTTTATATGTCTTTGTTCTCATGATAGCACATATACTATTATTAGAACTTCAGATTGCGTTTGATGAAATTTTTGAATATTAACGAATGATAACAACGTCTACATGTTGGTTAAAACAGTAGCATAAAGGTAAAAGTTGAGATAATAATTGTGAAGAAAAATGACTTTTGTCCAAAAGTGTGAGACTGTGAGGAGTCATCATACAAAAAAATTGATATGAAAGTATCCTCCCCAAAGAAAAACAACAAACACATTCCCCCACAACCAAGATTGAACTAGGGGATCAACACTGCAAAAGCAAAAACTGGTGCAATTTTGACTCTGATACCATATTAAGAAAATTGATATTGAGTTTAACTCAACCTCAAGCTCAAAGGCTAGTTCATCGAGTGAGTAATACCCAAGACCATATAAGGAAACAACCAATTACCCCAACTAATGTGCGACTAGCACATATATTGAAATGAAAGTATTTATTACAACCGCAACTAGATGACATTTTTCTAGTGGTAGGTTAAGCCAAACTCCCTTCTTCCCCTGCATTAGGAGTCATCAAAAGACCATTTTTCATACTTTGTTCAGTCCAAGTAACTTTTGGACCCGTCAATTTATCTACTCAAGCCAATTCTGACCCTTCCATTTAACACCTCAAATTTGAGTCCTAAAATATGCAATATCTTCTATTAGGTGATTTGTCAATAACGGTTGTGGTGGATGGAGTGACAATTACTCCTTCATTTTTAACCTAACTAGTATATATATCCGCGCAATGCGCGGATAATATTAACGAAAGTAATTACTGTGCTGGAATATATATTATACATTTATTATATTTTTTTTTTAAAATTTAAATTAGTATATACATCAATGAGCGAGATTTTTTAGTTTGTGAGTTTTTGTTGCACATTTGTGATGATGATTAGCAAAGCAAGTATCTTAGCCCTTCTTGATACATCTTAAATACTCGAATAGAACATTTATAATTTTTATGTTCATACAACAACAAAAAACAATTTTAATTGATGACCATAATGTTATGTTGCTAAAAATCATGAACAAATATCAAATATAACACGAATTAATCATAAAATTTTAAGTTGCAAAGAGCGTCAAATCTTACTTGAATCACCTAAATAGAATTAAAAAGGTAATGAATACAAAATTATTGCTAATAATTGATCGATCGCCTAAAACATTATGTTTTAGTCATTGTATATTTTAGGATCGAAGAACGGAATAAGAAAACGTAGCTCAACTTTAACAATTATTGTGGATGTACTTTGAAAATGAAGAAATATTTAAAATGTGAAATTGTTAATTGTCTTGCTTCCCAACGAATCTAACAACAAATAGTATGCAATTATGTAGCTTTAAAATTGGAATAATGTATAATTATATTGGTAATAATCGCACACATATAATACATTTATCATCATCATCCTGATAACTTCACATCCCAATTTTTTAATATATTTATTTACCTATTATATAGCAAATATAAGTCGATTTCTTCTTCCTATATATTATAGTACTCCGAAAAATGAATCCATTTACCTAATCATGACAATATTTTTTCTTTAAAATTTGACTTACGGTATTATCCAAAATTGATCTATAATCTTCTTAAAATAGATAATAATAATAGCTAATTAATTTAGATCAATTTGATTTTCCCAATTATGGGATAAATTCATATAAATTGAATATTTAATTTATGAAATAGTTTATTCTTATTGTATTATTTTTGTATTTAGGTAATAAGTCACCATATCCTTGATATTTATGGGTATTTGGACAATATAATTGACAATTTAAAATATAAAAGATTCGTTATAATTGATGATTATAAAAGAAAATGTAAATTAAGTTGTGCGACCTAATGTTATTATCATATATTTTACATAAATTAATATGAATTTGAGAAAACATCGATATTGATTAAGTGAAAGTATAATCTTGTTGAATAATTGTCTTGCATTCAAATTGCTAATCAACACTCAAAATTGTAATCCACAATTCTACAAAATCGTAAAATATTTGAAAACAATATTAAAACCCAAAAATAATTCAAAATTTTAGTAGATATAAAAAAAATCTAAATTCTGAAGACGTAATTTTGAAGATAAACATTATTATTATACTTGAATTGAATCTAATTTTAATTAGAATTTTAGTTACTATAAGAATCTTTAATTAGAATTTGAATTTAACATTGTTAATATTGACATTTGAAATTCTTATGTGTGTAATCTATATGTATTTGTTGAACAGAAATTTTGAACACTAATATTTGTTGAATTGATATTTTTATTCTAAGTTAATATTATTTGGAATTGTGTGTGGAGCTGTGTCATGATTTAATTTGTTGGAAATATAGTTATAACTACTTGGAATTGCTTCTTTTCTTTTTTCTTTTTCTTTTCTTTTTTATAAAAAGACAAACACGCAGATTTAACAGATAGGTTTTTAATTTAAAACAAATTTAAAATTCTTAATTTTTACGTTTAGTAGGGCTCCTTAATTCGTGGCTAGTTGGTGAAAGTCCTTACTTAACATTTTATTTTAATTTAAAATAATTTTCAAACATTAATATTAAAATAAAATTTTCCAATATTTTTGGAATTGGATTCAAATATTTCTGATTTACGTTTTTTCATAAATGTATATTTTGTATGTCATTTTTTAAATATTATTATTTAATCTCTATGCAAAAGAAGATAAAAATATTTCTATTGTACATAACATCCTAACAGATAGAAAAAATATATAAAATAATTGATATTCTATATGTATGCTAATGGCATATATATGCAATAAGTTGAAGTTTAATGGGATAATTTTGCATCATACTATAAACTCAACCTTTATATTTACAATTCTCACCTAAGAACTTTAAAATAGTAGTAAATCACAAAATTGAAAAATGTAAGCACATACATTAAAGAAAATTATCGTCATAAAAATAGTAAATAGTGTTATTACCTACATGCAAAAGTAGGTAATCATATATAATGTGCTGATTTTATATAAACACTTGATTATAATAAAATTAATTACTCTAATCTATGTGCAGTGACAATATGTTTTTTTAGATACACCAAATATTATTATAACAACTTCTTGATATTGACCATCAAATATTTGAGTCAATTGATGTCGTTGAACTTTTATTGATAAAGTTTTGATATGCAGTAACTCTTATTCTACTAACAATCTCATCTTCAATATCTTCGTTCGATTAACATCTGATGTTCCTCCGATTTTTCTTTATTTCTTCTTTGTCATGGATTTAAATCAATCGCTCATATTTTCCACAGAATCCAATTAATCTTCTGTTTAAAATATATGTAATTGAACCACAACATTGATTTTTTATAGAGAACCCATTAAATTTTATAAAGAAGTTTTTGGGATGGGAAAATAAAATTGTGGAAAGAAAATAGTCTTTTGAAAATTTAAGTGAGAATTTTGGGTATTGTTTGAATAAAGGAAGTTTTGTTTTCTTTAAATGGATACGACAGTTTTTGGATGGAAATATGTGGGGAGGAAGTTTTAATAGACCAGTTTTTTTGTTTGGATATTAATAGATTTATTTATGTAAAGAAAATATTTAAATATTGAGATAAGTAAGGATAGTACAAACCACCTATCTATAAAAACTAGTAAAGAAAGCCCGGGCATTAATAAAGTTATATTGTTACTCTCTCCGTCCCATATTAGATGAGAATCTTACTAAATTTTTTTTTTTTCATATTATTTGAGCACTTATTAAATTAGGATAGAATTAATTAATTCTTTTCCATTTTACCCTACAATTAATATGACCATTCCTATATTGTATGCGTATTTTTTTGTAACTCATTTCAATGTGCATTGATATAAACAAAGGGTAAAATGGTGAAGTCTTCCAATGTATTAATGATTTCTTAATCACCGTGTAAAGTTGGAAGTGCCCATCTAATATGGGACGGAGAGAGTATAGTTTATGTATTGTTATAAAATTAGTAAAGATTGTTATAATATATTTTGCTCATAAGTGAGCTAATATAAAAACTTATTTGTCATTTGTCTTTTTAATTTCAATTTCAAATAGCAAATAAATGTACCGATAAGATTGAGGGTAGAAATGAAACATATCTTTCTAAATTTAAGTAAAAATAAACAGAGTAGAAGTAACATTAGGGTTATCGATAGGACGATTCATTCGGTTATTTTTAAAAAAATTATATCATTCAATTTTTCGGCTATTTTATAATGTATAACCAAAATTAAAAATTTTAAAATCATCCCAATCCTAATTTATGTGACACAAGCAGTACAAAAATTAGTCTTTTTTTTGTTGTCTTGTAGATATTTTAAGTTATTATTTATTGCAAATTATAGTACTTTTTATTAAAGTTTTTAATAACATATGTTACTTTTTATGTTTGAGAGTTAAACCATTTTTTTTTTTATATGTCTTTTAATTTTATATGTGTTTTGTCCTTTTCCATTTTCAAAAACTAATACTCTGTTCATTTCATTTTATATGTCATTTCTTTTTATAAATATATTGGTTATTCCCTCTTCTTATGTCATATATATTATGAAATTTGAGAAGTTATTGAAATTTTTATATGATTCTAAAAATATTTTAAATTGTTAGCTATTATGATTTGTAGTACCTTTTCTTTACAGAATTTTGAAAATAATATTTATTACTCTCTTTGTTCTAATTTATGTGGCACATGCAAAATTTCAAATATTAACCATTTTTTATATGTCTCTTTACTATATTAAGTTGTTAATTATTGTATTTTATAGTACATTTTGAACTTAATTTTTAAAGAATACATGTTATTTTCCATGTCCCAATTTATGTGGCATTAATTGATAGATTTGTTGGAGTCGAGAGAATTTTTTTGTTAATTATTGTAATTTATAGTTTCTTTTTCGTCAATTTGAAACAATATATGTTCTTAATTGATAGATTTTTTGGAGCCGACAATTTTTTTTGTTAATTATTGTAATTTATAGTTTATTTTTCGTCAATTTCAAACAATATATGTTTATCATATAATCCATTTTATGTGGTAGCAATAGAATTTAGAGAGTCAATTAAATTTTTTATATAACTTTTAAATATTTAAGCTATTAATTATTGTAATGTATAGTATTACTTATATTATTTTTGAATATAAATGTTACCTTTTTTATCCTAATTTATATGGCATTGATAGAATTGAAAGTGTCAAATAATTGTTAATTATTGTAATATGATATGTAGTACTTTTTATGTAGTTTTTACTATTTTTAAGCATACTAAGTATAGTATTACTTATATTATTTTTAAATACATTTAAATCTACTACTTATATATATTTTTTTTTAGTAAATAAGTGTGAATGTGAGGGTATTTTTAAATACCCAAAATACCCTCACTTTCACACTTATCTAGTACTTACATTATACATTATATATATTATATAGTAATATTTTTTTAGTAGATAAGTGTGAATGTGAGGGTATTTTTAAATACCCTCACATTCACACTTATGTTCAACCCTCTCCTTTTTTTTGGTGCCACGTGTTGAAAGAGGAGTGAATTTATTCACTCTTCTTATATAGTAATAAATAGAGTAAAAAAATGTTTTTTTAAAAATATTTATTTATTTCGGCAGTTTTGTATATGTAATTAATTGAAACGGTCATTTATATTGGGCAGTTTTCGTTTAAATAATTGTTAATTTAAATGTTCAAATTAGTTATTAATTGAGAAGATGACATGTGTATATTAAAAAGTTCCTTGAATTTAGAATATTTAATATTTAATATTTAATTAGTTAATAATTAAATCATAATTTGTGTATAAATAATAATTTGTTTTTGTTTATTTAAAATGTTGTGTAACTACCGTAGAATCTATCAAAATGTAATTAATAATTTATTTTTGTTTATTTAAAATGTTGTGTAAATACCAAAGAATTTATCAAATTGTAATTATTAACATGTTTCAATATTTTTTTAATAATTATTTATTACTTATTATTTAAAATGATTTAAAATTTAAAATTCTAAAAAATTGTGGTAATGACATGTGTCATTTTTTCTTCTCCTTTTATATATAGATAGATGAGCTAACGAGTATCATATCATTATGAACCTTCCTTTTTGTATGTCCAATTTAATTTACATATTTTTCTAGTTATTTTGTGAAATAGAGAATCTTTGTGAGACTACAAAAGACATGTATGAGTGGTCTAAATTAAAAATCCTCAATCAAAGGTTGTGGGGACTATTGAGATTTTTGTTGTCCTTCTGCAGTGTATGGGTTCAATTATTGTCAATCATGTTGCATAAGGGTGGAGTTGAAATTTTAATTTTTTTAAGTTATCGAGTTTTAAATTAATTATTTATACATATTTAATAAATTTATTAAAACAATTATCGAGTTTGGACCAAAGTTATTGAATTCGTCTAAACTCATAATTTATACTCTAGCTTCGCCCCTGCAGTGATCGATGTCTAGTCGTTTCTTTTAGAATTATATCGCTAGTTACTCCAATAATTCTGCCTTTTTTATTTGTACTACAAAAAGTAGTGTTGTATTATCTGCTTTATTATCTTTATCTCTTTTCTTGGGGAAAATGCATAAGTACCTCCCAACCTATGCCCGAAATCTCAGAGACACACCTAACATTTACTAAGATCCTATTACCCCCGAACTTATTTTATATATAATTTTCTACCCCTTTTCGGCCTACGTGGTACTATCTTGTGGGCCCAGCGCGTGTTGACAATATTTTCAAGGATAGTGCCACGTAGGCCGAAAAGGGGTAGAAAATTATATATAAAATAAGTTTGGGGGGGTAATAGGACCTTATTAAATGTTAGGTGTATCTCAGGGATTTTGAGCATAGGTTGGGGGGTACTTATGCATTTTCCCCTTTTCTTGTGACTTTCCCTTTCTTGTTTTTTCCTTCCTATCTGCGCATGCCAGCTGGTTTAATATAGAAGGATTAGAAAAGGAGAAAATATATATTTTAACTTTACGATTTAGAATTAGTATATTCCTTGTTAAGAAGTGACACATATAATATACCCTCATCATCTAACAAATAGAACAGATTACCCTTTTAGTTAACAAACTCATATTTACAAAATAAAAAAAAATAAAAATCCTAAAATCGATTTTTGTTACATGTCAACTGATATCTATCATTTGTTTAAACTAATGTACCTGATCCAATATCCAAAACAACATGGAAGGTGAGCGCATAAATGTAATATTGAATGTTGATTGTGATGTTTATTGGGTGTGTGAACTAATTCCCGCATCGGAAGTTGAAAAGAAAAAGAACCTACATATAAGGTGTAAGATTCTCTTTAGGGAAACCGCATAGACTTTGGCCCAAAGCAGACAATATCACACCATGTGAGAGTATCTTTGGGATATTTTGGCCCAACAACTGACATTAGAGCCAATAGTTCAATGAGACGAGGAAGATGGCATAGGGGTAGTAGTGGCTTTGTTGGCTATAAATACTCAGAGGATCATGTGAGTGGCACACAATTAATCTCCAAAATTAGCCCATGAAATGGTGATGGGTTGTAAAACTTAATTCGAGGGATAAATTGTTGGGTATGCAAACTAATTTCCACATCGGAAGTTGAAAAGAAATGGAACCTACATATAAGGTGTACGATTTTCTTAATGGTGTGAGGACTTTTAGGAAAAATTGTGCGAGCTTGGCAAAGTGCACAATCCCACACTATGTAAGAATATCTACGCAAATGGGTTCATGGCTCTTCCTTCACACTGTGAAAGATGATTGCACGCATAGCAATAAACAATGTCGTCTCATTCTTATGGGATTTACCAGTTTGTTGTTATTTTTGGTGAATTTGTACCACAGTTTCATTAAAATATACAAACACATTCTAGGTGTTACCTTACCAATTCTAATAAAGTAACGAGAGCCTCATACATACTTTTTTCGACTTATTTTGGGAAGTAAAGAATCTATGTGAGACATTAAAAAACATTCATTAGTGCTCCAGATTGAAAAATCCTCACTTGTGGGGACTCTTGAGATTTTTGTTGTCCTTCTGCAGTGGATTCAATTATTCTCAATCATGTTGCTTAAAGCCAGATTCGAAATACCAATTTTTTTAAGTTATTGAGTTCTAAACTAATTATTTGTACAAATTCAACATATGTATTAATTTAAATACAAGATTCGGATCAAAGTTACTGGATTCAGCCGAACTCATAATTTATACTCTAGCTCCGTCCCTACTCCCTGCTGTGTTGCATAATCGTCTCTTTTGGAATTACATCACTAGTTACTCCAATAATTCTGCCTTTTTTTAATAAAGTACAAACATATTGCTTTATTATCTTTATCTCTTGCTAGTGACTTTCCTTTTCTTCTTTTTCCTTCATATCTGTGCATTGCAAGCTGATTTAACATAGTACAAACGGAAAAGGGAAAATTAATGATTTAGAAATAATCATTTAATAATCTATGAGAACAAGTGAAGAAGATGAACGAATCGTAATTTTGGAAAAGAGAAAACTGAACTTCCATTTCTTCTTCTTCGATTCCTGATGTGTATGTAAAGATAAAATGTCTAACTAACTAACAGAGCCGATTAAATATTCTTAAATTTAGCACATAATCTTCATTTTCCATGTTGTCTTCAAATTTGTGAAAGAGGTTTCTCATGTTGTAAAAGGGTCCATAGTAAACAACTCAAAACTTACTCGACAAGAAATTTCACTACTTTAGGATTTATGGTCGGCATGCTGTCTAGTTGTAGTTGGATCTCAAGCCGTTTGGAATGCTCCACATTCTGGTTTGTTTGGTACGACGGAAGTCATTTTCTTGAAAATATTTTCTGAAAATAGCTTTCCGTTTCAGTTCAAGAGTGAAAAGTATTTTCCGTCAAAACATTTAATATAGATTGACAACAGAGAATCAAACTTATTTGCATTTAGTGTTTACATTAAATCAAAATATTTCAACTTGACAGTTAAAGATCATATTGAAAAAATAAATCACTTAGACCATGGTTACGAAAAATAGTGTGAATGAAAGTCACATGTCTTACATTTTTTTAGTTTGTTTGGTGTAACCATCCGAGACGGAGAATATAATGTATATATAGATTATACAGAAAGAAAAATTCCATATGAATTTGTGTATAATGTAACTATATCCTGAGCTAAAATGGCGTTAAATTTTTTAATTTAAATCACTTGAATGCATCAAGAGACTTCCCTTGCATACGATAATAATGTGGATAATTAAATGAAATAAAAAGAGTATAAACAAGAAGATATTAATTATTTTCTTTCATATTTACCCTTATTTAAGTAAATGGGCTTTTATGAAATCAAGAAACTTTACTAACTAGAGAAAATTTTAGAATTAGCAAACATAATAGATATAATAAAGGTCTATAGCTATAGTTTTGAATATAATTGCGCTTCAAAATTATAGTTTCGTTGCTATGAAGGGTACAGTTTGTATATTTCTGCATGTTCGTATATTTCTCTTGTGAATATACAAATAGAGTAAGTATACATACAAATTCTGTATTTATACATTCAAAAAAAATTTAGAACTTTGTTTGTATATTTTGCTTGTCAATATACAAACAAGGTAATTTATGATGAATTTTTCATAAATCATATACAAATAGTTAGGTTAAGTATACACAAATTTCTGGATTTATACAATCAAGAACCAAATTACACAAATTCTAGATATATACAAATCAGGCGAATTATACAAATCAGACGAATAACAATAATTGGGGAAACTGTAGCCGCGAATTACAATTTTCTTAAACTATAGATATAGTACCTAATATAGGCTAAATGTTTGTTATTCTGCATAATTTTCCCGACTAAAAATAAGCATTTGCTTAAGGGATAATGTTATACTCTTTTTGCTGTATATTAGTTATACACTTTCTCTTTTATAGGTTTTATAAGAAATTATAAATAAAATGAATAGTTTTACTTATTTACCCCTTAAGAAACTTTTTGAAATTTTACAAATTTATTTACACTTTTAAAAAGAATTAATTGTAAGAGCAAAAAAGTTCTAAAAATTGCAATTAATTTTATCTTGATTTTGTAAATTGATAAATCATTTGAGATACCTATTTTTAGTAATGTGAATTATAGACAACTAATACACTCTCTATCCGTAATTACTTGCCCACTTCTGAATTGACATATCTATTAAGAAAATAATTATTGATATAGTGAGTTTATCATTTTACTCCTATTAATTATGAAGTGGATAAATTAAAAACCGAAGATTTTCAAAAAGTTCTACCTTTTTCAAAGTAATTAATTGATGGTATAATAGGTAAAAAAATTTGTTCTTTCTTGATTTGTCAAAATGGACAAGTAATTAGGACAACTACATAAGAAAAAATGGACAAGTAATTAAAAACAGATAAAGTATGAGACGGAGGAAGTATACTAAAAATATCCGGTAGACAATTTTTCATAATAAATTAAAGGAAAATGAATAGCTGGTTGTTGGCAGTTTAACATTCAGTAACATTCAGTGGTGAAAATTGAAGCAGTCCAAATTGAAGTTAATGCATGTAGTACAAAGCAGTTGCTACATATGCATTATTTTGAAAATTGAACCAGTCCAAATATGCATTATTTTCCGACGATGAGAGTATATATACTTCATTGGTTAGACGATAAGAATATATATATATTACTTTTTAATTAAATATATATCTATTTTAAATCTTAAAATTGAGGGTATATATAATCATGATTGTTGACATTTATTTATTGTGTATTGGGTTTTGGGTCTTTTTTTCTTTATATGTGGATAAATAAAGGAAAAATTATTTAAATACATAATTTATTTTATCATATTTTAAATTACATAACTATGCTATATTAAGAAAACATTTACCATTTTATAGCAATAATATTTTTTTCACTTGATCACTTTTAATACATATTACAGAGAACAATTTATAAAACACATATAATACAAGTTTTATTGATTGATAATACATTTATCACACATTTTAATACACTAATAATGCAATGTGTCAATTTCTCACCAAACAAGCATAATATATTTAAAAACAGTTATAATACATATATATTGCAAACATAATTCACTTTTAATACATATTATAGATTTATCATAGTATTATTTTATTTGCAATAAATGGTAATAAATAAAAAGTATCGCTAAAATCAATAATTATTTATTACAAGGTATCCATTCAAGTAATTTTTCCATAAAAATATCTATTGTTACATAAATGACTCATATATATCCTATTTCCTCTAATGGAAGCAAAAAAAAAATAATTTTAATATTTTTTTATTAAAAAGGAATTTTCATGTAGGTGTATATTTGATACTTCTCACGTGTATTTTATTTTTTTGTGTTTTTTTTATTCAACAACTAATTTGGATTTATCATTTTGATGGTCAAATTTATTTTTTCACTAACTTTCTTGTAAAATATATCATATATGCCCCCAATTTTTTTTACAGATAAGAAAATAAACTACAATATATCCAGAAAATAATTAATTTTAAAGTTTTTTTCTCTTTTTTTTCATTCACAATTTTTTACTCATATATTTACACTAAATAATGATAAAATTTAAAAACTCATATAATGATAATCAAAGAAGTAAAAAAAAATTATGTGTGAAAAGGATCATATATATCCATACATGAGTTTTTTTTTAAAATAAAAAATCAATTTTATTTTTTTATACTTGTAAATGTAAGTCATTATAACTTTAGGAGTATATGTGAGTTATTTATAGGGAAAATGCATAAGTACCCTCAACATATGCCCGAAATCTCAGAGATACACTTATACTATACTAAGGTCCAATTACCTTTTCGAACTTATTTTATAAATAATTTTCTACACCTTTTTGACCTACGTGGCAGTATCAACCAGATAGCTTGAAAAAATTGTCAACACGCGTTGGGCCCAGAAGTTAGTGTCATGTAGGCCGAAATGTTGGGTTCTGAAGGTGATTAGGGCGTCATGCGGAAGCTTACAATTGCAAATCATAAGACGATAAATTAGACGACACATAAAATTATACTAAAAGAAATATATTATTGTAGGATATGACCAATTGGCCTACATAATTAAAAACTAATAAAAAAACATAGAAACTGTAGAGAGAAAATCTCCCCATAAACAAAACTCTTAAAGAACTACATTGTGGATGCTATTGTTATGTGTTAGAAGAAAACAAACATATATTTACAGAGTCCTAAAATCTTTTCTTACTAGAAAAGGAGTCCTAAAGGAGAAAATAAACCAAATATAAAATAATATTATATTTTTCTTTCAAGAAAATTAAAAATATTTATGGTAATGTTTTATTTTTTCTTTAAGGAAAAATAAATCTTAAATTATGGTAAGAAAATCAGGGCAAAACCCTAACAAATCTCCCCTTTTGGCTGGATTTTCTTGACAAAGCGTGATCTGTCTTCTTCATTGCATGATAATCTTGTTCTTCACAAAATCTCCATCACTATTGCTTGCCATGGTTAAAAATAAAGTTTAAAATATATGGGTTAAAAAAGGGTTAAAAATATTTTATTTTTATTCTTAAAAATTGCAGCAACAGGAATGTTGAAAATATGTTGAAACTTCTTCTCCACATGTAGCTTGACAAAAAAATCTTCATTATCATCAAATTGATTACAAATTGATTTGAAACCATCTTGAGCATGTCTTCAACCTCGTTGAACCATAGGACCATCGGACCATGGGATCGTTAGACCATGTGCTTTGATACCACTTGTTGGGTTCTGAAGTTGATTAGGGCGTCATGCGGAAGCTTACAATTGCAAATCATAAGACGATAAATTAGACGACACATAAAATTATACTAAAAGAAATATATTATTGTAGGATATGACCAATTGGCCTACATAATTAAAAACTAATAAAAAAACATAGAAACTGTAGAGAGAAAATCTCCCCATAAACAAAACTCTTAAAGAACTACATTGTGGATGCTATTGTTATGTGTTAGAAGAAAACAAACATATATTTACAGAGTCCTAAAATCTTTTCTTACTAGAAAAGGAGTCCTAAAGGAGAAAATAAACCAAATATAAAATAATATTATATTTTTCTTTCAAGAAAAGTAAAAATATTTATGGTAATGTTTTATTTTTTCTTTAAGGAAAAATAAATCTTAAATTATGGTAAGAAAATCAGGGCAAAACCCTAACACGAAAAGGGGTAGAAAATTATGTATAAAATAAGTTCGGGAGTAATAGAACCTTAGTATAGTATAAGTGTATCTCTGAGAGTTCGGGCGGCTGCTTATGCATTTTTCCATATTTATATAACAATAAAAATATATGTGAGTCACTTTTATAACGAGCGATACGTTGAGGGATATATGAAGCCTTTTTCCCTTTACATTTTTACATTGCTAGTTACTCCAATAGAATTGTTTGCCTCTTTCTTTTAGTTCTCTGAATACTGGCTTAAACAAACAGTTTGAGAGAGCATCATTACCTCAAGAATTGTTCGATGGAAATACTTCCTAATGTTGTTATTGAGGTGGGAAAGTTGGTATGTCAATGCATCTATCCTAAGATGGAAAATATTGTCTGCTTCTCATCAAAAATTGAAAATCTAAGTGAGGAAATGGAGAAGCTAAAAAAGTTGAGAGAGGATATCAAAGGAAAGGTGGAAATAGCTGAGGGAGAAGGCTATAAACCAAAACCAGATGTTGTCAAGTGGATCGAAGATGTTGAGAAGGTGGAGAATGATTGGGGAACTATGAAAGAAAGCATTGAAGCAGCTAAGATGCTTACATATAAGTGTTGTCCGAATTGCAGCCTCCGCTTGGAAGTCTGCACTCAAGTGCAGAAGATCCGAGACAAAGTTTGCAGGCTTACAAAGGCCGACGAAAGCTTTGGATCCAATTTGATGGTAGAAAATTACCGGATGGAAAAAGTTGAGTACTTAGAGGTACCACCAATAAAAGACCAGCCAACAGCAAGAAAGAATATCGACAGAATCCTCAAACACTTGGAAAATGACAAGGTATTACTAGAATTAAATCGAATTTGGTAGTTGCTAATTTTATTGATTCTTGTCTAATTTGATTTTTAGGGAAAAACCATATTAGAGCCTGTTATACATTGTTGTTGAGAAACCAAAAATAGTCCTTTTAAGAAAAAATATATTATTTTTTTGATAAAATAAGGTGTTTGTCAAATCAGTAAAATTGTTTTAAATGGAACCACAAACACTTTTTCTGATTGGAAAGAAGCTAAAAAAAATAAAATTGCTTCTTTAAAAAAGCAAAAACAAAAAATTATTTTTGTCAAGATCAAAATATCTCGTTCTTATATACATACTTATCAATAGGGTTGTTCATGGTTATGATTAAAAAATCAAATTGGATTTGGTTAGGTTTGGTTTTAGATTTTGAAAACCGATATTATTTGGTTTGGTTTTGATTTTACTAAAAAAAACCGCAAAAATAACCAAATCGAACCGATAAATTAGATATATAATTTTTATAATTATTTATATATTATTCATAAATACATATAAATATTTTGTTAAATTTTAATTAACTTAAGTCTTTAACTTTACAATTTTCTCAATCCCAAACACTTTAGCCAAACTATAACAATCCTAAGTCCAAGTCCATCAAAATTCATTTTAGTCTTTACCTACCCTACTTCACATAAAATAGTCACACTTTCTCTTAATTGAAACACTTTGTTCGTGTAATAATAACTCTAGTATTGCTTAATTGCTTTATTAAATCGACAATAGCTTTTCCGTGAATTGTTCATGTGCTAGGTGTTTGTGTCTATCGACGGAAGTCCTCAAAAAAATTACTATTATTTTCAAACCGAATAAACCAGAAAAACCGAACCAAACTGATAATAACCAAACCGACGGTTATTTTTTTTCATTTGGTTTGGTTTTAGAAATTTAAAAAACCGATTAGATTGGTTTGGTTTTGGTTTTAATCGATAACCGATCCAAACCTAACCACAAACACCCCTACCCCTACTTATCAATATATCCCTTATATCTATTTATTTATGTGGTCTTTTTCATATGTATTGATTTAATTTTTAGACTAATTTTTAAATTTATTTTGTTTGATATTTTTAATTATATATAAATCATCATATTAATATTATATCAATGTTAATTTATTTTTTTATTCATTTGTGAATACAATATAATATTGATTGAAAATTTGAATATGTACATTTTAATTTAATAAAATAAAAATTTAATTAAAAAATTATATAATAGATATTTAAAATATTTGTTCTCTATAAGATAATCTTAATATTAAAAGTGCAGTGATATTTATTCTTTTGACCCTCAAAAACACTTTTTAAAAAGATTAGCCAAACACAATCTCCTTATCAAAATCATTTTTCAAATGAATTAACCAAATACAAATTATTATTTTTTCAAAGCATTTTTTTGAAAAGTCATTTTAGAAAAAGTGCTTCTATAAATAAATTGTTTTTAGCAGCAATGTTAAACATGCTCTTAATCTTTCGTATATAAGCTAAATTTTATACACTAAATCATCTATTATATAAGTAAATAGAATCATAGATGAATATATGATCTCTTTAAGTTTTTATTAAAACTGAATACTATATCTAACCACATAGTTAATAGTATATATGCCAACAAAGATAGTGTGTCCCAGGAACTTCGGCTACAGTGCATGGGTACTTATGAATATTCTTTAGATTTTATAGTCAAGATGGTTTTTATAAATATAAGTGGAAATTAAGTTAACAAATTTGAGATGAAAACATAATTTGACCATTGTTGAAACAAAGCCTCGTACATCCTTCTTTCTCTAATTTCTTCTATATGACCACTGTTTCATCTTTGACTTGTGGGTTAATTATTTTTTTGTTTATGTGAATCCCTTCAGGTTTGCATCATTGGAGTGTGGGGTGCGGGAGGAATTGGGAAAACTACATTGATGAAGAATCTGAACAATGAGCTCCAACAGATTGACGTGTCAAGGCCTAAACTGTGTTTTGGGGTTGTGGTATGGATTACAATGCCCAAACCAGCGGAAATAAGCAAGGTTCAAGCATTAATTGCCAAAAGATTATGTCTAGAGGTAGATAACGAGGGAAGTAAAGAAAGCAGTGCCAACAAAATCTACCAAAGGTTCAAGAAAGAAAAGCGTTTCCTTCTCATACTGGATGATGTTTGGGAAGCTACAAATTTGGATCATGTCGGTGTGCCCCATTCCAAAAATCACGCAGGAAGCAACGTTATTATAGTTTCTCGTTTTCGGGGTGTTTGTAAGAAAATGAAAACACACACCGAAATCAATATTTCCATATTGGATGAAAATGAATCTTGGCATCTGTTTATCAAAAATGCGGGAGATGTTGCCAATCGGGTGGATATTCAGCCATCGGCAATGGATATTGCAAGAGAGTGTGGTGGTTTACCTTTAGCAATCACTGTTATCAGAACATCTATGAGAGGGAAGTCAAGGGTCGAGCTTTGGGAAGATGCTCTAGAATCACTTAGAATGTGTGAACCTTGTGACGAAGATGTAATACATGAGGTTTACAAGGTCATCAAGTTGAGTTTTGATTATTAATCTCGGGATACTGAATTATCCTTGGAGCAAAGAAGCAATATGAAGAAAAGGAGAGGTGACATTAAAAGTTGTTTCTTGTATTGCTCCTTATATCCGGTGGATATTCAAACAGATGATCTCATAAATTGCTGGTGGGCAGAGGGGTTCCTTGGTGAACATGACACATACGAAAATGCTTACAATAGAGGAACCACAATGATTGACAGACTAAAAGATGTCTGCTTGCTAGAAGAAGCCCTTTGGACGGATTGTGTGAAGATGCATGACTTGGTTCGTGATGTTGCTAAATGGATAGCTAACTCTTCTAATGATGAACACAATTCTGTTATTCAAGCTGGAATCGGATTGACTAAGATATCACATACTAAACTATCAGCTTCTGTCAAGAGAATATCTTTCATAAGCAACAAAATTGAACATCTACCTGATTGTGTCATGGTTTGCCCAAGGACAACATCTTTACTTTTGCAAGACAATGAACCCCTCGAGAAAATTCCCAATGATTTCTTTTTGTCATTTCCAGCTTTAAGAGTTGTGAATCTGAGTGAAACTGGTATTAGAGCACTGCCTTGTTCCATCAATAGTTTATCTCAACTACGTGCTCTAATACTACAAGACTGCTATGAGTTGAAAGAGTTACCAGATATTGGTAATCTTTCCAATTTGCAGTTGCTTGATTGTGATAATACAAGGTTACGTTGTCTGCCGATAGGAATGCACAAATTGACAAATCTGAGGTCATTAAATATGCCTACATCTGATTTGGAGAGTAGTATCGGCCAAGGATTTTTCCAGAAATTGTCTTGCCTTGAAATAATAAATATGATGGGTGGTTGTCTTGGATCAACTTCTTTTGATGAGATATCGTTTCTACACAATCTGACATCTCTTTTTATTAGATTGGATAGCTCATCAATTTTGAAAAGAGAACACAACTGGATGAAAAGATTGAAAAGTTTTCAAATTGGGGAAACTTCAGCGGAAGTACCATTCAACAAGTCAACAAAGAGGATAAGTGTCTCCCATTGTGAAACTTTCAGTAACGGAGAGCTCTCAGGCATGTTACAGTTCGCTTCATATTTGTACTTGGAAAAATGTGGGGATCTGAGGAAGTTGATTGAGAACAATAGTTTTGATGGATTAAAATCACTAAACATAGAGAGTTGTTCTTGTGATTTCACACCAGCAGAAGAAGAAGGAAGTGAACAGTTTGATGATCCTTTGCCAAATCTGGAACATCTCAGTCTTTCTTCTGTACATAATTTAAAGTGTCTCTCTGATTTTGGTCATTTTCTGGGTCCAAGATTTTCTGAATTACGCCAACTGGATATATCCAATTGTCGTAATTTAACATGTCTTTTTAATGTTGGTGTACCCAACCACTTGGAAGAAATTAATATTTTCAACTGTTCAGAGCTGGTAGAGTTGTTAGCGCAATGCGGATCTAGTCAGAGGACACTCGTCAACTCAGAAATTCTTAAGTTATCGTTGAAACAAGTACCAACATTAAGAACGTTTGGGGAGCCACAGAGTATGTGGAAACACATGAAGGAACTTGAGGTGATCGAATGCTTTGGAATAAGGAAGTTGCCTCTCTCTATTCAAACCTCCAAAAACATCAAACTAATAACAGGAGAATCACAATGGTGGAGCCAACTGGAGTGGGATGGCGACAACTACAAATCAAATTTAAAGCATTGTTTCACTGCATTTGATCAGGTGATGTGCCAATTAACTTTCACACTTCTCAATTATGAAGATGCATTTAGTACTATATACTTGATTATACAACTATTTTGCCTTAAGGTCATAGAGAAGAGAATACTTGATTACAATCATAAACTCACATCTCCATTTATACTATTCAAAATATCAAATCAAATCTCTCACACAAATAACTAGATACATGTATTACAAACTCCTAAAAAGACATATTGATAAACTAAGATACAATATTGAAAGACTAAAAATATCCTTTAATTCCAACAAAGTTGTTGATTGTAACAATCCTCCTAAACAGTTTGTGAATTTTACATGTTTTTTTCTATTTTTGCCCCTCACCTGTGTAATTTTTAAATGTGTTTATGATTTGCTAGGATAGATGATACAATTTTTTACATATGCGTAGGGAATATTTAAATTGTAATACTTTGACAAAGATTTTAAATACATTTGAATATGAAAATTATTTTTAGTGGATAAGAATATTATAACCCAAATTTAATTAGAAGTTATTTGATAATTGATCAAAAGTTTTTTTGTTTTTTTGAAAAAAAAAAAGAATGGACAAAGCCCAAACTAAAAGAGAACAGGAAAATAAAAGAGTGAAGTGTCAAATCTAAACTATCTGCTTTTTTTGAGTTTCATAACTAAATTATTAGAAGTGTGAATTTCATATCTAAACTATCACTTGAGAAACACACATTACTCTCTTTTATTACACTCTGTTGATGGTATGTGTACTATAATCTCTTTTATTTAAAAGAAAATGTCACAGCATACTCCATATGCATTTAGGAAAATACTTTCTACTTGACGCACAACTTTTTTAAAATAAATTTTTTTTATTTCTATTATAAAACTCAGTAAACATGTAAAAAAAAAGTAATTTCCTAAAAACATATGTACATATCTAGCACAAAACGAGAAAAATATAAAAAAATAAAAAAATAGGAGCGAAGGATATTAGATGGGGTGTGGTAGAATTTTTATTTTTTTTAAAAAAAATAAAAATAATATCTTAAATCTTTTTGAAAGGAGTGGGTGGTTTTTTTTGGGAGGTGGGAGTGGAGGGGATGAAGTATGGATTTTTAAAAATGATATGCATCATCATCTCCTATTCAGTTGATATTATATTGTGCACATGCATTAACATGAGATTGAATATGAGTAGGGTCGAGCACGTGGAGATCGTTCATGTTGCAATGGTTTTATGTTTATGAGTTGGACACATAAAGTCTTTTGTGTTGGGGATTGTTTGAATTTGAGATTCTGTGTTGAGATCATCCGCACAAGCACGCGGAGAACGTTTGTGCTGATAGATGGACCTTTACGAGTTAGCCATGAGTCTCGACTATTTGACCGAGGAAGTAGGTGTATACAATATTTTGGTCATTGCATCACACTTCATCTACATTGCATTTTGTATTGAGTTATTTAGATGATTGTGATACTGATTCGACTTGATACCTGTTGTGACCTTATCAGTAGTGTAACTAAAAGTTCTGGAAAAGTAGATATTTTAATTTCTATTCTGATACCAAACACAATAAGACCACTGCACAAGTGGTTTATCATTCAAATATTATCAAGTGTATTGAGCTTGACTCGTTGCTGCCTCATTCAGGTATATTGGAATGGATATCCTTATCCTCAAGATAATCCCAATGCTTGTCGGATATCTTAAGTATCTTCTGCCAAAGTTTGTACAATTCTTGCTCTATTTTGATTGCTTGATTGTACTATCTTGTTTCAGTTGTGTTGTATGATTATCTTGTTAATTTGTAATAAACTAGTATTGCTTCTGTGTTGAAACATTCTTAAATTATGTTGGGATATATACTATTAATCATATGTTTAAATATAATATTTATTATAGAATAATTATTTATTCAGTTTTTCATTAAAAAAAATTAATAGATCATATATTTGTTTATGGTGTCTATTTACTTATATAATAAATGATTTAGTGTGTAGAGTTTTAACTTAAATACAGAGAATTAAATCACCGGTTCTTATAAGTATAAAGTTTTTTTGTTCACAATCTAAGATGGAAAATGAACATGTCATTGGTACGATTGTATCACAAGATTCTATATAATTTATCTTGATTTTGGAAACGGTACAGTTCCAACTACATTATGTATGTATTGAACGAGCCTGAATAGAGATAGTTGTTTTGGACTGACTAACTAAATCATATTCTCTAAACTGTAAAATATACTTATATTTTTAATTCTGATATAACTATTATGAGTTGTATATATTAATTATCGTTTTAATTTATTAAAAGGTGAGATTCTGAGATGAGACAATATGCTTAGTAGATTGGATGATAATAATATATATTGATGAAATAATAAGTTAGTTGATGAAATTCATGTCTTGATATAGAGATTGATAATATGCCTTTTTTAGTAGCTCATAATAGATTTCTTAGTAATTAATTCTCTGATGGTTTTCTTGTTCTTGAAAGTAACGTGTGTTTCTTCTTCTCCTTTTTGGATTGGGGGGAAATTCTATAAGTAGGCTTCTAACCTAGAAAGAGAATAAGGTTTCTATACGATACTTTTCCATCCAAGTATTGAGAGAGTTCGGATATAAACTTGGAATCATTGTAGAAAATCGTAGAATTGTTTCTAACTCGTGGATTCGCTTGAAAGTCTGTCTAACATGTGAATTCGCTTGAAAGTATCCGTTCGCGATTTACGATATAATTCTTGAACTAAATTTCAGCAAGTATATGTGTTCTAGCATAAATCTATGGATTATTTATTATTCATGTAAGCAGTATGATTCTGATATGTTTCCGTTGTGCATATAATTATTGTACATTCAAATTTAGCTCATGATCTTCATTTTCCATGTTTTGTTCTCAAGACAAAAGAAGGAAAACCGAGAAAGAGCCTATCTCACATTTGTGACAGAGGTTTCTCATGTTGTAATATGGTCCATGGTAAACAACTGAAAACCTATCCAACAAGAAATTTCACTACCTTAGGAGTATTATAGTTTCATCGGCCTGCTGTCTAGTTGTAGTTGGATTGCAGGTGTATTATAGTTTCATCGGCCTGCTGTCTAGTTGTAGTTGGATTGCAGGTGTTCGGAATGCTCCAAATTTTGGTTTATTTGGTTTGACGGAAGTCATTTCCGATTTCAGTTCCAAAAGTATTTTTGAATGAAAGAACTTATCCACATCCAGTGTTTACACCAGACCAAAACATTTAACCTTATCAAATAAAAATTATACTGAAAAAATTAATAATAATGTGAATGAAAGTCACATGTTACCTCCCTATAACAAGTTCTTTTGAATAATTTATAAGTATATTTACAGAGTACATAACCTATAGATTACAAATATACACAAGTCAATACTGTTTGTGATGCTAACTGGCTTGACAGTTCAAATCTGGATCATCAACTGTGTTAAAGTACAATGTAGAAAGTTTGTCATCAAATTTGGAAACCAGTTGATGGACAGACAATCCGCAGTAGCGCTTCCCTAGTCTAGCGATGAAAATGTCAATTATTTTCTTGAACATGTCGTCTTCTTGGATTAGAGGCTGCTCCACAAACTCAATTAGAGGCATCCACTGCATTGAAAAAAGAAAAGACAGCTCAAGTAAATGCTAAGTCGCATAAAGCTGCAGACTTTAAGTTTTAACTCAACCTCAAATGCTAGCTCATCAGGTGAGTTTTACACAATACGATATGCTTACCTTAGCATCCTGAATTTCTAGATCATCAACCATGATCTGTTTTGACAGGGGTCTTAACAGGCAGACGAAGAACAAATCTGACTTTTGAAAGGCCACATCGTGAACATGCCTGAAGAAGGACATCAATAAATGTTAATTTAAACAATGGTCTCTTGTTTGTAAACTGTAAAATCAACAATTAGAGTCCAAAACTAATGAACGTAGCATGAGTGAGAGCAAGAAGCTGAAGAAAGCTTGAAATATCCTAAAGGGGACAGTCAAATCTAGCTAATAGCAACTCCACATTCTCTGTGCCTGAGCCAAGTTGCTCGGATACTTATGGTATCAGCATTTCGTGTTCTTATAAGATTTCTAATACATCTCTTCCTATCGATAAAAAGGTGTAATATATATGATAAACTCATAAGTTCTTTGAAGAGGAAGAATTGTGTTACCTGAAAGCCATAACCTCCACAAATTCAGTATCAATCTGGAAAAAGTAAAGAAAAGAAAAAAACATTGTTTAGATAACGATTGGTCGTTATGGGTTGCTAGTTTAGGAAGGAGATACATTAAGTGAAAATTGCTTACGCCAGTTTCCTCCTGCACTTCTCTCACAATTCCTGTAAAGATCTCCTCGGACTGAGTTTGACGCAAAAACTAAACCGAGTAAGTATACAGTTCCATGCTTCAATCTTTAACCAAGTCAAAAGAACCAAAATGGTAAGGTCAAATTGCAATAGAGGAACATACCTCATGAATAAAACCAGTTGGTATTTTCCATAGGCCTGAAAGAGCCGGCGTAAAATGTTTCTCTTGCACAACAAGCACCTAAAGCAAAAATTTATCAGCCTATTAAGAGACTACACAGAGAATTTAGAAGCTCATAAATATTACTACTAATTAGGAAGGCATTGCAAACAGAAAAACACACACCTCATTTTTATCGTTGATCACAAAACCCCCAACTCCAACTTGATGCGATGCATTCGAAGGAAGCATACAGGGTTCCTCCGGAATCCAATAAGTCATCATAACATATCCTCTTTCTGCATGATGGTATTGAAATCCTTCCTACAAAATTTAGAGTTCAATTGTTACAGAATCACTACAGTTGTATATTATTGTGTATAAGATAGTATAGTTAGCTTATTCTCTTCATGTATTTATATCAACGTATTCTTTGAGTAATGAAACAATCACTACTAGCCAGAGATAACAACGAAAAGCTAAACGATTGTAAAAACAACAGTAAGTACGGGAGAGTAATTTCCTGTATCGATTTGGGTAAAGTGATAGTACGAAATACCTTTACTACAATTCATCAACAAAAAGGAAATACCTTAACTGCAACAGGAACTAGATCACATTTTTCCAATGGTAGCTTAAGCCAAACTCCCTTCTTCTCCTGCATCATCGGGAGCCATCAATGAGCAAAAGGTGTTATATAAGTTTACTTTCAATACACCAAAAATTACTACGCCTCATTCCTAAACAAATTGAGGTTCCATCTATATGAATTCACCAGGCTATGAAAAGTACAAGTCCTCTGAATTTCCTACTGGCATAAGAGTTGTCTATAAAATAATAAGAAAAAATATGAAACGCGGTGGCTTTCACTCATGTATTAATCAACACCAGACAAGAAATCGAGTCTTGAAATTTGAGACTAGTATAGTATAGTAGTTTCTGGAAATGAAGTACCTTCACTTTCCAATGAGAGAGAGATGCGCGAAGCACAAAGGTAAATTTGTCGGGATCAGATGGTAGTCTTTCTGCGTTAACGAGTACTCCTCCATATTCATCGTCAGAGGCATCAAGTACCCATTTATCTCTAAAATACAAACTTGTATGGTTTGTACCGTTTATCTTATAAGAGTAAGTGTCCTCTAAGAAATTCTTCTTGCTAACTGATCTTGTAGCATCATAAGAAGTGCTAGAATAAGAAGCCTTTGTTAACAGCCCTGAAGTTAAAACACAAAATTTACAAACATTCAAACTTCATTTTGAGATACAAACAGCAACATTTCTCATTTAGTAGCATTAGTGGCGTTATCTAATAACGCATAGATTGATAGATAGTATTCTTCTTAATGACTGCATTAGAAACAGGACATCATTCTTTATAAGCTAATGATGCATTTTGTATTGCCTTATTATCGATTGTTCTACTCGAGTTCATGCTTCCTTGCTCAGAGATCATAAGATACTACTCTCTCCGTTCCATTTTATGATCATCTGAGTATGCACTTTCCTTTTTAATTTATTTCGAGAAGAAGCATAACCAATTTAGCTTTAAATTTCTATTTTACTCTTAATGACCTGATTTTATAGCCACAGAAACGGCATGACATGTTTAAGACCGTTTCCAAAAGTCAGTCTTTTCTTTTTTAGACTTAGTATCCCGTCAAATAGCTTCACATAAAATGAAACAGAGTAATATCTTCTTATTCCCTTACAAAATCAATGGACAGGCAAAATAACCTTCTGATTGAATCCAAAAAAAAATGGTCCACACCACTAAGTAAATACTCCGTCTGTTTCAATTTGTTTGTTTTAGTTTTCTTTTCAGTCCGTTCAAAAAAGGTATCTTTTACTTTTTTGGCAAACACGATTAAAAAGTCTTACATATTTACTTTCTTAAATTATGTGTCAAGTCAAAACAACACAAACAAATTAAAACGAAGGAGTATTAGAAAAATACCTCTGCAAGAACAAAAATACATTCTACATATTTCTAGTCTACGACCAAAAAATTCAATTACATATATTTACTTTCTAAAACTCTATGTCAAGTTAAAATCAAACAAACAAATTAAAATAGAAAGAGTATAAAAAAATTACCTCGGCAAAAACAAGAATACATTCTATATATCTTAATTAGTTTAGGACCACAATAATTAAGTTTTATTTACTTTTTCAAATTTTGTGGTAAGTCAAAACCAGAAAAACAAATTAAAACGGAAGGAGTATTAGAAAAATACCTCCACAAGAATAGAAATACATTCTACATATCTTTAGACTAAGACCACAAAACTCAAAAATATTACCTATTTACTTTCTTAAACTCCATATCAAGTTAAAAACATACAAACAAATTAAAACGAAGGAGTGTCAAAAAAATACCTCCACAAGAACAGAAATACATTCTAGATATCTTTAGTTTAAGACCACACGATTCAAAAATCTTACGTATTTACTTTCTTAAACTTTGTATCAAGTCAAAACGAGACAAACAAATTAAAACGAATGCAGTATAAGAAAATTACCTCTGTGAGAACAGAAACTTGGAGCCACATTAACACCAAACATGAGCTTTGAATCAAGAAATGAGCTAGAAAACTTCATCAACCCCTCCATACCAACTGATTTACACATGGACATTGACTTAAAATCAATAAATTTCAGCTCCATCACAGTCCAATGAAAAATCAAATTCTTGACTTCTCTATAAATAAACCAAGATAAGAAAAAAAAAACAATTTTTTTCCAAGAAAAATAATATAAGATTCCTTCACAATGCTAAAAACAAGAAAATTTCTTTGGTATTTTCACCCTTTCTGAGTAAACTAAAAAAAATAGAACAAATCCATTGAAGATATTAAATAGTACTATAGTTTTTGGCATTCAGAAAAAAAAATACAAAATATCTTTGATTAACAAGGAGATAATTTTTCCATGGAAAATATTAGCAAAGTTTCTAGCTTGATGGCATGTGGTTGAAAATGAAATTTGTATGAAATATTGAAAATGACAAAATAAAGAAAAAGAAAGGTGTGTGTTTGTGAAAATTAGCTAAAACGAAGATATTTTATAACGACAATAACAATATACTCAATGCAATCTCACAAAGTGAAATATGAAAAAAGATAAAATGTACGCAGGAGTTACTCATACTTTTACAATCTAGAAAAACGTTTTTCGACGGACTTTCGACTCAAAAAAAAAATTGAAATACGAAGATGTATAATGAGTGTGGAAATGGGAAAACAAATGAGTGTGAAGAGAGACGGGGGAGGGAAAGTATACAATACATATTTTAAATGTGGAAAATTGTACGTCCTGCTTGTTTAATTTTTAAATTTTTTATTTTTTTAATTTGTCTGGTTTTTCATTAAAAGGAATAAAATAGCTTATCTCACTTTATTAATCTAGAGTATTTTATAAATTTATTAATCTATAAAATAGTTTTTTCATACAGTAGAAGTTGTATATATACTTTTTAATTTCTTCATGTGTTTATTTTTTTATATTTTAAATTGTCACTTATAAAACTTGCGTTTTTTGTTTTTTTTTACTTGAAAAATTTACCCTAAAATGATTTATGGCATACCAAATAATTATATTAAGGCATCATTCAACATAATGTGATGGTACAGGGGATGGGAGTGAGGGAAAACAATTATCATCATAGACTACGTCACTTATAGAACTTACTTTTACTATTTTTATTATAAAAAAAAAACTTATTTTTTCCAATAAAGAAGAAGGTATTTTTCAAAATATGTTAACTAAATAAACTTAAAAAAAATTGTCCTAAATATAAAATAAATCCAAATTGTCTGTCTGGCGGGAGGCCCTATGAGTCTGGAAACAAAATTTTGAAAAAATAGGTACAATGAGCAATGTCATCATTCATTATTATTTCAATAAAATAAAATAAACAGATAGGTCATGCTTCCTGATTTTTTGGTTATCTTAATCATGAATTATTTAGTTGTTAGAACACTACTATCTTATCCATTTAACAAAATGGAATATACAATCAATTTTAGGTGGAACTTCACTCAACAAGAATAATATGATTTAATATACTCAACATTCTCTTACTCGATATATGATACTTGATATCCGTTTTAGGATTGAATCAATTCAGATTATGTGTATGAAAACTTTACTTTAGAGGTAAAACGCTTTCTTATTAAAGATGAATCTATTATCACATGCTCGGACATAAGATTTCTAGTTAAGAACAGGGTATTTATCTTTTCATCCCCTCATCGTAAGAGGCGAATTCAAAATTTGAAGTTTATGAATTTCTAAAGTGATGTTAGTCGTTAGATTTACGTTATATAACAATACAATTTTCTCTTACGAGTTTCTCAATCGTTGTTTCGTATTAGTTTTGTGGCCAATCAATTCGCATTCTACGTAAAATGTTGTCTACCAAAAGTAATTATGCTCTTTCAGGATTTAATAATATGAGACTTTTGATTATGAATCAAGAATGGATGAATATTTAACGCTTTATCAAAACTTTTGTGGTGAAATGTGAGCACCAACACGTAATGTATGTAATTGTTAATGTGAATTCAGATATGAATTCTTCTTTTTTATATATATAAAGAAGAACAATATTCCAAAGAACATTCAATTCAGATTACTCAATTAATATTAGATTAGTAATTAAAAAAATTACAATTTTTGTAAAAGAAAAATAAGGAAGAGTCAATAAGTGTAAAAAAATAATGAAAAGAAGAAAATATCAATTGGCTAAGAGGGATAAAGCTGTCTTATTAGTCTCTCTTCAATTATTCAAAAGATCTTTTTGAGATATTTTTTGATTTTGTGTTTTTTTTTTTTGCTTTTATGATGGAACTTGAGTACTATAAATTAGATGCATAGAAAAATACAATCAACATTATTAAGGTTATAGTGAAGTCCACGTGGGAACATGTCATATATATGCACAGTCAAATATCTTCTCCATTTTTGCGTAATTCATTTCGAACGGTCGACGCGTATCGATCGATTCGATTCGATTTGATTTTAAAATTTATCGGTTTAATTTATTGGTTATCGATTTGTAGATATGCTAGCTAAACTGTTATAGAACCATTAAGATATTGGCTTATCGGTTATTAATTTATCAGTTTTGATCGTTATTCGGTTATCGATTTAACCGTTAAGATTTGACAAAAAAACATTAAAAAACACTTAAAAACAAGGTGACAAACCAAATGAACCATGCACATGAGTTCACAAGTTACATCTTTCTGAAAGGCAAACACTTTTATGTTATAGAATAACCAAGAGTTTGGACAACCAGAAATGAAAGTAGGAAATCAGTCTCTAAGTCAAGGACTTTGTATATAAAATGATATAAATATAATTGTTTAATTTATTATGGGTATCGGTTAACCCGTTAAGAAAAAACTTAAAACCGTTAAGAACCGATAACCCAATAACAAAAAAAATCAAAATCGCTAAACCAATAACCCATTACGGGTAAACCAATAACTTTTTTTCGATTTGAGATTCAGTTTCAGTTCAATTTTGAACAGTCCTAATCCTCATATTCGACTCGTATAATCAAATATTTTATCTATTTTTTCTTAATCCATTTCCACTCACTCATATTCCACGCTCGATCCGTCAATTTGCTACTCCTAAAAATAACTGTTTGGAATTATTATTATTATTAGATGAAAAAAAAAATTGACATTATTTAGGTCATAGTGAAGTCCACGTGGGAACACGTCAAGTTGTATAGTTAATTAGGACAATTTATTTATTTATTGTGTAGTGCACGTGTGATTATATTCCCACTATAGTGGGAAAATTGTCCAGCCCTTCTTTGAGTACTATTTAAATTTTAACCAATATTCAAAAATAATTTAAAGCTTAATTTGATGAAAAAACATTTAAAACTTAATTTGATTATGCAAATTTCAGTGTGTTCATCTTACTCATTATTTTCAAACTTGCGATTTAACATTTTTGAACTGCTAGGTCCTAATTCCACATTTGAATTGTCAAAACTGAAACTTCTGAGGTCAGGCTCTGTTGTTCATATGGATGTCCTAGTGTGAAGGTGAGAGATTAGCTATGTATGATTTCAGGAAAGGTAGAGATAGATCAAAAAGATATTGGGGGAATAGATAATTAGATAGAACATGTCACAGTTTTCAATTTACTTAAGACATGACCTTAAATAAGAGGTTGTGGGAGGTACAAATATAGAGTAGAAGGTTAGTAGGTCGTAGCAATGTGTTTTCTTATTAGAGTGGGTAAAAGTCTCACATTGGCTGGAGAATGGACTGGTGGTCTCCTTATATGGACTTGGGCAATCCTTCCCTCATTAGCTAACACTTTTAGGGTTGAGTTAGACCGAGTGTCATATCTTTACACGTCTACCTGATATTTTGTCAAGGCATAGTTCCGATGAGATTTACCTCGGACAAAGGGACTCCCTTGAATGGGCAAAGGACCAAGAACCCCTTGCTGCATTTCATAGGTTTGGAAAGAAGTTGATTGACATTGAAAATTACCATGTGTTTGGCCTCAATTTTTTTTAAAAATATTTGACTATTTCAAAAAATATGATTTATATCCATATGTTCTAAAAATTATTTAAAATAGCCATAAATTTATATTATCATTTTATAATGAATATGTTCCGTTAAAAAATAACTTTATAATATAATTGATAACAATAACAAAATAACAGTATAGGTAATACAATACATTGATCGCATACTCAAATTTGTCACTGATTCAGTTATAATTATAACTCATTAAACATAAGTTGTTCTTTTTTCTTAAATTAGAAACTCAAAACTTTTTCGGATGCGATAGTAACAAATATTAGTTGAAATTAATAAATAATGGGTATTTTTTTATAAAATATGAAAGTTTGGGGTAATTTTTGAATTTTTTAAAATTCCGAAATATCAAAACAAATACTAATTTTTTTTAGTATTTGGGAACTTGGCATACTTGACAAATATATTTGCCAACTTATATAACCAAACACCACTTCCCAATTTTTTCTCAAGTATTCTTGAAATTAAATGGGTCTGTAACAAATGTTGGGCAACAACGTTGAGAAAGACAATATTTGTGCATATCCAAGCATTTCTGAGATTTTGAGATGATTACTACTACTTTGAGGAAGACAATATTTGATGTCTTGATCTCTTTGTAAATATTGAAGAATTGAGACATTCAAGATTAAAAAGCTTGTTCAAAGCAACGTTTTGAATTTGAAAATATGTCACTCTTTTGAAACGAATTATATATATAAAAAAAATATGTAAAAAAAAATTATTTTATATTAAAATATACACGTTAAAAGACTAACGAAAAACGTTTGAAATATTGGATAAAATAGAAATTTTTCTTACACTAAGTCTATTTTAGTTACTTATTAGAATAGTGACTTATTTTGATCACTTTTATCTTTTTATGGCTTATTTAGGTTCCGGACTTTGTGGAAGATTGCTTACAACTTGAGTGATGTCTTATACTACAACCTAGAAACTAAAGTGCAAATAAAAATTATTTGGCTAGTCCTTGCAATATTTACACTTTGATTCCATTCTAGAATTGTCTAGATATTATAGGGAATTCTAAAGTCTTCTTCAAAATATCTTAGGTGTTCTAGAGTTCTCCGTAGATTGTTCTCCCCTATTCCGGTGCCGAATCTGAACAGTGACAACTGGCTCTCCTCTTCCAACAAAACTACAGATTCAGCACTTTGAAATGGACGGTTGTGATTCAAGCCTGGAGAAATTGCTTGCTGATTCTAAGCTCGAATCAGATGAAATAGGTCCAAATTGAAGCAAATTCAACAAATCAGAAGGAAAATAGTTAGTTACAATAAGGAGAAGCTGAGCAAATTGATTCTGATTGAGTAATGGAAGCCTCCGTCAGGTAGCTGCTACTGCAACAATTAGTCGTCAGCTCAGCGCCAAAATTCATTGAGAAATCATCGAGGAGATGGTTTCGAATATTCTCCATTGAAACTGAGCCAAAATTTTGTGATTTTTTGAATGAAGAGTTAAAGGTGAGTAGAGTGTGGACTGCTAAGTGGAAAACAATATATATAGATGGAATTATGGAAAATCAATGGTCAGGATTTCTTGATAATGAAAAAAAGTCCAAAAAAATTAATTAATATGAAATAGAGGGAGTATTTATCAATTCGATATATATATTTAATGGTATGGATAAGTTACTAATCTTTATGTCTTACTCCCTCTATTTAACAATAGTTGTCAAATACTACTTATTCAGTTTAAAAAATCAAGAGATAATTTACCTTTTGTGTCTATTTATCCTTACTATTAAATATTATTTATCATCTTACACATTTTTCAAAGCATTAAATTTAATAAAGTCAAAGGATAATATAGTAATATTACCCTTATTGTTTATTGTTTGTTAAAGGGTATGTCAAATCAATAGTGGACAACTATTGTTGGACAAAGAGAGTAATTGATTGAATACGAAATTTAAGAAAAAAGAAATAAACGTAATTGATTGTTGGAGAACATTTTATTAGTTTTGATAACGTGCTTTTCCTTTTTCTTAAATTTCACTTATAAAATTATACTGAATATATTATTATGTTTTTAATCGGATTCACGGTCAACATATCCTTTACGCCAAATTACTTGAAAATCAAAAGTCTAAAACTGATCCTTATGTTAAACTTACCTTATAGGAGTATTGAGGTTTGTTTCTAGAAGAACTCTAATATTGAAGAGATAATAAATAAAAATAGTAGTCCATTAATGCAAGAATTGATAAAGGAATAATAATTGCATTGATGGGTCTACCCACCATTCTTGAATAGATTCTAGTTTTTTCTAGAAATAATTGTAGGTTATAATTTAAAAATCAAGAAAAAAAAAAGAATCCAATTTGATGGGGAGAACCTAGACAGTCTAACAAAACACTTGACTGACAATATTAATTTAAAAAACCTTCAACAAAAAGAAAACCAATTTCATTAAATACACTAAACTAAAAGGTTCTTCGAATTAAGGCAGTTTAAAATCGAATCAAAATTAATAATTTGAATTAAAAAAATCTATTAATATAATTTATTAGTAATATGCTATTAATTTAACGATTTGGTAATGATTTAGACTTTTGTTACGGGTTATCAATATTGTAACGATTAGTTTTTCTTAACAAATTAACAAATAATCTAGTAATAATTATTAAATTGCAATATTTTACATAATTGACCATAACAGGCATTTGTGTTCTGCTTAAGGTGTGTTTCTGAAATTCTAGACTTAATTTACATATTTTGCTTTGTTATATCAATTATTTGAATAACTTGGATGTTGGTAATATATTTAGGTTTTTCATAATTTTTCCTTGAGGACTTAAATTATCAGGTTATTCAAATAATATCTATAAATAATTTTTCATGAAAAATGGAATTTATACTTTTATCCACAACGTGGAGTAAAATTAGCTAATATATAATGTATAACTTTTTTATACAACGAATTTCATAGTATCTTGAAATTTAATCTAAAAATAAGTATTATTTTAATTCAGAGGTTTCTAAAGTTTATTTAAAATTAATGTACTAGGATTAGCATAATTCTTGAAATAATCAAATAACATGCTGCCGCATTATTTTATTTATCCAACTTGACCACTTGTATTATATTAATTTTTTGCTATTAAGGGTAAGATTCTACAATTAATAAATATATTATCCACTTGGAAATTCAATTCAACGACATTTTTTCTATATAATATCAAATCTCTCTAATACAAAACAAAAATAAGAAGTTTAGCTGCAGCTTCGTATTCGATTATGTAAAAAAAAATTATTTCTAAATGTTGTTCTTATATATTTTCTAATTTAATTTTAAATTTTCTAAACTTAACTCGGGAGTTTCTTTATAGGATAATTGGTCAAAATGTGACATGTTAGCCAATAAGTAAATATTGTGATGAAGCGGTTATTGCTCACCCGACATGATCGTACGAGGTCACAATTCACCAACACGATCATTCAAAGCAAACAATAATTAGAAATCAAATGTGGGTGAGATCTCCACCAATGACTGAGATGTTCAACTCTCTCTCCCTTTGTGGGGTCCATTGCAGTAACAATAAGTTATATAGTAAAAGTATCAACGAAGTAGTGTCATGTGATATCACTTGCGGTAAAATGCACCCACAACTGAATGTAATTTAAGTATTTACATGAACTTGATAGCTTTTCATTAATAGATATATAAAAATTCGTTAAATATTTATAAATTTTGATTGCACATTCAATTACTATTTGATTAAACGGTTGTCTATGGTATATTAAATTATGAAGTTGAGATCATTGTATCAATAAACAAAGTTTAAATTTTGAATTTGACTCTCCTCTTCAAAAATTTCCAAAATTTACTTCTTAATTTGAAAATTTTAATCGAATTTTTAATAAAATAAAAATGCACGTATAACCTTTTTTTTTTGGGCATGTAGTGACTGCTATTCATATTTTTATTTTACTAGTTATATTACTAGATAAAATCCACATTTCAAGAGTCAAAGTCAAAATGCACAACATGTACCAAATTTGAATTGCCAAATATATTCGTTGATCATGAAAAGATTTCATAAAAAAGTATTTAAAAAATAAAAGAAGAAGAATAATAATTAAATTAACCAATGAACAATATCTAAAAGAAATCACATAGTTTTATATTTAGACATAATACATAAATATATCCTTTAATTTGGGCTTCAATTGACATCTATGTTTTCCATAGAATGTGTATAAAAAGACACTAAAACTTGTATTGAATTGAACAAGTAAACACACATCCTACGTAACATATTACACGCAAAATGTTTTAATATATATGTAGCTTACAAAATGATGATATTTTGGGGGGATTTTGACCTAGGACACCCTAATTTTATCTAACTTAGTACTTATTCACTATTCTTTAAATACTTTGTTGAACTACTTCTAATATATAATATTCGAGTAAATTGATGTTTTAAAATTTTATGTACAATTAAACAACATTTCATGTGGAATTTAGGTAGTGTATATATCGATCTTGTATCAACCTTATAAATTAATATTAATTAGACATTGCTATTGTAGGTTGGATATTGACTTGGTATCTATATGAATTATTTTATGAAGTTAATCAAGAAAAACAAAGGCCTAATCACTAACACAATTGTATAGATTCAATGAATATGATTGAATATGACCCTTTCAATTACTAATGACTTATTATGAACATCATAATTATGTATTCAATGAAGCAAGAGATTCTTCTCTCTTTATATGCGCTTTTTTTTTTTTTTTTGGTTTTTCACCCGATGTTCGATATCCATATTAAAGCTTTGATTAAATTTGAATCGAGCACTATCAAACCTATCCTGGGGTGGCGCTTCCAATAGGATTTTCTTCATACCCAAAATTTGAAATCAAAACTTCTAATTAAGGATGAAACAGACTTATTCTTGTAATTATGCTTTCTTTGATTTCATTAGTCATGGATTTATTGCATCGAGAAATAAAATGATAATTGAAATTTATGTGCTCAACAACTAAAATAATAAGTAGTAATAATTTGGTATGATACATAGAGTTCAATGCTTATACCAACAAATAATTTAAGTCGACATGACTTGAGCGTAGCATAACACGACGCTAATCACTCGAATACAAAAATTATGGTTTCTCCGTCGTAATCTAAGTGTTTCGGTTTGACTATGCATAAAATTTTTAAAATAAAGAGATTTTTGAATCTGGTATGGTGTTAAACTAAGAATGTATATTGTTTTTAAAAAAATTTGGTCTAAATCTTTTCGGTTTTGGAACTGAAAAACTTACTAAATATAGAAAGAGACACTCTTTTTGAGACGTACGTACAAAAAAGAACCATATGACACTTAAGAGTATGGCGTATACATGTCAAATATTATCGTTGGGATTTTTCCATAATTCCACTTTAGCTAGAATTTTGAGTTCGAGCTCCCAAAAATAAATAAAAAAAGAAATTAAAAAATGGCCCTTTGTGATACATGAATCTAGATTTAATTGAACTTTATTGCAGATACAAAATATTTTATGAAAAATAACAAGATAATAATAACAACGGAGAAGGGCCTAAAATGTCCCTCGACTATTTGAATTGGTACAAAATTACCCTCCCCAACTAAAATGTCCCTCGACAATAATACATGTAATATAATTTTACAAATAAGAGCTAGACAAGTTACTCCGTCTATTTCATATTAACTTATTTTTGGGGTATTTTCATTGTTCAAAGTTCAACATGAATGTCCTTCGAGACGACTCAGTTGGTTTGGAGGATGGTCATCCACGCGGATGACCTGTGATCGATCCCCCCTCAATGTCTTCTCAGTTGAGCATGTCGCATAGGATTACATCTCATGTGTAGTCACATGAATGTTTGAAATCTTTTCCTATAATGAAGTTTGATATTTTCTAGAAGATAAATTGAACTACTTGTAAAATTTCACAAAGGACAATAGTGAAAAGTATGATTTAACTTATATAAATATTTTTTTAATAAGTGTAAATTTCCTTACAAATTCAATTAATTTAAAATTAAAAAAAATAAAATATAAGCAAATCTTACTCTATCTTTATGAGATAGAAAAATTGTTTCTGATAGATCCTCCAAATAAAAATTTTTTTTTACGGAAAAGGGTCAAAATTGCCCCCGAACTATATGAAATAGACCAGTTATACCCTTCGTTACATTTTGGGATCAAAAATGCCCCTGTTGTTATCCTAAGAGACCACAAATCCCTCAAGAGTTAACACCCCAAATTTTTGTTGACGTGGCAAGCCACGCGGGACTAATCCTTCCACCTAAGCTTTGTCAACTAGGATTCACTACAAAAGAACTAGGCCTTTAGCGGCAACAACAGTCGCCACAAAAGCCCAGAAAATCGTCACTAAAAGTTTTTAACATTAAATTCTAATTTTGTGTTTTTTTCTTCATTGTTTTTAGAAAACCAAATATGATATCGATTAAGTAGAAGTTTGAAGACGCTATATGTTTTATTTTTATGTCATATGTAAATGTATAAAATGTACAATGATGCATTAAATATATATAGTAGGAGATTTGAATCGAGAACTAATTTTGATTATTTTTCGTAATAATATTGGATGTTTTTAATATGGATATTGCAAGTTATTTATTTTAGAAAATTAGGTCGAAATCAAAAATTAATTATCATATTTTTTTTGTTGAAAAAATAGGTTTTACTAGCGAATGGTTGTTGGAGCCTTAGTCGCCACTAAAAATTACTCATAACCTTTAGTGGCAATATTTTGGGATTTTGTGGCGACTTTGTCGCCACTAAAAGTCAAGTTCTTTTGTAGTGAATCTTAGTTGGCAATACTTAGGTGGAGGGATTAGTCCCATGTGGCTTGCCACGTCACTAAAAAATTGGGGTGTTAACTCTTGAGGGTATTTGTGGTCTCCTGGGATAACTGCGAGGGTATTTTTGATCCCAAAATGTAATTGAGGGTATAAGTGATCTATTTCGCATAGTTCAGGGGCAATTTTGACCCTTTTCCGTTTTTTTATAAGTTCATTGTTTATCATTTAACTTAAATAATGCACGTGGTTGCAGGCTTATCATTTACCAAACATTTTTTTTTTCTTTTTTCAACTTTCCTCCATTTTAGAAACTTCACAGAACCTCCATAAAGTATCCAAAAATAATTATTTTAATTATTCTTCATTAAAGCTCTTAGCTACGTGCATGAATCTTTTCCCATATATATAAATAAATCCACTTCACCATTCTCATCCAAAAAAAAACTCAAAACTTCATTTTTAACAGAGTTTCCTCTATAATTATATTACTCGAATCAATATATATAGTTTCTCTCATAACTTATTCTGAAATATCCCAATTTAGCAAAATTTTAAAAATGATATTCGAAAACAGCGAATTTATGAATGATTTTGAACTTCTCGAATCGATTAGGCAGCATTTACTTGAAGATTGGGATTCCCCTGTTACAACGGTGCTAAAGCCGTCCGTCAAAATTGAGCCGGAAGTGATCGTTAGTTCGCCGGAAATGTACGATTTCACCGGATTTACAGCTCCGGCGACGGCTGTGGCGGAGGTGAAATTGGAAGTGAAAGTGAAAACGGCGGTGGTTAAGAGAACGCCGGCGGCGTTGAAATCGATGCATTACAGAGGAGTAAGACAGAGGCCATGGGGAAAATTCGCGGCGGAAATTAGGGATCCGGCGAAGAATGGGGCGAGAGTGTGGCTGGGGACATACGAGACGGCGGAGGATGCAGCATTGGCTTATGATAAAGCGGCGTATCGGATTAGGGGTTCACGTGCATTGTTGAATTTTCCGTTGAGAGTTAATTCGGGTGAACCCGAACCAGTTCGGGTTGGTTCGAAGAGGTCATTGCCAACAACCTCTTCGGAGAGTTCTTCTTCGTTATCGTCAGAAGATGTATCTATGATGACGAAGAGAACCAAAAAAGTTAGTCAACTTTATACTTAGCACACATTGGTGAAATTTAAGATTTTTTCACCCTATTAATTGGTTCGAGTTCAATTTTTTATTATGTTTATTTTTTGTACGATCCTTAAACAGCTTAAGAAGCTTGATGATGAATTAGGATTCACGGTGAAGTATGATATCACAACTATGATCATATCAATTTTTTCTACGAATAAAAGAAATTCTTCAAGACAAAGATTGAAAATTTGTTTTTGAATTTAAGAGTTAGCTTACTTAGCGAGCTTTGTACCTTCTATCGTTAAAAGGTTAAAAGTTCAAACTCATCAATAGTAGTACTATATAACATTTCATTTTCCTTTCTCTCTTTGCTCATGTAATTAAAAAATTGTTTCTCTTGATATTTAAATTTTCTCTAATGTATATATTTTGAGATTAATATCAAGTGTTTAAATTTTTTGAAGAAGCATAAAAAGTGAAAAGGTTCATGCTTGAAGCGAAAAAAGCAAAAGTAAAACGCACATTTTTAAAATATGAAACACATCATTTATGAGAAATTAAAATTATGGACTTATGGTACGTGTATGATTTAATATTATAATGACATAGTTTCAAAATTAAGATAACTAATATCAACATCTAGTGTACAGTAATATCAATATTGATTCAACATTTCAAAGTTGAAACTCAAAATATCATAGTTTCCTTAATAAAAGTTTATATTTTATGCATTAGCAGTACATTTATATGGGCAAACAGCACAAATACTATTAGTTTAGTTTAGGGTTTAATTATGTTTTATTTTTTTTGAGTTTTTAAAAGTATTATTCGTGCTAGATTCGGTCTCAAATACATGTATCTGGCTCATTAATGGCTTAATTAGCTGTTTCCTTCTTTTCTTCTTCTTCTTCCTTATTTCTTTGTTGTTTTCCTTTTTCATTCCTTCCTCTTCCTCCATGTTCAAAGCTTGACTTTAAAATAGATATATCGTAAATGTGAATCATTTTGAGTGAATAATATATTAACAGATTTGAAATATTGAGAGGGGCTCATATCAAAATATTGAGACTATTTCGAGAAGATTTTTATCGATTGGGATTAAAAAAAAAAACAATCTACGATTTATACTCATTATATCAATAATGTATATATACTATATATTATCTATACACAATTATACACTATATTGATATATTATACTATACATATTAATATAATAAATACAAATCTTATTATTTTCTCAACAATAATTTTTATAGCCGGTATATATCGATAAGTAACCCCTAAATTAAAACTGAATGAGTATGAGCTAAGAAACTTCTAACGTTGTTGCCATCCTCCCAATCATTAGTATCATTGTATGATTAACATTGTTATAATCAATGCTGACTTGTCAATATTCAATCTTTTTTTATAAAACATTTATGATAGACAAATATGGTAACCACACGTGGGGTGTCTATTTTTGTTAACTTTCTTTGAATGACAAATGAAAAAAACAATAATATTATCTATAACCTTGACTTAGACTTTCTTATGAAAGACTTCTTCTCGATCGTTTGATATAATGGTGGGATATTTAAAATATTTTATAAGGTTGAATATCTTATGAGATTAGCTATTTTTACATTTAATACGAAAATTAAAATAGCTAATTTTATCATTTCTATGTCAAATTTATTTCGTAATTAGCTAACCCTATAAACAAATATATAAGATAAGTGTAATGTTAATTTTATATTGTGATATGCAATTTTTTTGTCTCAATTTATGTGATATAAATAGAATATATGGAGAGTCAATTATATTTTAATATATTGTGACTTATAATACTATTTTATGTAACTTTTAAATAATAGTATATGCTATTCACTTTATCCCACCTTATGTGGCATTGATAGAATTTTTATAATGAACCATATCCCACGTTAGCCCCAAGACGTTGGTCTCTAACTAGAAAAGTAAATGCTTGAGCTTGAGAAGCTTCTGGTCCAGTAGGCCCGTAAAATTCACTGTTCATTTAATGTCTTTTAAATTTTGAAGTCGTTAATTATTTTGATTTATGTTATGTTTATGTCATTTACAAATAATATGTGCTACTTCTTTTGTCCTAATTTATGCGGCATTGATATAATTTTGAGAATCAAACAAATTTTTTATATGTCTTTTAAATATTTTTAGTTATTAATTATTGTGATTTATATTGCCTTCTACGAAATTTTTAAATAGTATATGTATACTTTCTCTAACCCAATTTACCTTCTAAAGATTAGGACTAGAATGAATTCGTCTTTAATTTTTATCTTTTAGCAATAAAAAACTTAAACTTAGTAAGACATAAATTCTTTATGGCAAAAGTTATACAGATCATAATTAACTTGTGAAATATTATGATGCAAAAAGATAAATTTAATTATGCCCCATAAAGATATTATTTATTATGACGACCAACCTAAAATAAGAGCAAAAGTGCAAATGACCCAAAACCTATAAGGTGTTCAATCAATATGAATTGTGATGGCATATTCGGGATTACTCAATTTCGATTCCAGCCTCGGAGAAAGAAATTTCTTTTGGGACCATTATTTTTTTGTTGGACTTTCTAATAAGCACTTCCAAATTTAATTGGGCCTTAATGGACCCAAAAAGAATAAAATGTTCTATTTCTTCTTTCCTTTGTTCCTTAGTATTTTACCTAATAGTGATTATTGTGAAATTTTACCATCAAATCATCATTATGAAATCTTGGAGCAATGGTAAAGTTGTCTCTGACTTAGAGATTACGAGTTTGAGTTTTGGTTACAGTGACTAATGCTTGTATTAGGTTATGCGGACCTTCTCTAAATCTTACGTGAACGCGAGATGTTTTGTGCATTGATTAGTTTTTATAGTGTTTAGGAGCTAAAACTAATTAGTTTACTTTGATAATCCCTCCATCCATTGACTATGTTTCAGACTTTCAGTTTAAGTGGTACTTCAGGTTTACATGGAATTCCACGTATAAAATGAGTGTATTATACACATACACATCCAATGAGAAAGATGTTTAAAATATTATGTTTTGATAAGTTTAAGGGTTAAGTGGGTAAAATTATGAGTATAAGGATTTAACTTACAAATGAAGTTAAATATAAGGGCTTCCCAAATCATTCCGCCTTTGTTTTATCCTAATTTTCTTTTAAATATAGAGTTTTTAATTTTATAAGAGAGAAAAGGCAACCTTCTTTTGTTTATTTCTCTACTCTTTTTTCAACCTTTAAGACCATTTCCATGACTTTTCTTTCTAACTTTATGATTTTCCACTCATTTCAGACTATAGTATAGTTCGATAGGTGGGATACATATTAGTATAGTCCGATACGTGAGGTTTGAGGAGATTAAAGTATGATAATTTTGATTTTTGGATTGAAGAAATCACAATTCAAATAATCTCGGATTGGATTTTTTAAGTTCAGTTTGGATTTAGGATTTTCAAATTTTGACTTTTGAACCTTTAAGGTATGCATACCATGACATTAACTACATCAATTCACCTAATAGTTTGCTCCTTAGATTATATAACTTTCATATTAGACTTAATATCACAAATTATAATAAGTAGAGCCATAGAACAGTAATTTATTGGCCTTTGAAAATTGTTCTTCTTAATTAGGATTGGGCATATATATTTTACATAATATAAGTAGGACTGAATATAAAGCATAGATATCCTAAAATTCATAATACTAAATCTGATATCCAATTCGAAATACCAATTGATGATTGATGTTTGTTCACAAACAAGAATGACTTCGAGAAAATAATTTGTTTATTTTTTGGCGTATTTCCCTTCTTCTGTCTGCTATTAATTATATACTATTTTTTTTAATAAAGAAAAATTATATTTTTTACGTCTCATTTTATGTGGTGTCCCTTTCTCTTTAATCTATCCCAAAAAAAAATTAAATGTTATTTTGCCATGTAATTGATGAGTGCAACTCACACATTTATGAGGTCAATTTAAACCAAGATAAGGTGTTTAGATGGTCATAATTGAAGGCTAGATGTTTAACTACTATCAATGGAAGACCAAGTTAAAGTGTCTATCTATGTATTTTGCCTTTATTTTTCACTAAATACTTCCATCTCCTAGCAAGTTTTGTAGATGTTGTTAACCTATACTAAAAAAAATTAGATTCAGCGACGAACAAATTTTGTAGCTAAGCAGCAAAATTTGTCGCTAATCCTACTTAGCGACGAAATATTAGCTACTAGTAAAATAGCGACGGACCAACAACAAAGTTTGTAGCTAAATGCAATGTTTTTTAGTAGATATCATATTAGTTTTTGATATACTTTATTTAAGTCGAAGGTTTATGATAAACAACTATTCTATCTTCATAATAAGATAGAGCAAGGTTAAGTACACACCACCCTCCTCAAACTCCACTTTTGTGGTGGTGGTTAGTAACCTATGATCTTATATCAGGTTTGGAGAAGGTTTGGCAAATGGAACTATTGGTTAGTAGTAAATTTATTTGAAGTATGAATTAATGGCCAAAACCACAATTAAATTATCATGTTTTTTGGGTTTTAGCCCTAATTATCTGTTGTTCTTTTTTTCTGTCTGAATTATCACCATCAATATTTATAATACACTTCGAAACTGATTAGGCCCATTATCAGTTGTTTCTCTATGATTTCCTACCTATACTATCAATTACTAGGTGTGTAATACACAATTAGGGATAGTTCAGATAAGAAAATGAAACAAATGACTATTATCTCTTAAAGTATTTACTCATCGTTTAATTTTTCTCTGCCGCAACAAAACTTGTTAGAGTGGCAACTCGCACATCCTTCGATACTGCTCTAGAATTCTTTGATTGGATGAAACTTCATATGCAAATCTTAATCGATTGAAAAATTACACTATATATAAAAAGTTACTAGCTATTATATATCATCGTAATGACATATTTACGTATTTACTTTTTTACAAAATCTTAATTTCGCTACGGACGGTACAACTTGATGTTACATAATACTACTAGGACATGCAAATTGAAATTTGAATGACTGAATTTAGTATAGTGGGAAAATGAAAGGATGACATATTGACATTGATATCTTGAAATATTTATTTTAGAAAAAATGATAAAAAAAATTAATAATTGTCTATATATAGTTTGTTGAACCCTACAGCTCATGAACCGAGTAAAGACTAAGAATTTTGAGAATAATTCTCACTTTCCTTTTTTCCATATATAACATATATGTCATTCTTTGGTAATTGATTACCAAAAAATAATGATGTAAGATATATATATGTATATGGTATATTTTCATTAAAAAAAATTATTCAATTTAATTTGTTGGATATTCTAGATTGATCATTGTAGGTTTTATTTTAATAAAATTCATCGTATTTGACGCATTTAATTTTGATCACTCAGAAACATCCACGAAACCTTCCTAAATTTTGTTTACTCATTAATTTTTTGCCCAACAAACCTTTGACAATACAAGTTACATAGTGAAAAAATTTCGGTATTTATTTTGAGGTCTGAGTAATTTAGATTCATGTTGAAAAGCTGTATATTGAGGGTGAAAAGCATTTTCTATTTGGTTTTAACTTGAGACCCGTGATTAAGAATGGAGATGGTTTGAAAATATTGAATTGAGTAATACCCATAAAGAGGTGAAATGCATGGATATCTAATTTTGACGTCATCATTTAATTAACTTGTGGCTATTTCGTTATTTTAAAAAAAATGCATGTGTCCCCCCCCCACCCCATACCCCACGCGAGACAACTTTCTGATAGACAATGTTTTAAGTTTAATTCATATGACTGAAGTTTAGTTAAATTTGCTTGACTTCAGTCATTTCTGTTTGAATTTCCGATTGAAATTCAAACAAAAATAACTTAAGTCAAGACAAAATGAACCAACTAAACTTAAATCATATATAGCTGAAGTTCACGATAAAACTTATTGGAAATTTAGGAAAATCTTTTTTTTTTCTAACGTTCCTTGTTTGAACTAAACGAAGACTAGGTTAGACATACAAAAATATGATACATCTAGGTGTTTTGTGATAATTCCTATCGACTAGAAATTCAAATCACATGATACAAAGAAATCAGCTTTTGCAGAAATAAATGTCCATAAATCTCGTAAATTAAAATTTACATTAAAATATTTCAATTACTTATCATCCCACCATAAACGTCTTTCGTGCTAATATAACTAAAATCTTTATCGACTAGTTTGGTGAAACTAATAGAGATCTATCTACCCTTCAAACATCTCACATGGGGTTCTAATTTCTATATATTTCGATAAGACTTATAGCTAAAATTAGCTAGGAAAACTATGTAGCAAGTTATTTTATTTTATTTTATTTACACATTGACTAAAAGTCTCCATGAAAATTTAGTGGCTAGTAGTTGATAGAGTAGTTAGAAACTTAATTAAGATGTTACAGCTGGTTCAATTGAATGAGCATCGAGAAGTAAAGACCAAGAACTTTCAATACTCTTTTCGATCGATGACAAGAGAATTCGCAATTGTTATGTTTACGTTGCGTATAGGGTAAATTCTGCAGTCAATTTTTTTGCTTTGAAGGTTCAAGAATTAATATATACCTACAAAAAAGTAATTTGTAACCTATATGCTTCAAATAATCTCTTTTTCATATATATAGTAAAATTTTGACAAAACTGATCATCCTTCATTATATGTAGCTAGGCCACTACGCATAAAATCATACCAGAGAGATAAATCATACTAAGCAAGAGAACTTTCAATACTTTAGGTAGGGTTTGTTTTCATGTTTGCAAAAAATGAGTTTTAATCTATTTTAAGAAAATTGAAAAGTTTTTATATTTAAATTCAGATGCACACTTTCTTTTAATTAAAAAAAAATACTTAAAATTTTGAATTTGCAAATTCTAAAACGAAGACTATTTTAGTATGGGTCTTAGGTGTGATAACACAAACAATATCTATACACACAAGTCTTACATAGGTACCCTTCATGTACTATGGTCTTTTTTTTCTTTAATTTCTTCATTGACAAGGAAATATATTGTCCTTTGGTTTTGCTAGGGTTTAGGTTAACATGTGGGACACAAAGTTTAACATAGTATTATGGGTCAAAATTGTAGTATGGTAGTGTGAGAAATGGAAAACACAAAATCGACCTGGATTGTGGTTGGACAGATGATATTCATTCACGCTTTAATCAACAATAGTCTCGAGTTCAAGCCTAATAAGAAAGTGCAAATTCCTTAAGTGGTTTTATACAACGTGAATTTGAATTCATCGGATCGGCCTTCAATGTAGGTATCAAATGTGAGTGAAAAATATTAAAAAATAAAATACATTTTTTAATTAGGATATAAATCTTTATTTAATTTTGACTTAAACCATTTTAGCCAACTGCCATGTACGGCAAAAATTGTTTAAATTTCTTTGTAACCGTGTGAGAGGTGACACTCAAGTCTTGAATTAACAACCATTTGTCATATATATAGACATTTTTTAATTTATAAGATGAATTTAAAATATTCTATGGAATCAATTTCAGTAATGTATGGACTAATGTATAATTAATTAATAAATCTATGGAATTGGAATCAACTTTAATAACTCCAATTTGTACAAAGACTTCAAAAGTCTTATCTTTAACAACCATATATGTAACTTATAGCTTGTATAGCTAGTTGGAATTATAATTAACTATTTAACCGCGAGTTCATGATTTTTGTTTTCTGGATTTAATCTTAGAGTTTTTTAGTTTTCAACTCATTATTTAGCAAATCCAAATAGGCTATAAGCTAGTCAACCAAAGTTCATCTTTGACTTTGAGTAAATACTGATCAAAACAACAACCTTAAAGTGGAGGTTGATATTGTACTGGTCGGTATCATAAATCAAACTTCGGAGGTTATTAACTATAGAAATCTCAAATCTGAGTGATCAAAATCATTTCTATATATATTCTTAATTAACCAGAAGTTTTGGGTCCGAATTCAGAAAAATAAAGTCATCTTTGACAAAAGTGATTTATCCCATCCCTTCCAAATTCTGAATTTGAATCAATTTTATTTAAACAGATACGTATCGGATACCCTATTTAAACATAATAATAATAAAGAACCAGACAGTTAGGTGTAGGACTATATTGGGTTGGTAATAACCAGTAAGATGATGAAGTTTGAAGAATTCATAGGCAGATAATGTCACTTATTATTATTATTATTTATTTATTTTAAATTTTTAATTAGTTAATAAATAGAATTGTTTGTAAAAGTTGCGATGGAATGATAAGCAATGTTTCATTCTTAATCAAATTAGATCTCGATTCAAACTCTGGATATTATAAAATCGATAGTCTTTGATAGGGAACACTTCCTTGATCTCAAAGTGCAATTTTCTAATACAAATCTAAGTTAGCCTGACTTGTAAACAGATATCGGACATCAAGAACAAAAAAAAAACATAATTACTTGTTTTTACATAGATCAATTTCTCCCAACTCTAAAATAAATTAATTATGCACAATAAAAATCTCTATTCAATCGTTATATTTTACATTATGTAGTAGATCCTTTGTCTTATTTTTCAAGAAATTAATTTCGTTTATGATGATAAGTTACTTAATTATAGTTATCTTCTATATGTTAAAAATATCTTTTACGTGACTTTATATTATACCTATTGATTTTACCATAAATATATCAAAATAGTAGTTATTTGTCTTCAACCATCCGTTTTTATTAGTATGAAATTACTATTCAGACTATGACGTGAATTATGATTTATTTAAAATTGTCAATCGATATATAGAAATTAGTAAAATTGTGATGCCCCTTTCTGTTGGTAATGATACTGGAAGAATTTTATTCTTCTTTTTTTTTTTCAAAATTCTATTCAACGTTTTACTTTATTAAATGCTTCTATGACTAAACCTAAATTATATTTTCTCCTAAGTTATTGGTTTTGACATTGCAATTGTGATAAATGGTATTCGTCAACTTAAAGTATTCGGAGAATATATGATAAATGAGTTGGAAAAAAAAAACACATATATATAATAAATTATTTAATTAGTTAGAAAATCTCTATTTTATTTTAGGAGAAAATAATACTCGAATTTTTTCCTTCTTCTTCATAGAAAATAAGGAGTCGTTTGTCTATAGAATCATTTTTCCTATTTTTCAAAAAAAAATAAAAAAATGATGATATATTAGACTTATTTTAAATTTTAAAAAAAAACTTGACGATGAATTTTTTTGAATCTACAAATTTTCAAGTGGACGACTATGTAAGAAGAAAGACTAGTAAGTAGCATAAAAATCTCTTTAATTCATTCTTTTCCAATGTTGAATTCATAAGTTTTTTTTTCTTTGGAATATACAATTCAAATAAAAGTAGGTTAATTTTGGAAAGAGTCAATTTCAAACTTTATTCTAAGAAAAGAAAAGTTAAATAAACGACCACTAATTAGTAAATTTTGGACATTATTAGTAGTATTTTTTTTATTAAAAATAATTCGTTGATTTTCTATTTTCAAAAAAAATAAAAATCATACTTTTCGGGATTATTTTGAAAGATCTAACATTACAATAAGAAAGACAACTTGACCGCTAAGGGTTGTGGTGAAGTGATAAATATTTTTTCACACTTAACTAGAGGTCTCGAGTTCAACTCATAGGTATGAAGTTGTATTCCTCCCCCACCCCCACCCCTGCTCAACGTGGAACTTCCAACGTGAATCCTAATTTAATAGTTTCTCACTGTATGTGCATAATGATCACCAGGTGAAAAAACCTTTTTTCTTAATGTTTATATGTTTAATGTATTACTTCCTCCATGCCAATTTATCTCGCAGACTCGCACTCTTCTATTTTGAAGTGTTAGGAAATATATTATATTAGCATCATTCTACTAAATGTAATCAATCTAGTTGATTGTTCATTTCATATATTTTATTTGATTCGAGGAATAAAATTATGTATTTATTATTCTCTAATGTCTCACTTATGAAATTACGCTGAGTTTGTTATTGATTGCTCAAATCAAATTAACTTTTCAACCGTTTGCTTCTTTAATATTTTGTTTTACCATTATTGATGTATTTAATTACACAATTAAATTGACATGTTAAATTTTGATATATGTACTTATAGCATAGTAGTTGTGAACAACCATGTCGACAAATTTAGTTGACAACATAAAATAAGATTTTCAACCACACGGTGGAAATTTAAAAACATAAAACATGATGTATGAATTAAAAGTTTAAAAAAATGTATAAAGTAATGAATTTGAAACGTTGAAGGGGCACATTTGACCATTTTAGTTGAATCTAAAAAGGAACATTTTAAAATATTTAGTAATTATAAGTATAGTTTATAGCAAAAAAATTCAAAGTTATATATACTAAAAGTATATAAACTTTTTATACCTATATACTTTAAATATATCTATATAGATATATACTAAATAAAAATAATAAAATCTCTCGTAAGCCTCATTGCTTAAATTTGCACAAAAATAACTTATGATTCGTGTTCGCACTTTATAATACTAGTTGATCTTCGTCATGTATGTGACTTTCGTGAGGAAGTTGGTATGTTTGTTTGTCTCTCTAGCTAGCTGTGTACCATATTTACTTAGATGACAGTTATGGGCGGAGCCGCCTTAGTCTGATGCACATACTTTCACCAAAAAATTATGTGGTGTATAAAAGCTAAATGTTAGTTATTATATGTATATTTAATTTTGCATATCTTTAACATAATTAAGCCACTAAGATGACTTCAATAAGTATTTGCAATTTCTAATGATAGCCTTAAGAAATTGATATTAGCCATCGTTTATAATTACTTTGTAAACTACTTAATTATGAAAATATTTATATTATATTATATCTAGGCATATAACTTAAACTTTTATATATACTCAAAGAGAAGTGAATAAACGATGCGAGTTTTTTCTCAAATGAAAGACATAAATACAAGAAGATTTAATAATCTAGGAAATACTACTCAAAAAATTGAAGTTCCTTTTTCTGACTAATGTTTATACCAATTCAATAGAACTTAACAGAGAAAATGACATAAATAGTCCCTCAACTATAAGAGTAGGTCTAAAATGGTCCCTGAACTATACATTTAACGGATTTAGTCCTTCAACTATTCAAAAACTTGTCAGTTTTGGTCCCTTAACTATACACTTATCGATTTTAGTCCCTTAACTATAAACTTACTGATTTTAGTCCTTTAAATATTCAAAAACTTATCAAGTTTGGTTTTTGTCCATTTTTTTTTAATACAAATAGCTTAGGTTTTTATTAACAGAATCTATACCTCGAGAAATTAAATCCTTTAGCAACTTTTTCTGTTGGTTCTCTCTCCGTTACCTTTTCTTCAAATTAACCTTACGCGAAGAACCTTAACCTCAACGATTTAAAATAAAATTCATGAGGAAAGAAAATATAAGTCATAATTTTATTCAACAGAGATAAAATGAAGCATATTATTGTTACTAATGACTTGAATATGTAAAACTTTATTATAAAAAGAAAAAAGTTATTATCCGTTAAATCCAAAGTTTGTACTCCAACGATTTCATTGAACGGAATTTGTTTAATTTTTCAGAAATGGTAATTTATAAAATGGTAGATTTGCAGTTTTTAAACTTTTTTTTAAATAGATCAATTTTATTATTGTATTCATTTTATTTTACGTAAAGAAATTTGAATAAATTAAATAAAATTTGCATTGATTAGCATGCTGCATGATAAGTTTCTCGAACAAAAACTATCAAAGTTTAGGATGGTGCGTATTAAAAACCAAAGTTATTTGTATTTAAAAAATGGACAAAGACTAAACTTGATAAGTTTGTGAATACTTAAAGGACTAAAATCGGTAAATTTATAGTTAAGGGACTAAAACCGGTAAATGTATAGTTAAGGGACCAAAGCTGACAAATTTTTGAATAGTTAAAGGACTAAATCCGTTAAGTGTATAGTTCAGGGACCATTTTAGATCTACTCCTATAGTTGAGGGACTATTTATGTCATTTACTCGAACTTAACACTTAAAATTAATATATATTTTCATCTTATTAAATACTAAATTATAGTATATTAATGTAATTTTAATATAAATATATGATGTGAATAATTATTTTAAATGATCTATTTAGTCTTTTCCGATGTACCACCATTAAATATTTGGCCATTCAATGGGACCGAGTAAAGCAGACTTTTCTGGATATAAATATTAATTTTTTTTAAAAATCAAAAGTCAATTAATGAACTCTATTCCAATAAATACCCTCAGTCTTTTCCATAATTCCAACTAATTTTGTATGGTACATAAAAACAAAACGTGTTGACTGAGTTGGTGTAGCAAGTGTATTCAAATATGATTAGGGGTTAATTTGTATTCGATCCTTTCTCAATCGGTTGAGTTTGGTCTAGCAATTGTGGTATCTCAAAAAGGATGTTAGGGAATGTTTCAATTTGATCTTTTTCTTAATCGAGCTTGTCGCACATGTCTTGCTTACATCTCCTATATGTGTTTGCAAGTTATTGTACGGGAGCAGATTTATTCAGTGTGCACCTGAAGAATAACCGAGATTTCCAACAAAAAAGAAAAACTGGATCAAGTTTATTCGATGTGCTTCACTCGAAGGATAAGAACTGAAAATTTCTAATAAAAAATAATAATGTATAAAAGCAGATTTACCCCGTGCGATTTACACCTTTACCTGAAGGATAGTGATTGTAAACTTTCAGGAAAAAAAAACAAAAACAAAAACAAAAAATTGTAATATATAAAAGCGAGTTTACATTGTGTCCTTTATTCAAAAGATAGCGATTACGATTTTCCAAAAAACAACAACATAATGTACATAAGCGGAGTTTACTCGGTGATTTCCCAAAAAACAACAACATAATGTACATAAGCGGGGTTTACTCGGTGCCCACCCAGAGAAAAAATAATAATATACTCCCTTTGTCCAACAATAGTTGTCCATTATTGACTTGATACAAATAATATGAGTAATTTTACTACTTTATCCTTTGACTTTATTAAATTTAATGTTTTGATAAATGTGTTAGATGATAAATAGTACTTTTAATAGCAAAGGTAAAATAGATATAAAAGGTAAATTATCTCCTAATTTTCTAAACTTGACAAGTATTGTTGGACGGAGGGAGTACATTTTAGTCTTTTCTCTTAAATATTTTCCCTATATAAACCTTAAACTGAGCCCCTTAATCCTACTTGATTTAATTTGGATGAAATTATCTGAGCTGACTTTTTCTCTTCTCTTTCTCTAAAAGATCACTTTTTTTTTCTTCACTTTCTCTCACTAAAAAACATGCTGATCGGAGCTACACTTCCGGCGACCAATCTCCATTTTTTTCAGGCGAGAAGAGCTAGCTTCAGACGCAATGGATCCCCATTAAACCCTTCAGCAAATTTAGTATACACACAAACTGTAAAAACAGAGATGACAAAAAAACACCTTTCAAATCTTGAAAAGCTCTTGCAAAATCAATCTCGGAAATCCCAATTACTCGATAATGATTCGCGGGGCGAAATTCATCCCCGCGAATCAAGGAGTAATGGGTCGAAGGTAAACAGGGGAAAAAATTTGTTGGAAGGGTTGAATTTGTCAAGAATTTGGCCTGAACACAAGGTTGCTGAAGAAATGTCTCCAAGACATTTAAATAAGCTAAAAAAGCTTTTATCATCTAATAACATAGAATACTCTCCAAGAAACAATCTTGGTAGTAGATGGAAAGAATATCATGGTTGTAAAGATTGGTTAGGCCTAATTGATCCTTTGAATGAGAATTTACGACGAGAATTGATTCGTTATGGGGAGTTTATTCAGGCAGCTTATCATTGTTTTCATTCGAATCCTGCAACTTGTAATGAAGGTGATTCGAGAAAAGTAGCCTTGCCTGATAAGTCTTATAAGGTGACTAAGAGTTTGTATGCTACATCGTCTATTGGATTGCCAAAATGGGTGGATGATGTAGCACCTGATCTTGGATGGATGACACAAAGATCGAGTTGGATTGGTTATGTCGCAGTTTGTGATGATCGATCAGAGATTAAACGTATGGGACGGAGGGATATTGTCATTGCTCTTAGGGGTACTGCAACTTGTTTAGAATGGGGGGAGAATTTCCGCGACTTATTGGTTCAAATCCCAGCAGAGACAACAGAAACAACAGAGATTGAGTCAGAGTCAGAGTCAGAGTCGAGTGAAGGACAAGCTAAAGTGGAATGTGGATTCTTGAGTTTGTTTCAAACAGCTGGTGTTAATGTTCCTAGTTTAGCTGAATCAGTAGTTAATGAAGTGCAAAGACTCATCGAACAATACAAAGGCGAGTCTTTAAGCATTACTGTGACCGGGCATAGTCTTGGAGCGGCTTTGGCTTTATTAGTTGCAGATGAAGTGAGTACATGTACACCAGATGCACCACCGGTGGCTGTTTTCTCCTTTGGAGGTCCTCGAGTGGGGAATAGAAGCTTTGCAGATCGATTAAACTCAAAAAATGTTAAAGTACTACGTATCGTGAACAATCAAGATGTTATCACTAGAGTTCCAGGGATGTTTGTGAGTGAAGAACTCGACAAAAAGCTAAGAGAGTCAGGATTTGTAAGCGGGATGCTAAATGTGCTCGACAAAAGTATGCCATGGGCATACGCTCATGTCGGCACTGAGCTGAGAGTTGACACAAGAATGTCACCATTCTTGAAACCTGATGCTGATGTTGCTTGTTGCCATGATTTGGAGGCATATTTACATTTGGTAGATGGATACTTGGCATCAAATTGCCCTTTTAGAGCAAATGCCAAAAGGAGTCTAACAAAGTTGCTGAGTGAACAAAGGTCTAATATCAAAAGGCTTTACACTAACAAAGCAAAGGGATTGAACCTAAATCTTGAAAGAGAACATAGTTTCTCTACACATAGTTGCTTGCCTAGTCCATCTTCTTGATATTATTAATTAGCTAGAGGATGTATACTTCTAATACAAATAAGTAATAAGAAGTATATGTTTTCTAATTTGTAGTAATTATTTAGTCAATCTTTTATTTCTTAATATATATATACAAGGTTCGAGATAAAGATTTTGGGTTCAGATAAACCTGTAAGTATTGCCTACATTCACCTTAGATAGTGGAGCTTTCGGGTGTGTTTGGTATGAAGGAAGATATCCTGAAAAATAAGTGATTTCCTTTTTCTTATTTATTTTCTAGTGTTTGGTTGTCTGCAGAAAATAATATCACAAAAATATCTAAACATAATGTAGGCGAATAATAACTTTTAGACGAGGATTATTGGAAACAAACTCTCTACCCTACAAAGTTACGGATAAGGTTTACGTACGTCCTATCTTTTTCAAATCCTACTTGTAGATTATGGTGAGTATGTTGTTGTTGTTTTTGATAATGTTAATGAGGGTGAGGCGTGGCGTGTTGGAGGATGAAATAGACACAATTAGTGTGAAATATCACGTATCAAACTTGTTTTCTCCATTTTTATTAGGACGTTTATCTTTCTCGTTTTTAAATAACTTGTTTCCTATAATCAAAGATAAAAGATTTGAAAAATATAAATTTTTTTTCTTCTAAAGCATGAGTTTCAACTTTTACTTTCATTTCCCTTTCTGCAATATCCAATGTGAACAAATAAAAATTTTATACCAACTTTTTTTTTGCACTTATTCCTTTTGACAAGGAAAAACAAAAGTCAAATGATGTTAGAAGAAATAAAAAGTCATCATGTAGTAGGTAGAACACAAAACACCGAGTATACAAGAAAATAGTTGACTCCAGCTACCTAAATTGAACACCGCTTTATTTATAAGATAGGGATAAAATTGAGTATAAATCATTTTCTTCATATAATAATTATAATATTATATTGAATTATTGTCTAATTATTTATTGACCTTTTCGAAGAATTATACTGTAATAGATTTCACCAATATATATCTGCTATCTTTCTTCAAAATAGATATCAAGTAATTTTGTCCATCATGATTACAATAGGTAAAAACAATCACGATATATATAAGTAATTATTATACACAGTTCAATATATATTTTAATCGGGAGATGTAAACAACAATCTATCCATCCTAATTTATGAAATATTATTTAATTGGACACCCAATTTATTTTTTATTGAAACTTGCTATAGTCTGAGTAAAACACCTTGCATCCTATCAAGGAGGAACATGAGTTTAAGAATTGCTTGTTATATAAAAAAAGTAATTGTGACATAGGAGGGTTATATTGTTCGGTTCTTCACACAAAAGTTTATATATTTTCTTTCCAATCAGTATAATTTGATCGCTTAACTACCCGCACACCAATTCAGGGGATAAGAGATCAAATCATGGAGGCACAAGACAAAACTTACATAGTTTTTGATCTAACTATTAGACATTTCATGTGAATACGTCCGTTGGAATTTTCGTTTTCAAAATCTTAAATGTATTTGTATAAGTATAAACCATCTTATTAAAAATAAAAAAACATCACATTTAAAAATAAAAAAAACTAATGGAAAATGTGATTCTATTTTGCATATGCATCTTACTTAGATTTGACAAGGAATCTCCCCAACCAAGTCTACACAACCGTATGGTAAAACCAAAAATTATTTAATTTCACAAATATTCGTATCATAAACACTAATCTACTTTATAGTTTAAAATAATTATATATTATCTTACTAGTTAACAATTTTATATCAAATTTTAAGTCAAACACCATCTTTTTAAATCTCAGGTCTAATACATGTATAAAGATATTAAAATACTAGATATATACATTCTGGAATATTGATACATAGCTGATGAAAGAAGAGAGGAGAGCAAGAGAGTCGGCATGTATCTTTTGATATTAGATTACATATATATTTGATACCAGATATTTTGAAATACAAATCATTAGAGAGAAATGTGAACGTGTGAAATATATGTGAATCACGATAAAATACATTGTATCTGAAACAAACTATACCTAATTTAATTTGCATATATATGAGTGCCCAAAATAGCAACAAATCATAAAGCCCAAGAATCATTAAGAGTTGTGGTAGAGTAATAAATATTTATTCATCCTTGAATAAGGAGTCATTTGAGTCCTATTGAATAAGGAGTCATCATAGTTAGGGAGCGTTTTCTTTCGAATGAATAGTCACGTTCCAATGTGGATACCGAAAACGTGAAACAAACATAAAACCCAATAAACAACACAAGCAAAAGAGCCAGGGCCCACCGCCACCCCCCACCCTCACACCCCACCCCCACCATCAATTAGGGTTTTTAAGATTCGGTTCACTTCACTTCCTCAATTATCAGCCGTTTTGGCTAGGTATTCACAATACCCACAAATTTGTTTCGCTTCAAAATTCTCAGAAATTCATCTTCATATGGATTTTAATCTATAGGGTTTCTTGATTTCTTGAAAAAAATTGGTTCTTTTGTATCTTTCTTTTTATATATATATCTGTTTAGTAACTCGAAAGAGTGAAAAAAATGGCTACTGTGAACCCATTCGACCTTTTGGATGATGATGCTGAGGACCCAAGTTTGTTAATTGCTGCTCAGCAGCTAAAGCATGTGGCTCCTGTTGCATCTGCACCAGCCAAGAAGGCTCAAGCTCAGCCTACTAAGCCTGCTGCTAAGTTGCCGTCAAAGCCAGTTCCTCCTTCTCAAGCTGGTAATAATCAATTTCTAATCATTTTTGAACATTTTGAGTTTTGGATTGTTGTATATTCCTTCATACTTTGTGTTTTTGGGTTTATATTTTGTGTGAAATTGGCACCAATGAAACTGAACTAGTTTAGAAGATTTTTTTATAGTTGACCCCATTAGTTTGGATTGATATGTAAAGTTCTTATTTTCATTGTCGTTATTGATATAATTGAAGAAGTAATGTTAATATACCATGTTTGTGCTTTTTGGGTGTTTTGTGTAAGGTATTAGATACAATATGAGGAAAAAGATAAGTGCGTAGAAAATTTTGTGCATTGGTTCATATTTAAAGTTTAAACCAGCAGCAAGGGGCTGAACTTAAGTAGACAGTTCATATTGGTGTCCCAGTTAGTTTAGTTTAGATTGAGATGTAGTAGTTCTTATTGTTATTGCATTTGTTGTAATAGTAAATGAATATGGCATTTTGTAACATTTTTTCTGCAAGATGTTGGGTAATATATGATAGGTGAGGAAAACGATTGAGCCAGTAGAAAAATTAGTTGTTTCGCCTTAAATGAGAATTTGTGCTATTTGCAAGGTGATGCTTGTCTTCGTCTTTTCTTTCGTTGTTTATTCTCTTGCAGCATGAAGTATTTATCTTGGAACTGTTGCTTTTCTCTTCCCCATGTGACACTGTTAGACTATAGAAATTAATTTAAGTTCCATGCCTAAACTTTTAGGCTATAAAAATCAGTTAATCAAGCTTTTAGGCTATACAAATATGTGGAATTAATGGTAGGTTTGTTTAAACAATTGTTTTCTGTCTGTTATTTAGTAAATATGATCCTGTGCAAATGACAGGGAGATAATTTCCTCTGTGATTGTGAAATTAAAATACGGTTATGGACATATGATATGGGTATTTGGTTGGCCAGAAATTGTGTGACAATTTATATAGATCTTTTATTGAAAACAGCATTCTTGTGTTTCCTTATTGTCGCCTCTGTCTGGTGTGTCATAATTGGTGTTGTTGCTGTTGTGTTCAGTAGTGACCATATTTCTACAACAGGCAAATAAGCTCTTTGGAATATGCTGCTCTTTAGTTTTTCTTCATTGTTGTTCAGTATTTTCATAAACTTCTAGGTCATGTATAGAGTCTCTTTACCTAATTTCTATGCTGTACTATAGATGCTTTCATAAATGGTACAATTTTTCCCATTGCTTATTTGTGTATTTATTTTGAGCAGTGAGGGAAGCCAGGACTGATGGCCAGCGAGGAGGCGGCCGTGGGGGTCCACGTGGAGGAGCTCGCGGACGTGGGCGTGGACGTGGGTTTAACCAAGAATTTACTGATGATGGGAATGCTTTTGGCAGCAATAATGGATTCTCTGGGCGGTATAGTGCTCCAGAAGATGGAGAATCAGGAAAGGTTTCTGAAAGGAGAGGTGGATATGGTGGATCTCGTGGGGGGTTCCATGGAGGTCGTCGTGGTGGTTTCAATAACGGGGATGCTGCAGAAGGAGAAGGGGAACGCCCAAGGAGAGTGTTTGATCGACGAAGTGGAACTGGCCGTGGGTAAGTGATTCTGCTATTTTTGAAATCCACGCAAGTGCATTTCACTGTTCCCTTTGTTGGTTGTTGAATAGCTCTAAGTCGTGCTTATTGTGGTTGTCTTTGTTTCATGTGCATATGTCTGTATCTTTATTGATCTGTTTTGTTGTCTAGGAATGAGTTTATTAAACGGGAGGGCTCTGGTCGTGGGAATTGGGGAACTACTGCAGATGATATTGCACCGTGAGACTGTCATCTCAACCTTTTGTTTCTTTATTGCCCTTGGCTATGTATTAATTTTTTCTTGTAGTTTAATGTTGGTTTTTAATCCAAATTCAGGGTGACTGAAGAATCTGTTAATGATGGTGAGAAGATTGTCGATGCTGAGAAACAATCTGGACAGGAAGATGCTGGAGACACCAATAAGGATTCTTCTGCTGCTGAGCCAGAAGAGAAGGAACCTGAGGAGAAGGTAACTGTTATCCTGGTGAAGATCATTATTTGTTTTACTTGCTTACATGCCGAATTCTACTGTTGCAAATGTCACAGCATTATCATCCTTTTTTTTGAATTCCTGGACTGCCATTGAAGAAGTTTTATGTACATTTTTCAACAAATAATATATATTTATTAAAGAAAATTTCATCTCATACCAACTCTACAATCCTCCGCAAGTCTCGAAAATGAAATTCAGTAAAACAAATTGAATTTCAAACTCATAAATGATTTTTGCTTATTGAGTAATTCTATTTGCATTTTTCAAGCTAGTAGTTTAATGCATTCTTCGTCCCTTCGGGGACATCCGATAAAAAAGTTCAATGCAATCATCGGCCACCATCAAAATGACATGCAAGTCATACCAACTTGCTAGTGTTAGTTGCATGTTTCCAGCTGTTTTTATTCATGTGTATCTATGATCACTATCCAGGACTATTAATTATTCATCTCTGCTTGTGTTGTAGGAGATGACCCTCGAAGAGTATGAGAAGGTAATGGAAGAGAAGAGGAAGGCTTTGGTGGCTCTGAAGCAAGAGGAAAGAAAGGTTAATTTGGACAAAGAACTTCAATCCATGCAACTTCTCTCAAACAAGAAGAATGATGATGAGATCTTCATCAAATTGGTGAGTTATTTAGTGCTTGCTGCTATCATATTTTGATTGCTCTATTAGGAACTTGATTGTGTCGTATGCTGGTATATTCATCATGCTTGAAATTTTATGTCTGGGCAGGGTGCTGAGAAAGATAAGAAAAAAGAAGCAGTGGAAAAAAACAAAAAGGTACTTTAGCTTCTTTTTTTAAAGTGGCTGTATTGGTATTATAGCATCATCTCTTTATGCTTTTTTTGAGAATCACTTCCATTTCAATAACTCTTTATTTGTCAAAAGTTATCCACACACTGCCTACCACAATCAAGGAGACTTTGTTCCACAACCGTATCAAAAGCCCGCACTTTACCCCCAACCGTCCAAATCCACGCTGGTCTATGTTCCAACTCTATCAGTTAAATAACTCATCACCATTCTACATCCAACAGGGGCGCATAGCTGGCCCCCATCCATTTCCCTCTTGCGATACTTCTTCGCTATTGGTCTTTTGCCTGTTATTAGCCTTGGACGGAATTCGCCCTGCAAGCACAAGCCCCTCCTAACAGAGAAAAATTGTCTTTTCTTTTTATACCTTTAGAATTCTGGAAAATAAATTCGAGTAAATGCTCTTTTAGACTGGAAGGTCAACCTCCACCCATACTGACAACACCAACATAATTGTAATATCATGTATACAGTTATGTTGGTGTCATCATTATAATTTTCCTCTATATAGTGTATACAAGTTTTTGCAGGTTCAGTACTATTGTACTCCCCAATTGAGTACACAGTTATGCTGGTGTCAGTATTTTACTGTTCCTTTTTCAGAATGCTTTGTCATTCCTTGTTTAGTATTTTACTATGGTTTCCTCACTCCTGTTATTTTCTTGAGCGGCGTGTCTATCGGAATCCTCTCTACGTGCCAAGTTATTGCATATTGGTTTTCTTTTTCTCATGAAGAGGGTGAAAGTTTACACTTCAGTAGGACCCCATCTTGTATAATATTCTAAAGACAAGACATTGATCCACGAATGGGTTTGAGTTCAATAAATTTAATTACTGTTTCAATTGTGAGGCTTGATACATTCAATTTCTTGCAGACAAAAAGCATAAATGAGTTCTTGAAGCCTGCTGAGGGAGAAAGTTACTATCGCCCTGGTGGCCGTGGTAGGGGCCGTGGCCGTGGAAGAGGTAATGGCGGTGGATATGGTGGAATCAACAGTGTTTCAACCCCATCCATTGAAGATGTTGGTCAATTCCCCTCCTTGGCTGCCAAGTAAGGGAGCAAGTCCTGCATGGATTAGGTAAAAAAGGAAGCAAAAGCAACTGTTGTCGTCTGATCCGTCTTCCTTTTTCCGTCATTTATGATATTTCCCGGAACCTTTGGGCATTCTTGTACTAGATTTTTTTTTTTGGAAACTCCATAATTGTTCTTTAGAGTATAGATTTAGATGTTTTCTGAAGGTGTATGCCCTGGGTTTTTGTTGACTTCTTTTATACATTTATGAAAACCCTTTTCCTTCGTATTTAGGTGTTAGGCTTTGATCTTATATTTTCTTGTTTACTTAAGTAAATCAGTTTTGATTGGAGTTTTATTAGAAGACAATTACATATGTTTCTCTTTTTCAATTACGACGTTTAACTCATCGTCCCGTGGAAACAATCTCTCTACCTCCACAAGGTAGGGTAAGTTCTGTGTACACTCTACTTCTCAAATGCTGGGTTCATGGGTATGTTGTTGATGCCTAACTCATTGTATGGTAGTAATTGTAGAGTCAAAATATTTAGTATTGAAGTGAAACCGATCCAAGTAGAGTAAAATTGATAATGAGCATTCATATAATTGATCCTCGCTGGTAATTGATAATTGAGGTGTTTTCTGCTTAATCTGAACATGGTGTAATAAAGTCATTTTATGAACTTAAAAGAGAAATCATATAATGTTACAAGAGTGGTTCATGCACAAAGACTTGTATTTTCTGGTAACAAATTCAATATTCTACCAGCAAGAATATAGGTCCTTTTATTTGGTATTTTGAAAGTCTTATCATGCAATAATTGCAAAAGATATACGGAATGTAAATTCAAGTGTTGTTACTTAAATTGTGATGTCGTCGAGTTAGAAGGGATGAATCTTTATTTATATTGTTATTTTAAAAAAAAATCTACAAGAGAAATGATTAGCCAAATAAGAAAGAGAGAAGTATTGAAGTTCTGAATTTGACGCAAATTATTAGTTTCGTTCTAGAAATATTGACAGATGTAAAAATACTCTCTACTTGACTAAATAAATTTAGATACATTTTCGATCTGCGACATAGTAAATGGTTTCAAACTCTTGTAGAAGCATAGAACTTTTATTAAAAAGCCGAGATAAATGTTGAAAGCCCTCTTAAACTTGGTGAGAATTTAGAGTGTATAAGGGTGTATTTAAGTGGTTTCAAGTAAAGGGATGTTTTTGAGACTGTCAATAGTTTGGAGATGAAACCAACAATTCACGCCGAGTTTAACGGTGTTTTTAATATTTCTCTCAATACGAAAATCATGGCAAACATATAATATCTTGCATCCTATCAAAGGAGGAACATGAGTTCAAGAATTGCTTTCCAAACAAAGAAGTTGTTGTTACAAAAGAGCATTTTGTCGTATTATTTTTTTTCACGAAAGTTTGTTTGTTTTTATCATAGAATAGTTCAATTGATCAACTAAGCCCGCTCTCCGGTACACAGGCTAAAGGATCCTTATTTTTAGGATTCAAGATGCAACCTATGATCATTTTCAGTCTAGTAATACAACTTTTTGTGCAAGTTCATCTACTGAAATTCTTGGTTTGAAGATTACATAAATGTTTGTTTTATGGTAAATCATATAAGAATTTTAAGGAAAAATATTTTTTTTTAATTACATGAATGTGATGATTTTGTTTTGGACAAATTATGTAAAATGTCAATCTTATTTACCATTTTATTTTAGGGAAATTGTATAAAATAACAAATTATTAATTCAAATTAAATGTTATAACCACAGTTTGATTTAATTGTAACCCGTAACAAATTGTTGTCATTTGCCTCTCTCCCTGAAGTTCTCGCTCGCCACCCTCGTTCCTCGCTGGCTCCCTCGCCTCTCTAACTTTTATACAAACACAAATGTATAAAATGCATTTGTGTTTGTATAAAGTGAAAGAAAACTGTATATATACATATCTTTTCGTTCGCCTCTCTCCTCCAGAGAATCTCGCTCGCCACTCTCACTCGCCTCTCTCACTTTATACAAACACAAATGTATAAATTGCGTTTGTGTTTGTATAAAGCGAGAGAAAATTGTATATACAAATACAAATACATATATTTCGTCCTATACACTTATAATTATACAAATATAAATCTTTCCCTTGCCTAGTTTTCTTTTGTCTTTCTCTCTTCCTCGTTTTATACAAACATAGATTATACGATTGATTCTTTTGTATATGTATATACCGAAACAGGTTATACAATTGATTTTTTTTATATATATACCGAAATATACATATTAATAGCCATAACAAACATAAAGTTTGCTATGGAGCGCAATTATACAAACTATAAATATAGCATACAAATATGATTTTTATGTTTGCTAAAGCTAAAATTTACTCTTTTTATTACCTCAATTTATTTATTTACTTTAAATGGCTATTCGCTCCTAACTTTTCTTTAAAAAATGGCCGTGCTACATCTTCTTTGTTTTCTTCTTATCTTCCTTCTTCTTCCTCCTCCTCCTTTGTTTTCTATTGTTGTTGTTGGTTCTACTTCCTCCTCCTTCATCTTCTATTAAATTGACATATAAAAAACGTGAATCGCTTCAACCGAATTATATATCAAAAGGCTTGAAATATCGAGAAAATTTCATATCAAATTTTTAAAATAGTTTAAAAGTGATTTTGAGTTGATCGAGATTGAATAACCAATATATACTTCATTATAGATAAGTTATATTTCAAATATATCTCATATACAAGTAAGTTATAGTGTATCGTCAATGTATACTCTATATGACTTTTAACAATGTATATTGTATAGTTATTATATATTATCTATGACTTTTGATTACTTAAGGTCAAGGGTAAGATAAAGAGCCAGACATGGTGGAGTATGAGCATCCACTCGACAGTATTTTTGGCTTGACCAAGAAGTCTTATATCCTCCGAGTCACACAAGCACCTCATCTTCTCATTTCATCGTTGCTCGTTCCCGTTAGGTCAAAGACTCGAAGTGTTTGGCCTTTCCTTCTCTGTGCCTGCTCAAACTTGGTGCACGAACGACAACTCCAAACTTTACACATCCGTCGCCTACCTGCCGTTTAGATAGCACCAACAAGATCCAATAAAGAGGTATCGCGACTGCTCCACTCCGTTGCGCTACCGTTGCTTATTTTATATATATATATATATAAAATACTATGACTATATTTATTGTATACCACGTAATTACTTTATTATATATATTTGAAATTTATAAAAACAAACAAACCACTGCCCCGGCCCATACACTGAACCTTTCCTCAAACCCCACCCCCTAAACACCACCACCCCCACACCACCATATCTAGGGTTTTTAAGATTCGGTTCACTTCACTTCCTCAATTATCAGCCGCTTTGGCTAGGTTTTCACAATTACCACAAATTTGTTTCCCTTCAAATTTACCCATAAATTCATCTTCACATGGATTTTAATCTATAGTGGTTTCTTGATTTATTGAAAAAATCGGTTCTTTGCATCACTCTCTCTATATATCTGTTTAGGTGCTCCGAGAAGAGTGAGAAAAAATGGCTACTTTGAACCCATTCGACCTTTTGGATGATGATGCTGAGGACCCAAGTTTGCTAGTTGCTGCTCAGCAGCTAAAGGCTCCTGTTGCATCTGCACCAACCAAGAAGGGTCCAGTTCAGCCTACTAAACCTGCTGCTAAGTTGCCCTCCAAGCCGGTTCCTCCTTCTCAGGCTGGTAAATATTCAATCTTTGAACATATTTGTGATTTTGGATTGGTGTATATTCATTCATATTGTTAAAGCCTACATGAATTGAGCTTAACTAATGTAGATGGTTCATATAGCTGACCCATTATTTGGATTGAGATTAGTAGTTCTTATTTTTGTTGTTGTTGCTGTTCTTGTTGTATAAATTATAATATATCTTGTTAAACTGGAACGAATGGGGCTGAGCTAGTTGGATTGAGATGTAGAAGTTCTTAGTTTTATTGCTTTTGTTGTAGTAGAAGTAGTAGTAAATAGTAATGCATTATTTCTATTAACTTTTGAACATTTTTGTGTTCTGACTTTATACTTTTGGTGTTTGGGGTTTATATATATCGTGTGGAACTGAGCCAATTTTGAATATGGCTGACTCTATTAGCTTGTATAGATATGTAAAAGTTCTTATTTTTATTGTTGTTATTGGTGTAATAGTAGCAGTAGTAGTAATATACCATGGCTAATTATTTTTAGACATTTTTGTGTTTTGAGTTGATGCATATTTGTTCATACTTTTTTGTATTTTTGGGTATTCTGTGTAGGGTATCGGGTACTATATGAGGAAAAAGATCAAGTTGTGTAGAAAATTGAGTATGCTAATATAATATGCTATACTATTTTTTGTGTATCTGGTTCATATTAAAACCAGCAGTAACAGGGCTGAACTCATGTAGACAGTTCAGATAGGTGTCCCAATTAGTTTTGATTGAGGTGTAGGAGTTCTTATTTTTATTGCCATGTTGTAGTAGTAATGGTAATATACCATTTCTAATCATTTTAAAATATTTTGGTTTCTTAGGTTCATGTATACATAACTTTATTGTATTTTTGTGCTTATACTGAAATCGACACGAATGGAGCTGAGCTACTGTAGATGGTTCATATCGCTGATCCAATTAGTTTGAATTGAGATGTAGAAGATACTTTTTTTTTGTTTCTTTTGTTGTAGTGGTGAGTGTATATGGCTTCTATAATAAGTTATGCTGTAAGGTATTGAGTATCATTTGGTTGGTGAGGAAAACGATTAAGTGTGTCTAAAATTGAGTTTGTTTGGTACTGTTCCGTTTTTAATCATTTTAAGACATTTCTGTGCTTGGGTTCATGTATATGCATTCATACTTTTGTTTTGTATTTTTTGGGTTCATATGTTGTATGTAACCAACATGAATGGGGAGCTGAGCTAATGTAGTAGAATTTTATAGCTACCCAGTTAGTCTGGATTGAGGTGTAGTAGTTCTTATTTTTCTTCTTGTTGTAATAATGAATGAATATGGCATTTTGTAAGAACTGTTTTGTGAAGTGTTGAGTATTATATGATTGGTGAGGAAAAAATATCAAGTGTAGGAAATTTAGTTTTTTTGGGCCTTAAATGAGAATACATGCTATGTGCAAGGTGATGCTTGTCTTCATCTTGTCTTTCGTTGTCTATTCTCTTGCTACATGAAGTATTTATCTTGGAAATGTTGCATTTGTCTTCTCAATGTGACACTGTTAGGGCTTAGGCTATAGAAATACATGAAATTAATTTTAAGTTCCATGCTTAAACTTTTAGGCTATAAAAACCAGTTAGTCAATTATGTATCAATCCAGGATTAGTTGGGAGTCTGAATCAAACTTCTAGGCTATAATATGGAATTAGTGGTAGGTTTCTCAATGTTTAAGCAATTATTTTCTGTCTGTTATTTAGTAAATATGATCCTGGGCAAATGGACGTGAAGATATTTTCCTATGTGTTTGTGGTATTAAAGTACAGTTATAGACTATTGGATTTCGTGGTATGGGGATTTGATTGGCCGGAATTTGTGTGACAGTTTATAATAATCTCTTGTAGAAAACGCCATTCTTGTGTTTCCTGATTGGTCCCTCTGTTTGATGTGTCATATTTGGTGTTGTTGCTCTTGTGTTTAGTAGGATCATATTTCTATAACTGGCAAGTAAACTCTTTGGACTTTGCTGCTCTTTAGTTTTCCTTTATTGTAGTTCAGTATTCATCTGTTGTGAATCAACTTCTAGGTCACATATCGAGTTTCTTTATATCTGTTTCATGTGTTGTACTACAGACGTTTTCATTAATAGGACTCCCTCTATTCCATATCAAGTGAACTAATGGGCCTTTTTTCATAGTTCAAAATGAGTGAACTGCTCAAAGTTAAAAAAAAGTGTTGGGATTTTTTTCTTCATATTTACCCTTCATTTAATGAGGTTCTTAACTACTATACATTTTCTAGGAGAATAGTTTGGGAATAATCAGAAGGGTAATAGTGGAAAGTAGCCTTCAATTTTTGTCCTTATATATTTTTCTTTAGGGGTGTGCCATACCCCAACAATTCATTTACATGGACCAGAGGGAGTAATTTTTCCCATAGCTTATTTGTGTATTAATTTTTTTGAGCAGTGAGGGACGCCAGGAGTGACGGCCAGCGAGGAGGAGGTCGTGGGGGTCCACGTGGTGGAGCCTGTGGTCGTGGGCGTGGACGTGGGTTCAACCAAGATTTTGCTGCTGATGAGAATGCCTTTGGCAGCAATAATGGATCCTCTGGGCGGTACAGTGCTCCAGAAGATGGAGAATCAGGAAAGGTTTCTGAAAGGAGAGGTGGATACGGTGGATCACGTGGGGGGTTCCATGGAGGTCGTCGTGGTGGTTTCAATAACGGGGATGCTGCAGAAGGAGAAGGGGAACGCCCAAGGAGAGTGTTTGATCGACGAAGTGGAACTGGCCGTGGGTAAGTGATTCAGTTATTTGAAATTCTCACGAATGCATTTCTCTACTCCCTTTGTTGGGTTTTTCAATAGCTCTAAGGCGTGCTTATCGTGGTTGTCTTTGTTTCTTGTGCACATGTCTCTATCTTTATTGATCCGTTCTATTGTATAGGAATGAGTATATTAAACGGGAGGGATCTGGTCGTGGGAATTGGGGAACTACTGCAGATGATGTTGCACCGTGAGACTGTCATCTCAATTTTGTTGTTTCCTTATTGCCCTTGTCTTTACATATCAAGATTTTCTTATAGTTTCAATGTTGGTTTTTAATCCAAATTCAGGGAGACTGAAGTACCTGTTATTGATGGTGAGAAGATTGTCGAGGCTGAGAAACAAGCTGGACAGGAAGATGCTGAAGACACCAATAAGGAATCTACCGCTGCTGAGCCAGAAGAGAAAGAACCTGAGGAGAAGGTAATTGTCATTTCCTTGTTAAGACCATTACTTGTTTTGCATGCTTACATCCCTTAAGTCTGCTGTTGCAAATTAATATCCGTGTCACATCATTATCATCCTCTTGGGTGGGCTTTATTTTGGGAGGGGGGGGGGGGTATGAAACGTAAATTCAAAATTGAATTCCTGGACTGTCTCCTTGTTGATTGAATCAGTTAGGACGCGTAATATTGGCTCTGTTTAATTTTTCGAAGCCAGAACTGGCTTTTATTTACTGTCGATAAATTCTTTAACATTATCCCACTTTTTTCTATGGTAGTTTAATACCCCCCCCAATAGACCAGGAGCTAGAAATGATGTGTTGTTTGGAATTTCAGAATTATCAGTCTTCAACAGATGATTCTACATATCAATTGGCAGATACCTTGCTCTACAATTATTAGCTCCCTCGTTACCCATCTGCCGAAATGGCCTTTGTGGGGTTGGGGGGTGGCAGTGGCAGTGTAGAATAGTAGTGAAAGCCAACTTGTTGAAGTAGGATGCATTGACTATAAAGTAGCTGTTTACTGTTTTTCCATTTGGAAACACCGTTATCTTTTCTGACTTTATGCCCTCATTCTTGACTAAAATATAATAACCACTTACTGCTCTGGTTGTTTCATTTACAACTCACTGTTTCTTTTTAATAACCACTTGCAAATATTTCTATGAAATAGCTATGGACTTTAACTAATGTTTTCTGGTAGACTAGCTACTTCTTACCTTGATTAGTATATGTGGAATAACTTTTTGATAGCTATTTAATTACTATGTTGTAGCTAGTGGTAGTTGCATGATTCCAGTTGTTTTTATTCATGTGTCTATGATTACTATCCCGAATTATCAATTATTCATCTCTGATTGTGTTGTAGGAGATGACCCTCGAAGAGTATGAGAAGGTAATGGAAGAGAAGAGGAAGGCTTTGGTGGCTCTAAAGCAAGAGGAAAGAAAGGTTAATTTGGACAAAGAACTTCAATCCATGCAACTTCTCTCAAACAAGAAGAATGATGATGAGATCTTCATCAAATTGGTGAGTTGTGTTTAGTGCTTGCTGCTATTATATTTTGATTGCCGTCTTTGGAACTTGATTGTGTTGTATGCTGGTATATTCTTCATGCTTGAAATTTTATGTCTTGGTAGGGTGCTGAGAAAGATAAGAAAAAGGAGGCAGTGGAAAAAACCAAAAAGGTACATTAGTTTCTTTTTTAAGTGGTTATATTTGGTATTATAGCGTCATATCTTCATGCGTTCCTTGGGAATCCATTCCGTAATATAAACTCTTTATTTGTCAAATGTTATGTACATTAGAAGGGTCTTTGCTTGAGGGGAGAGTAATCCATTCTGCCGCCCTGCAAGCGCAAGCCCCTCCCAGTAAAAAAATGTGTTTTATTTTGGACCTTCAGAATTCCAGAAAATAAGTAGATGTTGTTTTTAGATTGGAAGGTCAACCTCCACTCATACTTCAGCAGCTGAAAAGAAAACTTTTTCTTCCCGTGATTGTTTTTTCAATGAAAAATGGAATAGGGAAGTAATATCATGTATTCAAATGTGGTGGTGGTTATTATTATAATTTTCCCTAATATTTCATATGCATTTATGCGGTGTCAGTATATTATAATTTGTGGTTTCACCACAATATCGTTTTAATTTTAAAATCATTGCATTCTGTTTTTCTTTTTTCACAAAAAGGTTAATGCTTACACTTAAGTAGGGGACCCAATCTAGTACATAATATTCTAAAGAGAAGACATTGATCCACAAATATTTTGTGTTCAATATATTTAATTACTGTTTCGATTGTGAGGCTTGATACATTCAGTTTCTTGCAGACCAAAAGCATAAACGAGTTTCTGAAGCCTGCTGAGGGAGAAAGTTACTACCGCCCTGGTGGCCGTGGTAGGGGCCGTGGCCGTGGAAGAGGTAATGGCGGTGGATATGGTGGAATCAACAGTGTTTCAGCCCCATCCATTGAAGATGTTGGTCAATTCCCCTCCTTGGCTGTCAAGTAAGGGAGCAAGTCCTGCATGGATTAGGTAAAAAGGAAGCAACTTTTGTCGTCTGAGCTGTCGAACCTTTTTCCGTCATTTATGATATTTGGGCTTTGATGATAACATAATGTTTCCTGGAACCCTTTGGTTTTCCTGTATTAGAGATTTTTTTGGGTAACTTCATAATTGTCCTTTTAAGAGTGTAAATTTAGATGGGTTTTGAAGGTGTATCGCTGGTTTTGTTGATTTTTTTTATACATTTATGAAAACCCATTTCCTTCATATTTAGGTCTTAGGCTTTAATCTTATACTTGTTTACTTATCAAATTAGTTTTGGTTGGAATTTATTAGAAACAATTATGTTTATTTTTCAATAACGGCATCTAACTCTTTGTCCCTCGGAAACAATCTCTCTATTCCACAATGAAGGGGTAAGGTCTGTGTATATACTCTACCCTTCTTTGACCTCAATTGTGGGATGTACTGTGTATGTTGTTTTACGTCTAACTCATTGTACGTTAGTAATTGTTGAGAATCTCATAATAGATCCTTGCTTAGTTTGAAATTGATATGCTTTGAGTTTTTTTTCTGCTTAGTTCATTGACAAAACTCTAATATTGTCTTAGATTGTGTGATATGTTTGGGGAAAATTATTGACGTCTCTTAACCTGATTTGTTTTTATACTGTGTAGGATTATGTTGATCAGCGTGAGCTAAAAGTTGGATGCCAGTTTTGTAACATTTTTGGTTATTTTTTCTTTCTTTCTGATTTTGGTTATTGTTGTTGAACATGGTGTAATATCATCATTTTTATGAACTTAATAGTAGATGATATAATGTTACAAGAATGGTTCACTTATATTTTCTGGTAACAAATTCAATATATTCTTCAAGGAGGAATATCTGGTCCTTTTATTTTGTATATTTTGAAAGTCTTGTCATGCAGTATTGCAAAAGAGATGGGTGTTTTAGGGATTGTAATTGTTTTTATTTATAGAGTTATAAACCTTTTTCTATGAGATAAAGGATTAAGTAGATTCTGAAAATTGTGCTTTTCTGTTGGGTAAAAGAAAAATCCAATCATGTTAAGAAAATGATGGCAAACATCCAATTAATGATTGCTTTCCCTTTTCTAACGAGGGAATAGCCCTTATTGAAGAGGGGTTTGTCTTGTTGGTTTTTGCATGTAAGTTTGTTTTATTTTGGCCATTGTAGTTTGATCAACTAAGCCTGTTCATGGACTAAAGTATCCTTTTCTTAAGACTCATAGATGCAACTTATGACAATCTTATATATCTATGTAAAATAACTATAATTTGTTTAATTATGATTTGTTGCTACATGTTAGAATGTATATATGTAATTATTAGTATATATATGTATCAATGATTGTATTTGTATATTTGTTAGATAATTATATACTAGCTTATTAAACATACATACATACTATGTATAATAATTTTACCTATACTTCCAAATAATTAAATATTTTATCACTAATTAATAATTTCCTACCATATATTGAGAAGAAACATCTAGATACATGAATTTGTGTTATCATATATCCTAAATTAAGGAGAGAGATGACGAGATGAGGAGGAAGGCGAGTGAGATAGTCACGTATCCATATACATGCGAATCACACAATATACACACTAACTATATGTATTTGTATGTATTTGGTGTGATTTAGATGCATCTGAGATAGAAGATACATATGAGAGCGGTGATCGAGATAGGAGGAAGGTATTTCTTATGTATCGCAACAACATGTGAATTCACTTCGATACAATGTATTTAGAACAATTTATATCTATTTTTAAACTCGTGTATCTCGAGATACATGTATTTGAATGCACTAAAATTTAATTTAATTTATAATACTGCAAATTAAAATATATCTAAGTAATTAACTTCTAAATTAGTGAGATTTCTGTAAGTTTCCCTAATAAACATGTATACCCATCAATGAAATACGATTATATTTAGACAAACTAAAGGCCCAAGAAACTTCAACAAACAAACCACAGCCTGGCCCATACCCAAAACATACACATAACCTCCCCACCCCCACCATATCTAGGGTTTTTAAGCTTCCGTTCACTTCAGTCCTTCAATTATCAGCCGCTTTGGTTAGGTTTTCACAATACCCACAAATTTGTTTCCCTTCAAATTTACCCATAAATTCATCTTCACATGGATTTTAATCTATAGGGGTTTTTATTGAAAAAATCGGTTCTTCGCATCACTCTCTCTATATATCTGTTTAGGAACTCCGAGAAGAGGTAAAAAATGGCTACTTTGAACCCATTCGACCTTTTGGATGATGATGCTGAGGACCCAAGTTTGCTAATTGCTGCTCAGCAGCTAAAGGCTCCTGTTGCATCTGCACCAGCCAAGAAGGGTCCAGTTCAGCCTACTAAGCCTGCTGCTAAGTTGCCCTCCAAGCCGGTTCCTCCTTCTCAGGCTGGTAACTATTCTATCTTTGAACATTTTTGTGATTTGGGTTGGTGTATATTCATTCATATTTGTATTATGTGATTCGTGAGGAAAAAGATCCGTCCGTGTAGAAAATTTAGTTTTTTTTTTGCCTTTAATGAGAATACATTCTATTTGCATGGTGATGCTTGTCTTCATATTCACTTTCAATGTCTATTCTCTTGCTGTATAAAGTATTTATCTCTGTATTAATGGTAGGTTTCTTAATGATAATGTCCTCTGTGATTGTGAGATTAAATTATGGTTATGGACTTATGGTATGGGGATTTGATTGGCTGGAAATTGTGATACGTCAGTCTTGTGTTTTTTGATTGTCTCCTCTGTCTGATGTGTCATATTTTTGTGTTATTCAGTAGGACTGTATTTCTATAACAGGGAAGTTAACTCTTTGGACTTAGCTTGAGTGGCGAAAGGTAGAGGATTTGTGGCTTAGGTCGTAGGTTCAAGCCCCACACCACACAAAGCGAAGCCCTGTATTTAAGTGGAGAAGGGTAGAGGGGTGGGGTCATTATCCACTGAGTTTAGAAGGTTGTGATTGGTCCAAAGGGGGGGGGTCACATATGAATTTCTCGGTCATCAAAACAAAACTCTTTGGACTTTGCTGCTCTTTAGTTTTAACCTGTTGTGAATCAACTTCTATATCACATATCGAGTTTGTCTTTACCTGATTCCTGTGTTGTACTACATATGTTTTCATGAATGGTTCTCCCTATAACTATAAGTTGTGCGGACTCTTTACTTTCAAAGCTGCGCCCATGTATTAGCCCTTTAGTTCATATTAAGAGAATTACCTTGACTTTTTTCATAGATCAAAATAAGTGATTGTTTAAAGTTCAAGAAAATTGTTGGTACTTTTTTTTCCCCATGTTTACCCTTAATTTAATGAAGGTTCTTGACTAGTATACATGGGAGAATAGTTTGGGAATAATCAAAATGTTAATAATGGAAAGTAGCCTTTAATGTTTATCTTAATATTTTTCTCAAGGGATGTGCCATAACCCCAACAATTGACTTATATGGACAGAGGGAATATATTTTTTCCCATCGCTTATTTGTGTCATAATTTTTGTGCAGTGAGGGAAGCCAGGAGTGATGGCCAGAGAGGAGGAGGCCGCGGGGGTCCACGTGGAGGAGCCCGTGGTCGTGGGCGTGGACGTGGGTTTAACCAAGACTTTGCTGCTGATGAGAATGCTTTTGGCAGCAATAATGGGTTCTCTGGGAGGTACAATGCTCCAGAAAATGGAGAATCAGGAAAGGTCTCTGAAAGGAGAGGTGGATACGGTGGATCTCGTGGGGGGTTCTATGGAGGTCGTCGTGGTGGTTTCAATAATGGGGATGCTGCAGAAGGAGAAGTTGAACGCCCAAGGAAAGTGTTTGATCGACGAAGTGGCACTGGCCGTGGGTAAGTGATTCTGCTATTTATGGAATTCACACAAGTGCGTTTCACTATTCCCTTTGTTGGGTTGTTCAATAGCTCTAAGGCGTTCTTATTGTTGTTGTCTTTGTTTCTTGTGCACATGTGTGTATCTTTATTGTTCTGTTCTATTGTATAGGAATGAGTATATTAAACGGGAGGGCTCTGGTCGTGGGAATTGGGGAACTACTGCAGATGATATTGCACCGTGAGATTATCATCTCTATTTTTTGTTTCCTTATTGTCCTTGGCTTTACCTATTAATTATTTTCTAATAGTTTAATGTTGATTTTTTAATCCAAATTCAGGGAGACTGAAGTACCTGTTATTGATGGTGAGAAGATTGTTGAGGCTGAGAAACAAGCTGGACAGGAAGATGCTGGAGATAACAATAAGGATTCTACTGCTGCTGAGCCAGAAGAGAAGGAACCTGAGGAGAAGGTAACTGACATTTTCTGGTGAAGACCATTGTTTGCTTTGTTTGCTTACATGCCCTAGTTCTATTGTTGCAAATTAATATGTGTCGCGGCACCATCATTCTCTTAAGTGGGGTTGCTTTTGGGGGGAAGGAGGGGAGAGCATGAGGTGCAAATTCAATATTGAATTCTTGGACTGTCTCCTTGTCGATTAAATCAGTTTGGACAAGGAATATCAGCTCAGTTGTCCATATTCCAGTGCAATCTAACTTGTCCAAACCAGTAATGTATTTTATTTATTGTTGGCAAGTTCTTCAATATTTATCCCAGTATTTCCAATGGTAGTTTCATACCCCTTCCAATATAGACCAGGAACTAACAAATAAGCATTGACTAAAATAAAACAACCACTTGCTGCTATTGTTTTTTTCATTTACTACTCACTGTTTCTTTTTAAATTAGCATTATGCTGTTATAAATGTTTCCTGTCGCAGATATTTCTATGAACTTTAACTAATTTTTTCTGGTAGGCTAGGTGCTTCTTTACTTTGATTAGTATTTGTGGATTAACTTTCTCGTAGCGGTTTGATTTACAATGTTGTAGCTAGTGTTATTTGCATGATTCCAGTTGTTATTTTTCATATGTATCTATGATCACTATCCGGGAACTATTAATTATTTATCTCTGCTTATGTTGTAGGAGATGACCCTCGAGGAGTATGAGAAGGTAATGGAGGAGAAGAGGAAGGCTTTGGTGGCTCTAAAGCAGGAGGAAAGAAAGGTTAATTTGGACAAAGAACTTCAATCCATGCAACTTCTCTCAAACAAGAAGAATGATGATGAGATCTTCATCAAATTGGTGAGTTATTTTAGTGGCTGCTGCTATTATATTTTGATTGCTCTATTAGGAACTTGATTGTGTCGTATGCTGGTATATTCATCATGCTTGTATGTCTGGGCAGGGTGCTGAGAAAGATAAGAAAAAGGAGGCAGTGGAAAAAGCCAAAAAGGTACTTATGCTTCTTCTTTTTTACTGGCTATGTGGTATTGTAGCATCATTTCGGAATCCATCCTGCAGCGCCCCGCAAGTGCAAGCCCCTCCCAATTGAAAAAAAGTGTTTTATTTTGGACCTCCAGAATTCCGGAAAATAAGTAGATGCTATTTTTTGACTGAAAGGTCAATCTCCACTCATACTTCACCAGCTGCAAAGAAACCTTTCTCTTCCCTTGATTGTATTTTCGATGAAAAATGGAATAAGGGATATACAAATGTGTAGGTGTCATTATTCGAATTTTCCCCAGTATTGCGTGTGCATTCATGAGGTGTCAGTATATTATAGTTTGTTGTTTCACCACAATATCATTTTAATTTTAAAGTCATTGCATACTGTTTTTTTCACGAGATGAACAGTGAAAAATCACTCAATAGGGTACCCAATCATAGTACATAATGTGCTGAAGACAAGACATTGATCCACAAATGGTTTGAGTTCAATAGATTAAATTACTGTTTCAATTGTGTGGCTTGATACATTCATTTTCTTGCAGACTCAAAACATAAACGAGTTTCTGAAGCCTGCTGAGGGAGAAAATTACTACCGCTCTGGTGGGCGTGGTAGGGGCCGTGGCCGTGGAAGAGGTAATGGCGGTGGATATGTTGGAAACAACAGCGTTTCAGCCCCATCCATTGAAGATGTTGGCCAATTCCCCTCCTTGGCTGCCAAGTAAGGGAGCAAGTCCTGTATGGATTAGTTAAAAGAGGAGCAACTCTTGTCATCTAAGCCGTCTTCCTTTTTCCCATCATTTATGATATTTGGCTTTTGATGATAACAGCATATTTCCCGGAACCTTTGGGCTCTCCTTTATTAGATTTTGTTTTGAGACCTTTATAATTGTTCTTTAGAGTGTAAAATTTAGATGTTTACTTATCAAATCAGTTTTGGTTGGAGTTTATTCAAAAACAATTATGTTTCATTTTCAATTATGAGTCTTAACTAGTTGTCGGTTGGAAATAGTCTCTCTACCTTCGTTCTCAATAGTTTTGAGATGATTATCTTAGGGTGATTTTTTGATCGACATTTGCTCTTATTACTCTACTAGTCTATAAAAGATGAGACACTTTATTTGAAGACGGTGATGATACAAATTTATTCCACATTTTTAGCTGAATTTATGTCAAGAACCTTAGTCAATAGTTACCACTAACCGTTTTTGATACCAAATATATTGTTTTTTCCCCAAGAATGTGGCATGCATTTGCAACTATATCAAATTCGAGAGACTATTTTTGATAGACTCCTCAAAAAAACAGTCCAAAGTAGAATAGGGATAAATAACATAAATGAAAATAGTCATGGCAAAATACTACAGACAATCCTGTCAATCATCCTAAACAATAGTCATAACAAGCCCTCAAAGGACAAAGGAACAGCAAGAGGACAAAGGAACAACAAGAGTAATACTATTAATAGTATGATTAATAGTAAAGAGGAATCAATGACACAATGCTCAACTAATTACCTAACCTCCTATCGTACTATGTGTCCTCCCTAACCTTCTATCTAAGGCCATGTCCTCGGTATGTTGAAGTTGCGTCATGTCATGCCTAATCACCTTTCTTCTATACTTCTTCAACCTATCTCTACCTCTGTTGAAATCATCCATAGTCAACTTCTCACACCTCTGCACTGGGATATCCGTGCATCTCGTATGCACATGTTCAAACTTTTCTACCATCACAAGATAAAGATAAAGTTATATTCACACCCTCTTCAGATCTCACTTACGAAATTACATTAATTATGCTATTGTTGTAAAATTTTAAATAGCACAAATAATGATGAAGAGATTTTCTTCCCATCAAACCACCTAAGATTAATTTTACATGTCATGCCAAGTTGAAAACATCAATTTCATAAACTAAGTTGTCCCTCTCAAGTTGAATAGGAACCACACATTTGGTTGACAAGTTGTCCTGTACACAGTTGGGGTGACTATTGTAATAATGTTTTTCATGCTTTGGTCCAGACAATAGTAATAAAGTAAAATTTTATTTGACCAAACCAAATATTATCATCTCCAAGTTCATAATATTTGTAGTTTTGACAAAATTGCAAAATTAAACTTATTTGAAATAAAGATCGATTCAAGATTTAAAATTTATAAATTTTGATGATCCGTTACTTGCCACAAAATTCACAACCCATTTAGTGCTACTAGATTTGCAATTCACTATATGTATATATTTAGTGAATTTCTCAATATAGATGAAGTTTGGACCAAGTATGAACTCGTACCGTATATTGTGCATTCACCCTTGATTTTAAAATTTTTGTTCTTTAGAAAAGTGTCAATGTGTGTTAATTACGTGACGCTTGAGAGAGATAAATAATACTTCTTTCGTTCACTTTTACTTGTCCATTATATTTAAAATATATTTTTACTCTTACTTGTCCACAATATTAAAAGTACATTTTCACTTTTATTTATTACTTTTAGCATATCAAAAGAAAAATATATTTTTCATGTTTTACCCTAAATATTAATTATTTATTCTCCGAATCATTTATCAAATCTTAAGACTAATTAAACATCAATTAATATGTATTGTGATAAAATATTTATATCAACTATTACTTTTTTAAAAACTTACAAATTCCAAATTGAACAAATAAAAATCAACATAGGCTTAAATACCAATATTTAACAATCAATGTCATAACTAAGTTTGACTCTCAAGTTGAGTAGCAACAACTCTTTAGGTTGATAGGTATGTCCATAAATATGTACAGTTGGGAGACTCTCGGTGTCGTTTGGTTGGGAATAAGTTATTTCGAAATAATTTATTTTGTGATAAGTTATATTATATATCATGTATATGGGATAAATTATTCCATTACTATGGTAAAAATGGTGAGATAAATAATCCAAGGACTATCTAATACCTCCAACCAAACATGAGATAAAATAATCCTACATTTTATCATTTGATTATTATACCTTATACCTCACACCGAATGACTCTTTATAGTTATAATCTTTTTGATATCAAAAAAATTATTATCATCTCCAAAAAAGTTTAAAGTTTATAAGCTCTGATTAATTCCTCGTTTGTCACAAAACTCACAACTTCTATAATTAAGTTTACAGTTTATTATATTTATATACATATTTTTGAAAAATTATCTAACACATATATTGAGTTTAGGCCAGACATACAAAGTTCAATCGAGCTTGTATCATATATTATGTATCCATTTTTTATTTTAAAATATTTCATTTTCTAGATAAACAAGAAGCATTTATTACTATTTTTTAAATGAAAAAAAATCACCCTTACTATCACATTATTGATGTCGATTGATGATTTTTAAAAAAACACTTTCTGATATTGAATTTTAAAAAAACTGTTAGATTTTCCACTCTATTTTAATTCGTTTTAAGATAAGAGTGAAAGCCTTGACCCAACCGAAAGTATGCTGTGTCTGTTTAGCACATGTTAATTGAGAGAGACATTTAAGAGAGATAAATAGTTGTTTGGTCAAGTAGTAAAATATTTATTGCTATTAAATATTTTTTTAAAAATATGTGTACACTTTCTAAAGGACACATAATATTATGGGTTGAGCTAGAAAGCAATTTATAGATTCAGCCGAAATCAATAAATTTATCCTAAATTATATATTTGTGACGTAAAATTCATTAAATATCTGTAAATTTAAAATTTTAAAATTAAGTTATTAATATTTGAATTTGTTTTTGTATAATTTAAAATTCGTAAAATTTAATTTTTTAAATGTCTCTGAATAATATAAACTAGAAGTGTCTTTTTAAGGACACACAAAATTCTTAAAAGACAGGAAGGAATGATAAAATTAACCCATAAAAATATGATCTTGCCAACATGTTACTTCTCCTGTCTCAGGTTTAGTCTAAAAAGGAATAACACATTTTATATTAGTAATAATTTAACTTTAGTCGAGGGTCTTTCAGAAACGAGATCTCTACCTCCGTGATGTAGTAATAAGGTCTACATATTTCAATCCTTCTTAGACTCACTTGTAGGATTTCATTGGATATGTTGTTGTTGTAAAATAATTTAACTTTAAAATGTCTATTTTATTCTTAATAAGATGATTTATAGTCACACAAATATTTATGACTTATTTTAGATTATAAGTTTCAAAAATATTTCTTTCTTTCTTATATCAATCAAATCATCATATAAATTGGTGTAAGAGGGAGTATTTATTAACTCAATACATTTTGATCCACTCAAATTAAGCCTAACTCACTCATTTTAACTCGTTCAAATTCTATCTAACCCGTTCATTTGATATCCTGATATCTTCCTAAGACCAATCATATTAATTCCCCATCAACATAGCAGACCAATAACTCCAGTTGGTTAAGACATTTTTGGTAGTTCACATATAATTGGTTTTGTGTAAGTCTTATTTACTTTTTTTTTTTTAAAAAAAAAATCGAAATCTATCTGTTCCAATTAATTTGATGAACAATTAATGTTGTCACCTACATCTTCATGAACATTAATTATTTTACAGCGAAGTTCAACATTCACCTGTTTCCAACTAACAACTTAATTAATTATACATTTAAATAATAAAGACGTATTATAGGCAGATAATTGATTGTATGTTGAACCCTTTTATTACCAAGAATGGTGGGTTTTAAATAGCATTAAGTCCATCAAAGCTGACTCTAATAGGTCGTTTGATCGGCGAATAAGTTATATTATCAATATTAAGATAACATATTGATGAGAATATTTAGTAGGATAACGATTTTAGTATGGTATAAAAATAATACAACAATTGTGATAGATAATCTTAAAATTGCTAATCACGTAATCAAAACTCAATCAAATATGAGATATAGTAGACAAGTAATCATCACTTAAGACCGTTAAGATCATTCACTTAATTTATTAGGAAAAATAAGTGAACGACCTTAACAGTCATTTTAGAAGTAACTCTGACAATTCAAAGTGTGGTTGAAGTTATATTTCTTTACTGAAAATAAAATAAAATGAGCACATATATGGAAATCTTTGGTTGATATATTATATATAAGTAGATCAAAGGTTCAATAATTTATATAGAAAAGGATCGAATTTATCCTTTTATTATTTGAGAAAGGTTTAAATTTTACCAAATGTTATATTATTCGAACGAAAAATCCTCCAATACTAACTAAAAAGCCAAACATCTCTTTCTACAAATGGCCTTTGAAATTTGGACTAAAATAATATACGATTTGAATTAAAATTACTGGAGTATATTTTATTGAACATATACTTTACATACTAGCTCCGCCCAATTATGCATGTGGAAATTAAAAGGACTCTGACAATTTAATTTTGTTTGTACCATTCAAATATTTTTTTCTTTAAAATAATCATGCATGATGCAATATAAAGATCCATAAATAGATATACAATACTATCTCTGTCTATTTTTAATTGTCATCGTTTTTTTTTTTAGAGTCAAACGATAATAACTTTGATTAATATTTTATGATATATTTTTCATTATATTGATATGCGAAAAATTGGAATTTATAGTACTTTTCGTATAGTTTTTGAATATCTAAATTTTTTGTTTAAAATATCAAATTCATAATCTAATTTAATTTTAAAAATTAGTGAAATTGACTTTCAAAAAACGTAATAGGACAATTAAAAGTGAACAGAGGAAGTATGCAGTTGTACCAAAGAAACATTGTATTAAATGTTACAAGTGCTCAATTATGAAGAGACAACTCCAATAACAAATGTTATACAATTATTGCGAGGCGTTCGCAAAACACTGTTTAAAAAATAGTTTTATTTTACTATATATAATAAGTTATTTGAAATAGGTTGATTTTATTTTTTATTACCTTTTTGGTTTAAAAATATTTCCATCATTATGTTTTTACCTAAAACATATCCCCCAACTAACTAAATAACTTTTAAAATATCTTTCTTACTAACAATTATTTCAAAAAAAGAAAAGAAAAGAGAAGTAACTTTTTTAGCTTTCGAAAAAAAGAAATAAATCTAGTGCTTTAAAAGCTTAGGGTGCATTTGAACATGCAATTACATATATGTTTTGAAAAATTGATTTCAAACAACGATTTATCAATAGGGTGTGTTAGAATATTCTGATATCTTGTTTATGAAGTACGATTTGCTTATTTATTAAGAAGAATTGAAGAAATTTTGATAGTTTTCACAACTTGTGAATTTTTTATATTTATGAAAAAAAAAATACAACTTAAAAAAGTTTATATTACATCTGAACAAAATTTCAACTTTAAATTATGATTTCATATCACATGTCCAATTAGCCCTTAGTCAAACACCGATAGCTTTAAAAAAAACTTGACCTAACAAGCTACAAATATTATAACATGCAATTATCTTTTAATTAATCTAATTATATAAATAAATAATTTTACACTATCATACATGCAACTTAGAATCTATTAAGTTCTTAAATAAATTATAACAAAGCAAACAAAGAATTTAAAATTTATTAAAAATTGAGCGAGTTGAGTTGTCATTCGATTTTTAATTTATTTCAGTCTAACTCATTTTAACATAAGTAACTAATAACATGTTTATGGTGAATTTCATACCTAAATTATCACTTATTAACTACTTGTGTCAAAATTATTATCTTGCCTTTTTTTTTGGTTTCCCATATAATTATTTTGTTTTACTTTTCCAGCACAATTTCTTAAATGATGTTAGGTATGAGAAAATAATTAATATATTTGATCAAATTTTTTTGGATGATTCAATTTATGACCCAAAGAAAAACGACAGATCACCTACATTATTATCATTCACTTTAATTTTTTTTTGTTTGTCTTTTCCCCATTCTTAAGAAAAAATTGGAAATTGTCCATTTACTAATTAATGATGTTAGGTTAAGATAATTTATCTTTAAAAGTATTTTACTAATAATGATGTATATTTTATATAAATTACTTATCAAAAATTCCATAACTTTATTTTTCTAAAATTTAAAATTCATAAACTCGAAATTTTAATTTGTGTCTCTACTTTCAAAAATCAACATACTATCAGAAACAACATAAATTAATAATGCAAATCTCGGACTCTTTTTACTTAAATAAAATTATTTATACATATTAAATATTTTAAAATATATTTAAATACAAAATTTGCATTAAAATCGACCCATAACTATAATGGTGACTCTACCCAAGATTAAATTGTACCAACTATATTAACTATTTGTGGGTTACACAAAATATCAATATTAGATAAAAAAAAAATATTTTCCAAAAAAAAAAAAGACTTAGATCAAACCCCATGTATATATTGAGCGTAGCACGGAAATTCACCACAAATAAAATGGAGGATTTTTAAAAAATGATGAGCTTTTTCCTAGCTAGTGTATCATCTTGTGTTGTCAGTTGTCACCATAAATATAGAGAAAGGCAAGACAATCATTTTTAATTAGAGGCTTTGAATTTGAGTCTCCTTAAATACAGAATCACCATTTTTAAAAAGCATTTTACCATTCAATATAGAATTTTCTAGCGTAAATTTGAATTTAAACAGACTCTAATATAAATATCAGATGATATCATATGGATAACTAAAAAAAAAGAAAGAGAAAGGCAAGATAATCATTAATTCTATGTGTCTCAATTTATGTGACACACTTTTTTAAATTCGTTAAAAAAAGAATATCACTTTTTTGTAATTAATTTTAAAATTTCTCTTTTATCTTTAATGAAATAATTTGTAACCGCACAAAAATTTAAAATTTGTTTTAGACCATAAATTTTAGAAGTCATCCTATTTTTGCCTATAAAAGCCTAGTAATGTTACACAACTATCTTCAAGTATTTTGAAAATGGCAACTAATTGCAATGGAAATGGAGCTTCAATTTTTTCTCCCAAGTTGCAAGTTGAAGCAATTCAAACTGTGATACCAATGAAGATAACCGATCCACGATTCTCGAGGCGAATCGCGATACCTGAGAATTTCGACTTGGGTAATTTGCAAAGGCGTTTTCACATGGTTTTGTACTACAACAAGGCGTCAGAGACGGATTCAGGATGGATAGTCGCTGGTTGGTTTAAGGAGTCATTGGGAAGTGCAATAGTTGAAAATCCAATATTTGCTGGAAGATTAAGAAAATTAGAGGATGATTTTGAATTAGTTCCAAATGATTCTGGTGTTAGAATGCTTGAAGCTAATTTTCCAATGAATATGGTTGATTTTATTGATCTCAAGAAGAAGGAAAATATTGAAAATGAACTTGTTTATTGGGAAGATATTCATGAAACAAGTCCTCAATTTTCTCCCCTTTTCTTAATCCAGGTAAGTACAAGAATAAACTTAATACTTTCTCCGTTTCAATTTATGTGATATTTATCACATTTCAAAATTTAAACAAATTTTTCTTTCTTTAATTATAAGTACTTTTTTTAATATCTCGAATTATAAATTATTGTCACTTGTAGTATATATTTTTTTTATGCAGTTTTCAAATATATAATTTCTATTTCAAAAATCATCAAGATTCATGTCCAAACTTACAATTAAAATTAAACTATTTGATTCTCAAAATTTGAATGGTGCCACATTAATTGGACATAGGGAGTAATAATTTCTTGGAAAATAATCCTCATGTTTTAATTTGTTTGTATGGTTTTGATTTGATATAGAGTTTAAAAACAAGACAAAAATAGAGTTTTAAATTTTATGGTTTTAAACTAAGATATGTAAAATATAACTCAAAATACTTTTTATTTTTGAAATTTTAAACACGTCATGTGAAAAAATTAAATTAAATAATTATAAAAAAAACATTTTTTCTAAAAACAGACCAATTAGGGCCTTCATTCGATTTAGGCCAATAGCTGTTAGAATTAGGCCAATAGGGCACACCACATATATTGATAAGAAAGCACCCTTCTTAAAAAAAAATTATATTGTGTAGATAAAATAATTAGAATTTAATGGTCGAGCTAGAAATTTTTATTAATGACGTTCGAAGTAAATATACAAAGAAGTTAATAGTATTCAATATTTAATACACACATACATATAATTTTACTAGTGAAAATTCTGACTCGGCTACTAATGTATTCAGATGACTAACTTTCCAATGTTAAATCTTTCTTCTTACTCATTTTCCAGGTGACAAATTTCAAGTGTGGAGGATACTCAATTGGAATAAGTTGTAGCTTATTTCTAGCTGACCCTTTTGCTATGACAAGTTTTTTAAAATCTTGGTCCAAAATCCACAACAACCTTGTCTCACAAATTGACTCACCAAAACTACCAGCATTTTACACACCAAATTTCACAAAAATTGGCTCTTCACCAACTCTATCTACTACAAGTCCAAAAACAAAAAATCAAATCACAAATACTCTAATTTTCAAGAATCCCAAAACCCCTTTGAAAATGAACAACAATGAATTCCTCAAGAATCTTACATCAAAATGTATTGGAGAAATAGAGGGAAAAATTGGTAAAAATATATCTTCAAATTTCACTATTTTAGTGAAAGAGACTTTTGGAAGTATTAAGATGGAAAATTGTTCAAGAGAGGAGATAATTAAGGAGGAGGAAAGTGGATTATTATCTATAATTTCAACAAATTGGAATGATTTGGGAGCTGATAAAGTAAGATTTATTGAAGGAAATGAGGCTATTCATGTTTCATGTTGGATTATTAACGGAGAAAATAATCAAGATCTTGTGATGATTAGTCCAACTAATGATGAAGACAACTCTGAACTAAACATTATAATTACAATCTCTAATTAGATTCTTATAAGGTTGATAAATTTAAATTGTATTCATTTTCTCAATTTCCACCAAGAAAAAAAAGGTGCTGACTCTTTTTTGAATCTTGCGTGAACGCAATATATTATTCTTTATTTTAATTTTGGGCTTTTGGTAGACATTGATTCTCTCTTCACTAGTTGTTCAAGGGAATTGCTGTACTATTTTTAGTTATTATATATATGTTCTTGGAAATGAAAACTAGCTGCTTTTGTTTATTTTTGTATTTATAAGCTTTTGTGAATTCAAATGTCAATGCATAAAAGTTAAAACTTCTTTTTAGTATTATGAATTTGGGATGCATTTGACTTAATTTGTCTCAATCATGTACCCTTTAAATGACTTGTAATTATATTGGTCGATGATACTTGATAGTAAGGTGAGGGTAACTATTGATGTGAAAGTTGAAAGCTATAGTGAATGATGATAATGACGATGGTTGGTGATATATAATGATGCTTGTATTTCTACTCTCAATTGCCATTGAGTTATTTCTCACTTCACATTAAAATTGTCCATTTTTAAATATCTTACAAATTTTAAGCAAATCATAATAAAAAAATAACATGCAAACATAAGGGACCAAACCTGGGCCTCATGTAAGTTTTGCGTATACCCTTACCACTACGCAATAGATATGCATTGGTTCTAAGGAATTTAAAAAAATATATACTATATATACCAATATAAAGTAAAAATTTAACATATATAGTGTAATTTTCCGACCCTAACACTATCGTAGCTCTGCCCCTACATAGCTATGGTGAATTATTGCTAATGATGATGGTGAATAATAATGATGATTGTCGTTGGTACGTATTGGTGATCATGATAGTTTTCTAGTTGATAATGGTGGACGATGACAATAAACTAATGGAATTAAACATTTCTTTTTACTTATTATAATTATTAATCATTTGATGGTGTTAAGCCAGTTGTGTTTCACAGATCAGCTATCCCCCACATACAGAACAACCCACTCCCTCCTAACTTCTCCTTTTGACTCGGACCTATTTTTCTCTCTCCGCCACGTGTCACCTCAATAAAAACATCTCCACAACCGAAAAATTCATTTTTCGCTCTCTCTCTCTGCTCGGAAAATTTTGAGGTACTGCACTTTTCTGCCCCTCCGAATTTCATTCAGATTTCTCTGTAAATTTTGATCTGAAGTTTTTTTTCTTCGTTCGCCATTTCTCTGATCCTTTTCGTTCAATTTAGGTGCGTTTTTTTTTTGCGATTGATACCTGTTTTTGTTCGTTCGGAGATGCATTGTTGTGATTTAGTTGTAGATTTTCGTAGCAATTGATTTGATTGATTGAGTGATAAAGATTCTATTTCACTTCGGAGAATTTGAAAAAAAAAATAATCTGTTTTTGCTCGGGATATTGAATTTGAGGTAATGTATTTCTCACAGCCGAAGTTTCACTAAAAAGTTCTGTTAGTTTGATTTGTGGTTTCGTTTTCTCCTTACGCTGTTCGGTGATTATCAGTTTTCGTTCAATGAATGTCCGATTTTTTTATTTTTTTTTGCGATTGATATATGTTTTGTTTGTTTTGAGATGCATTGTTGTGATTAACATAGATGTTAGGGTTTGTGATTTGGTTATTGATTTTAGTTGTAATTGATTTGAATGATTGATTAGGTTTTGGTGTCAGAACGGAAAATTTCACTTTTTTTATTTGGTGTGTAGCTAAGTGAGTTTTGAGGTAATGCAATTTGACATCTGATTTTCACTTTAGTAAATTAAAAATGAGTTTGATTTTGAGTTTTTTTTTTTCCCTTCTTATGCCATTCTCTGATACTGAGTTTTCGTTGGATTAAGGGCCGCTTTTTTTGTTGCAATTGATATATGATTTGTTTGTTTTGACATGCTTTGTTGTAATTAACATAGGCGCTAGAGTTTTGTGTTTGATTTGAGTGATTATGGTAGTGATTTGATATGATTGATCAGGTTTTGGTTTCACAACGGAAATTTCTCTTTTTTTTCTCTGCTCAGAAATCGGAATAGCTAAGTGAGTTTTGAGGTAATGCATTTTCACCTATGAATTTCACTAGAAAAAATTCAATGAGTTTGATTTGAGTGTTTTTTTTCCCTCTCACCCTTCCGTGATCATCAGTTTTTGTTTAATCAAGGTTCATTTTATCTTCTTTTTTTTTCTTCGTCTGTGTGTTTTGTTATTGTGATTGATATCTGTTTGTTTGTTTTGAGATGCATTGTTGTGATTAACATAGGTGCTAGTGTTTGTGATTTGGTTATCGGTTTATGTGGTAATTGATTTGATTTGAGTGATTGATCAGGTTTCAGCTTTCATCATGAGTGCTGGTGCTACCAACCAGTTGATATCTGTTAGTCCTCCGGAGCTCAAATTCCAATGTAATCTATCTCTCTCTCTCTTCATTGTTTATTTGTTGTTAAGACAATTTGAATGTATAAGAATTTCTGTTTAAGAATCTTGTTGTGTGGGTTTACAAGTTAAGATGTGTAAGTAGAAAGGGGAAATGATTTTGCTTTCAGTTGATCTTTTTCAACATTGACCAGAAATGAGCTCTTTGGACAACTTATGAGAAAATCTTTTTGAACCTGATTTTTACAAACATTAGTAGATAATAGTATTTCTTTTGCATGAAGATTTTGAGTGGGAAAACATTCTCAAACTCTTTAGTTCATTACAAAAAGAAGAGATTTCGCAGAACCTTAAGCAACCACGTTTTGCAAGATTTTTGTATGATTTCAGTAACTTTCTGGTGGAAAAATGCTGCCTAGTATCACCTCTGTGCTATTTTTGTTATTCTCATTAATAGGATTTTCTGTGATGTGGAAATGTGTAATTCCATTCATTTGATCGGAAGTGACTGCCTATTGCTTGAGAAGTTGGACAACTCTGATACTCACGGTGCTCAAGAGCTAACAGACATTGTGAAATAATCTCATTGTACAACATTAAGAATATGTTTGAGAAGTGGATATGGTGAAGGAACTGTTCAAAATCATATTTTTTATCCTGTTTCATTTTATATGGCAATGTTACTATTTGGAGAATCGAGCATCTTTGTCTTCACCTACAACTTTATCAAATACTTTTTGAATATATTTACTCGTCATACACACTCATGTTTGGTTGTGGTTCTGGCATTTCCTGTCTCAGTTGAGTTGGACAAACAAAGCTACTGTGATCTTAAAGTCACAAACAGCACAGATCAATGTGTTGCTTTTAAGGTTTGCTTCATCTTGATTGGAAGAAATTCCACAAATCCTTCATTTCTTCTTTAAGAACTTCTATAACTCATTTCCTTGGTTCACTCTTCCTATACTGCTTGTTTTTATTTGATAGGTGAAAACTACTTCTCCAAAGAAGTACTTTGTCCGACCAAACACTGGTATTATACAGCCTTGGGATTCAGGTTTCATTCGAGGTGCCGTTCTTGAGCTTGAATGTCTTTGCAATTCGCATAATTTTTTTTTCTAAATTACAGATAGTGTTATTTGTTGTAACAGAATATGTACACAAGACCCTGTAGGCCTAAAATTTTACAGAAACCGAATCAAATTATACCTCAAGCGTAAAAGTACAGTGGGATATTGCATTAGATTATATATAGCTAGAGTCTAGAGATATGCCCCAATGTTGTATGGTGGCTTAGATTGATTTACGTGAGTTGTTATTTGTCTCTCACTTAGGTAGACTACAAACCTTTATCTTTCAGGATTGTGATGAAGCGATGCTTCAATGGCTTTAAGTGTCACACTGCACACATTTTCTTTTATAATATATTGATTTTCACAGAAAAGTTACCATTATGGCGATTGCTATACTAATTAACCAATAAAAAGGGAAGGTATCAAGGATTATTTCACATACATTTTGTGCAGTTTGAAGTCATCTGTAAAATGGGAAACATTATATGATATACCCCTCTTCGCTTTGACCAGATCAGTGCAGTTGATCAAGAAGGGATGTCAACTAGACAGATCCTCTTTCACTATCTGTGTCCTTTGATTGTTTTTTTTTTTTTGGTAAAGTAACAATTTTATTACAAAAAAGGTGTTAGTTACAAAACCAAATAGGGCTGACCACCTGTTTTTGTAAGAATACAGACTCAAACAATTTTATCTTGATCGTTACAATTTTATGATGTTGTTTGCTACATGAAAATTGCTTCCGCAATAGTCTACTATTGTAATCCCAAGATCGTTATCTTTTCAGTAGGGCGGATTGGCATTTTATATTTAGGTTAAGTTTTTGATGTGTCTGCAGTCACTCTTCAAGCTCAAAAGGAGTACCCAGCAGATATGCAATGCAAGGACAAATTCCTCCTACAGAGCGCAATTGTGAATAATGATACTGATGAACTTCCTCCAGATACTGTAAGAATTTTATTTCAAGAGAATCTGTGTAATATGCTTACAGAGTGAATAGCCTTCTTGTATTATATTAGTATTATTTTATTTTTATAAATGTTCTATACTTCTGTTAATTTATCTTTGATGCATCCAGTTTAATAAGGATGGTGGAAGAACTGTAGAAGAGTGCAAGCTTAGGGTTGTTTACATGTCTTCTCATTCCTCTCCTGGACCTTATGAAGATGTATTTCGACAAAGTTCTGATTTCACTTCAGTAAGTTCTAACTTTAGCTAGCATTTTTGTCTACCACTTCAAGTGCTTATTTGAACCTCACGTTTTTCACTAGGGATAGATATTTCTTCCCAGATGTAATAATGCTGAGTTTCTTGGTAGATGATGGCTAGTGGCTGAGATTTATAAGCATGCAGCTAAAATTCTCTTAGTTTTGGAAAACTAGGCTTATTTTGTGCACTGATAAATTTCTCATATTTGCCTTTCTACTTTTCTCATCCTACATTGAAAAGCCAGAGACTGCTCACTTTTGTGATATAATTTGTGCTTTTGGTTGACTGTCAGTGTCTGGGAATTGATTTATAATGTAGAACACTTACTATAATACCCATACGGAGATGTCCATATAAGACACATTGGGTAGCAAAAGGAGCACTAAAGGGCCCATGCTTGAAGCAGGATTTATTTTTTGGAACATTTATCCAAGAAGTTCAGTCACTAGAAAGTCCATTTACTCAGCTTAGTTACTCTCTCTCTGCCTCATTCGCAACAAAGAGTCTATCCTCTCTGAAGTCTGGGAAAATGCGTAGAGCATGTAATGTCTTTGAGTAACTTTTCAAAAGAACCTATTACTTTATTTCCCCACTTATGCAATACAAAAACATAAAAAGTACATTGAGTGACTTTTCTAAAGCAGTAATTACCTGATATCCTCTGATTTAATGATAAGATTCTGAAAACAGATGGTTTTGCTTCCCATTTTAAGGCAACTATGCAATACCATAGCCTAGAAACTGCTAACTTTAAGCACTGGTTATCTGTAATGTCATTGTGTTCAATTTTCCCCCACTTATAGTCGGTCAACGAATATTCTGTTAGGCTTGAGGAAATATCTAGATTGTGATGGTAGGGAAACTTTTATGCACATTTCTAGTGTGCACGCACGTGTCTGTGTCCTTTAAACATTTCTAATCATAATTGCGTATTCTAGTATTCTACAAGAGGATAAATTTTAAGTGCCCTGTGTGTCTGACTTGGGAAGAGTTCTGCTTGTATGCTATTTTCTATTATGCTATGATCTTTTTTTGGTCAATATTCTGCAATGATCTACTCCAACTATGTACATGAAGATAAAGATAGACTAGCAGCTAAGTGCCAATTAATGCTAAAAATTTCCCTTTGTTGGTATAGAATCAAGCGTTGCAGCGTATCAAAGATGAAAGGGATGCAGCTGTCCGACAAACACAACAGCTGATCCAGGATCTGGTTAGTTTACTTATTTAGATTTTCCCTTTAATGTGTATCGTTGCAACTTAATTCTTATAGGGTGTATGCTAGTCTAAATCAATAAATAATAGAACATAGCTCAATCTGCAGAGATAAACTAGTTAGAGTAATCCTCATTAACACATGGTAAGTGGTTAATAATATATTCGAAGTTCTTACATTTGACTCAGTAATAATTCATGTAAGCCACCTTATTTTGCAGTTAATAGGATTTCAATTGGTAAAACAGAGACGGTAGTTTCTGGGAGAAAAAAATCTCGAAGTTGCACTTTTAGCAGGGAAAGCATGATAAGTTTGGTGAATAGGAATTTTCTTAGATACTTCTTTCTTTATTAGGAGCAGACAGTAAGTATGCAAAAGAGAAGGGGATAGGAAATTAACTTGACCACTAATTTACATAGGTATACAATAGTAACCAAGTATCTAACATTTTGATATTTCGTGTCTCTCGGGAGGCAAGAATGATGATGGACTTGTACGAGCTTCAATTTTGAACTCATATCATCTTCAACACAACACGTTGCACGGATGTGGTGTAAAATAGGAAAGTCTTTTTGTGTTATGGACGGATGAGGATAAAGAAGCTAGTCCAGGAGAGTCTGGTTCGGGTAGATGTAATTGGAACATAAGCTCTTTGAGAAGAAAATGATGAATCAGTGAGCAGTGAGGATACATAAAGTCTATCCAAACTCGCCTGGGTTGAGGCCTAGTTGTTGTTGTATCAACTTCTACACATGAATCTATGACCCACCTTTCTCATATTTTTCTGCTTCTCTAACTTGCAGGAAATGATGAAGAGACGAAGAAGTCGGAATGATCCAGGCTTCTCTCTGAGGTTTGCAATTGTTGTGGGAGTCATTGGCCTAATGGTTGGCTTTCTGCTGAAATTGTTGTCTTCACCTTCAGTAGAATAGCTTGCATTAGGGTAAGCTGTCTACATCATACCCCTTGGGTACGTCCCCGGCACCTACTAACGTGGGATGCTTTGTGAACCGGGCTGCCTTTTTTTACCTTAAGTAGAATAGCTCATGTTTCTTCATTCTCGGATTTAACTGTATAATTTTCTATTTTTGATGAAGCCTGAGAGGAAAAGACCTTGCGTAGCTCTATTAATTTTGTGTAAATTGATTAATTTATAATTTACTTATAATCCTTTCCCATTATATATTTTGTATATATACTAGGGTGGCTCGAGGGCAAAGCTAGTAAACCATTGGTTTAGGCGCCAAAATGTATGATTTTATTTTCACTTAAAACAATATTGAAGATTGTAAATAAGTTCAAAATTATCATATATTATCATATTATTAGGAAGCTCCAAAGTGTAAAGTCGAATACCATTTTATCCCTATACTAAAACTTTTTTTTAAAATCATATATTATTAGTTATTATATATTAATTATTATGGGATGCTAGAAATCTACTCTTTTTTTTAATGAAATAGTAAAATGCCTGAAGAATTTGAAAAGTTAGTTTTTCATTGAAAACATAATAAAAGATTGCATTCATCTATTTGAACCGTCAATCATTACTATTAAAATATAAAGAATGTGAGGAGCTAACATAAATATAAAGAATGTGAAGAGTTAACATTGAATTAAAGTCATAATAAAAGAGCATAATCATCTATATAATCAAATATATACCGATCACTTTGATAGGAAAGAAAGGAGAGAAAAACTCATGAATTTTGTGGATTAATGGTGGAGGAGAGAATTTTGTTCTCATTTTTTTTCTTAGAGAAATCTAATTCATATATATATATACTAGAGGGTGAAGCCCATGCACAACACGGACCCAACATATCAAACACTTAAATTTTTCTTTCAATAGTAATTGAAAAGGTAAATGTGTCACCCTATAATTAAAATAAAAATGGATACTGAATATCCATAGTGCAGAATTTTTCTATACATAGGTATAGTATGTATAAGTTCGTTCCTTACAATGTGTGCAAGAAAATGTAACTGTGCTGTTCCAACAACCAATCTAAAGGATTTTTCTGCTTTTAACTTCATTTGTGCTCATGTGGGTATGAAGATGCATATAATAGTTTTTTTATTTGTTAATTCAAGTCTCCCATGCAAACACATGAGAAAATAAGATAAGAATTAGTAGCATTTAATATAAGATTTTTCTTTTTTTGAACCACATTAGCTTTTCTCCAGTTGTTGTTGATATCATGAACTTTATAAACAACCAAGCAACAATGACAAATATAAAGAGCCGAAGGTGGAATAACATGTCTTGAGACGTAGAAGTGAAATACAGAAATCAACGAAAAAAATCAAATTTTGTTGCATATATATAAGAAAGAGTTGTACCCCATGAAGGTAAGGTTCCAATTTCAAAGACTCGTGTTGATTTTGACACATTACTCTACATAATCAAATCAAGTAATCATAAAAATATTTGTACCAAAGAAGAATATGAATATTAAATAAGCTATAAAAAAAAAAAAAAACTTATCAAAGCTTTGTAATTTTCTATTTTGTCTTGGAATTGTCTATTTTTCAGCTGAAGATGGAATTGAAAATACACTACAAAATTGAACGGGAAGAATCAACCTTGAAAATCAAAATGATTTTAAGAAATTCAGAAAATGCATTTGCATTTTTTTCTTCTTGGCTTGAAATTGTAGGAGACAGATTTTAGCAACTTAATTAGTAGCTTATATAATTGGAGTGCTACATGTAGAAGTTCATTCATTAAATTGTAGCAAGTCATATGCAAGCATTGTGTTGTAACTAAATACCTTGTACATAAGTGAATAAGAACGATTTTCACAAGTAGACGATAGTCCTTCTTTACTATTCATGAACTGATTTAAGATAGGACTATTTTGGAAAAAGATGAAACTGGTCAAAAAAAGAAAAGTTAGAGTTAGATATGTGTTCAATTGCATCCTAAAATGATACATACACAATTATAGAAGCAAATTCAAGCCTAAAGAAGACACATAGCAATTTCAATTGTACTCAGATATCATTTAACCCAACAAAATTATATAAATTCCCCTACTATCCTTATTCATTCCATCTTTGATATACATCTTTTATTCCATAGAGTACCATTCATATAGTAGTGTTCCTACTTTAAACTGTCATTTCTAAATAGGAGAATATTGTTGATTTTTTGAATTTTTTTTGCTAACTAATTCTTATTTATTTCTCTACATTTCAGATTTAAATTTGCAGTTATGTATTCTTCACTTCTCAATCACAATATCAGCTACTCATTTTCTGAGAAAAAATGTAATATATGTCTAAGATTAAAATTTATGAAAAGTATAAGAGATATAAACTTTAGATACATACATGATTATTAGTTTTTTGAACTTTTTTTTCTGTTTTGAGGATATTTACACATACTGATAGATTTTGTTATATTTTATACATTATGATTATATTTAAAAAGGCTTACTAAAATTATTTTGTCAAATTCACATGTATTATAATTTATAATCTTGAATTAAACAAAGGATGCATGTATTATGTATAACTATGTGTTATATATATAGGGAAAATACATTTAAAAAAAACCCTGAACTTGGTACGAAAATTTACTTTAGTACTTAAACTTTACGGGTAATTATTTACCCCCCTTATTTCATTTCGTGTGAATTTAATACCATCCTAACGGATGACGTGTCAAAAAAAGAAAAGAATTTTTTTTGAAAGCGTGTTAAGTTATTTTTTTAAAAAAGTAATGGTCCCATTTTATATATATAATGAAAAAAAAAAAAAAGAAACCTACCCACCCCATTCTTCTTCTTCTTCAAACTCCCCACCCCGCTTTCTCAAAACTCCACCTACCCCATCTACCTGCTCGTCTTTTCTTCCTCAAACTCCCCACCACCCTATCCCCACCCCACCCCATCCTCTTTCTCCTTCTTCAAACTCTACATTCAAAGTACATTTTCTCGTTATACATGTAAACAAAAAGAATCACATTCAAGACCCACATAATTTTTTTACTCTTTACTTTGAAGATTTGATTTTTATTAAAAAGTTGTGAATTTTTTTGAAAAATAAAGACTTGGGCATAAAAGAAGATGAGGTTTTGTCAACCGATCTATAATGTTAATGGTTGGCCAATGGCGATTGAAGCAATGGGTAGATAATTTTTTTTTTTTAAAAAATAAAATCACAAATGTGTTTTTTCTTGAATTAGTTAAGAATTAGACTTTGATTAGTATATAAAAAAAAAATGAAGAACACCGACAATCGACATGGCAATAAATGACGTTGAGTATTGAAAAAAAAAATCACTGCTAATGATTTCAATATTTCTTAAACTAATTAAGAACTAAAGATTAACTAGTATTTAAATATTCTGAAAAGGAAAGAAAGAAATGAATTTAAAAAATCAAAAATCAAATTTTAGATAATTTCCAATGTGGCTATGACGTGGCACTTATGTGGTTCTAATGTGTCAATGATGTGGCGCGTGTGTAATACACTTGCCAACTTGAGACTGATATTATATTTTTAGGGTGATATTAATTCACTTCAAATATGTTAAGGGGGGTAAATAATTACCCGTAAAGTTTAAGTACTAACGTAAGTTTTCGTGTCAAGTTCAGGATTTCTTTTATGTATTTACCCATATATATATATAATAATATAATAATCTTGAATTAAATAAAGAATGCATGTATGTACAACTATGATATATATAAATTTATGATATCACTAATTATTAATTAATTATCTCTATCACAAGAATTTTTATTTTTTTTACACGTGTTGAGCCATGAAATTGACAATAATATGCTAGAGTATGAGACATTATAAAAGGAGAATGCTACAATTTCTTAAAACAAGATACAAACTTTAAGACTTGAAGCATTTGCAAACATAACAGATCATGTTGTTCATGTTCATATTCGAACTATATGTTGTTGAAATATCAAAAGACGAAGAAGCATATATCATAAAAATCACACAAGAAAAAGGTCAAATTAATTTAGTTTGTTATATATAGCTACACATTATTGTACTTTACTTTTAAACTTTTTTATAAGTCACTATTTACATGTTTATTAATATTGTTTGTATTATTTTAAAAATTATATATGTTGACATTGGACAAACATGCAACGCACGTTCTCAGAGAGTAATATAAAAAAAAGGAAGGAAAGTAAGAAAAACTATCTACCTTTGGTCCAAAAATATTCCAGAACTTTGAATTAAATAACTCAGATCTTTATATTAATAGTAATTTTTTTACAATAACATCCTAGGTAATGTATTTCATATACGTGACTAACATCTCATTAACTAGAATTAATTCTTAGTTTTATCTATATCTATATTTGTATTACCTTAAAAGTATCAACTTCCTAACTTGAATGTTAATTACTATAATTCTGACCGTATCTTATGCAATTTATGTGGGGTTATAAGTAGCAATTAAGGTCACTTCATTTATTGATTATTTAATTAATCATGTTTACTAGGTGATATAGATAAACAATAAACAAATATTAAACAATTAGTAAAGAGAGGAGCAAGGAGACAGAAATTGCACAATTAAATAGGCGAAACATTTTTATTTTATTAAACTACCCCAAACAATTATAATTATAAAACAAATAAAGGGAAAAAGGAAAGGAAGACCATGAAAATCAACACACTTTACGGATCAACACTCGGCTTATATTCGATCAGCTTATTATTCGGAAAGACAAAATCAATGTTTGTCGTTTTAAGTCTGAGTCAATTTCATCATCTCTGTAAGGGCCTAACTACCCCTACCCTACCTTCCGCATGCACAACGTCCTAAAAGGTGCCTAACGTCCCCGCTTAATGTCCAAAAGGTATTGGACTGCTATTAAGGTGGTTTTAGACAAAAATAAAATATATGATCCTAATTAGGCCCTCTAGATACCAAGCAAAACAAATAGGACGAGCATTTAGCACATAAATCTCAAGTTGGCCTCTAGGTTTTAATTATTAGCATGCTAGCAAACACACATAATTAGTGAAAGGTCTCATGCTTAAGTGTGTGCACATAAACAAATATCATAACAATATTATTGAATTTAAATGGCAGAAAATTATCATGAGTGCAGTTATTAGTGACAGAAACAGATCAGATTATTGCTTAACATGTTGGAAATGATGCTAATTTATTTTAAGTGGCCAAACAACTTATTTTAATGCAGCAATTACTTATTTTGAGCAGAGAATATTCATAACAAACTTATTTCTGTTTTAACCATGCTGAAAATTATTAGAAACCTATAGACATGTTATCTAAGTGATTAAAAAGTTGGTTGATTAATTACATGCAACAGTAACAACCAATGTAGGTTTTAAATAACATGTTGGCAATGATTTACTAATTTTATGTCATGAAACAGTGACAGCAAAGTACAGAAAATACCTTCATCATGCAGATTGGTCAAGATCAGATTTTATTTAAGACAATTAAGATTTTAACATGCTGGAAAATTAATTAATTTATTCTTAAGTGGCAAGACATTTCATTACGATACAGACAATTAATTATTTGGACAGAACTTAATCCAGACAGATTTTTAAATGACAACATCTTTAATCAGTTTACTTGTTAGTTTATCATGCAGGCAGAGAGGATTAATTATTAAACATGCTGGTAGTTATTAGAAATATGAATTTAACATACTGAATTCGATTAGACTAATTAACAATTCTATTAGTTGAGTCCTACAGACATGATTTCTAGATTTAAAAAAAAAACAAATATACAACCTATAGGCATGCTTCTACACCCACCTGATATAATTAAAATTGTTTAAACCCTATAGTCATAGTATCTAATTATTATTAGTCAATTTTAACAATATTAGCATGTGAGACAAGATTCTACAAGTTCAAGATTCATAACAAATTTTAACACGTATTCATGTTAGGTTGATTAATCAGATAAAGTTATAAACGAAGGTTGATTTTAAGCCAATAATTAAGATATATTCTTATATGCGTGCATGCTTACACATTGGCAGATTTATTATAACAATTACACATAGTGAAATAAAGCTAAAAGGAAAATGAAACAGTTAGCACGTATATCCCTTCCCCCCTTAGGTGATCTCCCCAAATATTTTCATACATATAGAGAGTTTTAGAGTTGCTACAAAATATTACAATACCGAAATATATAAAACAATACAAACATAATAGATAAACAATAAAACTAAATCTTGTCCGAAAATCCATCCCAGGCGACTTTTCAAACTCCCGGAACTAAATTCAACCTGCTAAATCAAAGTGGACGAATAGGTGGATATAACATATAAAATTAAGCTTGTACAACAGACTAATTATAAAATAGCTTAGAGAACACACACCAGATTCAAACAAAGCAACACCTTCAAACCAAATATAAGATCACATATAATAGAGGGAAAAGAAAACTGACCCAGATGCTTCCTTTCATTTATTGATATCCATTTTTTGGACTTATGCAAATAAATAACTAAAATGATGCAAAACAGAAATTAAACATGTGTAAAGGATACTACCCAATTAAGCAGTAAAAGAAATCAACAATGAAGATACACTTTAACCCAATACGACCCGAACACAGCAAAACAACAAGTAGATAGAAACACAATCATTAGAAATTCTAGTGTCCCGACGGAAAAGGTTCCAAAGCCTAATTTGACTATTGATAAATCGTTTTGTGATTCAGTTGGATCAACAACACATCAACCTGAATTTCTCAAGTGCAAAGAGGTAATCATGGTGGAAGGTGTTCCACATGTTAAATGGACAGAAAAAGAGGTTGAAATCATGAATAGAATTGAAAACCTTCAGTTTGCAGTGATTGGAAAATTTACATATGACATCACAAATATGTAGCATTAAGGGTGATTGTCAAATTGGTTTACTTCGAAATAAACATATATTGATAAGATTATTTGAACAAGTAGACTTCATTAACCTAATATCAAAATGGGCTTTTTACATCACGTGCAAAAATGTGTACTCTTACAGTATGCGCACGCTTATGTATGATTCAAGGTTCAAAATGAATGAAGAAACAACAAAAGCCTTAGCATGGATATCTTTTCCTAATCTTTTACCTACCTACTTCGTTAAAGAATGTTTGTTTTCGTTAGCATCGGCAGTAGGAAAGCCGATGCAACTTGATCTAGCCACTATTAATAAAACTAGATCAAGGTGCGCTACAGTAAAGTTTTGGTTAATCTAAGAGGCGACTTTCCCAAATGAATTTCAAAGGATATTGAAAATGAATCTTCTAGGGAAGTAAGATCTGAGGAAATTCACATCAGATATGACTATATTCCATTCTATTGTGATGTATGTAAAATGCAAGGGCACACCATTTAGGAATGTAGAATTCACAATAATCAAAAGGTGAGAGTGGAAGATACAAAAATGTTTATAGAGGAGAATGTAGCTCAACAACAACTTAGAATGCATCAACAATTTCAAAAAGGAAAAGCTAAAATCCTATCAAGTGGAAAAGTTGTAGGTGATCCAGGAATGTGGAAGGTGGTTGGGCGTAAAGCCAACAAACAAGTAGCTAAAAATTCTACTCAAATTACTAATAGATTTGCCGCTTTGATTGATGATCCACACAATAAGGAGAATTAGGTATCTACAAGCCCTCATGTGGATACTACTGATCAACAAAGTAAACATGTGCATTCTAGCAAGGAATGAGTGGTACAAACTTCTGGGAGACAAGCACTTTCTACTCAAATAGAGATTCAAGCTCTTGATGATACTTTAGATCCAACAGTTACAGGTTCAAATGTAGAGAGCTCAGAAAAGGTTGAAGGGGTACATGGAAAAGATCGTGAGGGTACCAGTGTGGAGTGCCAATGTATTTCTCATAGTGGAGAAAATTTATCCATTGCTACTCCTGAAGGAAACCTGCACTGCCCAAAGTCAGATACTATTAAAGAGAATATGAATGAAGAAGAGATGCTAACAGAGGTCAATATGTTCAAGGCAATTATAGTAATCCCACACATGCAAGTTGATGTTTTACCAGTTACCATGAGCAATCCTGCAATTCAAGTTAATAATCAACAATAAGATATTCAAATTTCAGATTTAATTAAAAGAATACAGTGAGAGGATTCAGATGTTGCTGGAAATGAAAACCTCAATTCGTGCCTCTCACAGGCAATAGTTGAGGTTCCAAGGGTGGTTCAATTGGATGATAGTCAGTTGATCCAGATGGAATCCCCTAATAAAGTTCTACATAATATTATTTCTCATAATATTGAGATAGAAAACATTAGTAACAATGAATCAGAAGGTACACAGATAGCTGAAGGCTTAATGAAGGATGATTGTACTGAAGAACCGTAGGATGTTCAACTTGAGGCAGATTTGTCACCAAGACTATTGAAAAGTGCAAGAAAAGGGAAAAAACAGGGGGATGGTGATAAAAATACGCCTATCAGAGTTCAGCCTAAAAGGGTCAAAACAGCTCATAACAAGCAATGAATGCTTTTATATGGAATATTAGATCTGTCAGTTCCCAACAGGCTTTTCAACGAGTACAGATGTTGTATAATTATCATAAATTTTCATTTGTGGGACTATTAGAACCTTTTCAGAATGTTAGTCATATTAACAAGTATAAAAGGAGATTGAGGATGCCATATGCTATTTTCAATTCAAATGGAAAAATTTAATTTTTTTTCAGATTATGGATTTGATTCTACAGTTGTTAAAAGCTCAGATCAATAGATTACTATTAAGCTTCAGAATCAGATAACATCTCAAATTCTCTTTGTAACAGTGGTCTATGCCAAATGTACTGTTGAAGAAAGACTGATATTGTGGGCAGATATATTTCAGATGGCTTCATTAATGACTAGTCCATGGCTAATTGGGGTGATTTTAGAAAAAAATTGTGGCTTACCAGTAATTGGTCTTGAACTTGAGGATTTTGATAATTGTATTAATATTTCATCTTGTGATCTTACTGAAGCCATTTCACTTGGTGAAATGGAAGGGCTGGACATGATTGCATTTTTGAAAGATTAGACAGAATTCTATGCAATCAAGAGATGCAAGAAAGGTTTACCCTAATGGAGATGGAGCACTTAGCAAGAACAAGATCAGATCATGCTCCTATGTTTCTTTCTTGCAAGACTGGAGAGATTAATCATAGGAAACCTTTTAGGTTTCTCAAATTCTGGGTGGATAATCCAAATTTCTTGGAGGTAGTTAGACAAAACTGGTTTGTTAATATATCCCAAAATTCTGTTTTCGAGTTAAAGATAATATCAATAGAGTCAAAACAACATTAACAAAATGGAGCAGAGAAATATATGGAGACATCTTTAAGCAACTTATTATCATGGAGGACATTGTTAAGATAAAAGAAAAGCTATTTGAAGAATTTCCAACTGCTGAGAACAAGGAAGTACTACAGAGAGCACAGGCTGATATAAGAAATATCTACATTTTGAAGAAATATTTTGGCAACAAAAAGCTGGATACGATTGGTTTGACAGTGGAGATAAAAATACTAAATTTTTTCATAGTATTGTGAAGGGTAGGAGAAGAAAGCTACAGTTGCAAAGAATTCAAGATACTCATGGTATATGGCTAGAAGAGACATGTGAAATAGTAGAGGAGGTTGTACATTTTTTCCAAACTCAGTTTTTATAAGAGAGGGATGCTACTGATTTTTCATTGTTGAGAAATATCTCCTCTTAAAAATGAAGAAGAAAATGATGATGTGTGCAAACAACCTACTCTAGAAAAAGTCAGAAGTGTTGTGTTCAACCTAAATGGGGATAATGCAAGCGGATCAGATGGTTTAACTGGCATATTTTACCAATCAGGTTGGGAGATATTAGGTACTGATATCCTAAGGTTGGTTCAAGATTTTTTCAATGGTAATACCCTTCCTAAATTCATCACTCATACTAGTTTGATTTTATTGCCCAAGAAAGAGATAATTAAATCTTTTTCTGACTTTAGACCAATTAGTTTGAGCAATTTTATCAACAAAATCATATCATGGATTGTGCATGACAGGCTTGAGGTATTACTGCCTAAATTGATTTCCTATAATCAATTTGGTTTTGTTAAAGGGAGGAGTATCATAGAAAATATTTTTCTAACACAAGATATAGTTACTGACATCAGAAAGAGGGGTAAGCCTGCTAATGTAGTCATTAAGCTGGATATGGCTAAGGCATATGATAGAGTCTCTTGGTTCTTTCTTATGAAAGTGTTGAGAAAGATGGGTTGTTCTGAAAGATTTATTGATCTGATTTGAAGATTACTTGCTAATAATTGGTATTCAATGTTGATTAATGATCAACCTCATGGTTTCTTTCACTCTACTAGAGGTGTAAAACAAGGGGACCCTTTATCACCTGCTCTTTTTATATTGTCATTTGAAGTTCTGACTAGGGGTCTAAACTCTTTATTTGAGGATGATCAATATATAGGTTATGGCTTACCAAAATGGAGCACTGACCTAAATCATCTTGCTTATGCAGATGACACTATTATCTTTACATCAGCTAATGCATATTCCTTGAAGAAAATAATGACAATTTTGCAGGATTATGAGAGTCAATCTGGCCAGAAAGTGAATAAGGAAAAAAGTTCAGTTTATCTCCATCAGAATGCTTCCGGTGAAGTTAAACAACTAGTGGAAGATTCTACAGGTGTAAAAATGGGTCTATTTCCTTTTAAATACCTAGTTTGTCCTATTACTTATTCAAGGAAAAGAAAAGAGTTTTATGCAGAGCATATTCAGAGAGTGAAGGCCAAGCTGCAAGCATGGAAAGGAAATATGCTAACATATGGAGGTAAAGAAGTATTGATTACCAGTGTTTTACAAAGTATCCCCATTCATGTTCTCTCTGCTATTGTGTGTCTTAAAGGAGCTTCATAGAATTTTGCAAAATTCTTTTGGAGTAATAAAGTCTTAAGAAGGAGTAAGCATTGGGCAGCTTGGGAGAAGGTTTGCCTGCCTAAACATGAAGGTGGTTTAGGATTTAGGTCCATGTTTGATATCTTAAAATCCATGTATGCAAAGCTCTGGTGGAGATTCAGAATACAAAACACCCTATGGGCAAATTTCATGTGGAACAAGTAGTGTAAAAAGCAAATTCCTACACTTGTTCAATGGAGAGGGGGTTCTCAGGTGTGAAAAAATATGCTACAAAATAGAGAATATATTGAACAATTCTTATGGTGGGAGCCTAAGGGGGGTACTTCATCAGTTTGGTATGATAATTGGACTATGCTAGGTCCTTTATATCGCACACATGTCACCCAATGATAGATGTTGATAAATTCTTGAAGGAAGATGGTTGGGATTATGGTACTATGGAACAACAATTACCATAAAATGTGGTTAATCAGGTTAGATTGCATATGAGTCATATTATGATGACTGATCAAGGGGACACGCCTTGGTGCACAAAAACAACCACCGAAAAATTCAGTGTGAAGAGTGCTTGGGATTTGTAAGGCAAAGAGAGGATGAAAATGTCAACTATAAGCTAATTTGGGTGAAAGGCCTTCCTTTTAAGGTTGTATTTTTTGGGTGGAGAGTATGGTCAAATAGAGTTCATGTAGCTTCTATAATGGCTCATTGGAACCCCAATATATCCCAATTATGCACATGTTGTAGTGATTATAGTACAGAAACTTTAGAGCACTTATTTATGCTTAACATACACCAGCTGATGTACAAATTTTATAGGCTTTGCAAGTCCATTAATGGGTTAGATATGAAATCTCAGTCCAATAACAATCATATCAGATATAATGCTACTGAGTTGACATACTTGGTTATGCAGCAGCCTAAGGAGAGGATCGAAGATGAAGTCGACAAAATCATTCACAAGTTCTTTTGGTTTCCCACATCTACCTTCTTTTTTAATTATAATATCGCGTAAATAAGTTTACCTAGGCTTAGACAAGAAGGTCTATCGGATATCTCTTACCTCTCATTAACACATGTATCAAAAATTATTTCATCAAAGCTTTAGACATATGAAAAGAAATCTCTCGTCTTTGTCTTTGTTGGGATTTTATATAGCATGACATAAATGTAATTATTGGCCATTTGTCCTAATATAAAATATTAAGATTCGTGTATTTAGTTTCTGATTTCTTGTTTGAGGCATTAAAAAAAACACTTACCAAAATGATATCATCATATGCCAATATTTTTTGTAACATTGCTAATTTTCGAAGCAAACCAAAAAATCGAACAATTTTTATACCTTTAATATTTCTCCAGTCCCTTTTCTTATTTTTAATTTTAAATAATTTTTTGGGTTTTATTCCTTCTAGTACAAAGCAAAAAAACATGAATAGATCTAACAAAAATCTAATATACAACATTATTGAAAAGAGGAATATATATCTTATCTTATCCTATATTTGTAGATGAAAAATATTTAAATGGTTACAGACGATAATTGATAATCTCTTTAAGGAATACAATAAATTATAATATAAAAAGATAAGAAAAGAGGAGAGTTCTATTACACCACCTCCCACTGTGTTTCATTTTATATAGCATTATTTTTTTTATTAGTATATTAATAAAAGAATGATATATTTTCTTTATATACAATTTATATTAAAAAATTTCATTACTCTTTAATAATGTGCTTTTATGATTACGAAAATTTCATGTCATGTTTAAGATCGCAAATTTTAATTTTGTTATCATTCAAATATTATCGTATAAGTTAAAACATATAAAATAATACTCAAGTTAGTTATTTGTAGTGATGTTAAAGTTCCACGGCATGGAAAATGGGTGTATGGGTGGGCTTTAAACCCACTAGTTCTATCTAGTGGTTGATTCGATTCTTTCAAATTGTTTCTCATTATTGAGAAAACATAATAAAGATAAAATACGGATTTATTTCCTAATAAGATTAATTAATTGTTGTTATTTTAAAATCAATCTATTCACATGTTTTAATAATATTTTTCCTTATTTACTAATAAATCAACTAATTAAACTCATGTTGCTATAATCAATTCGATCCACAATTAAAACGAGGGCAAACAACTAGGGGGGGAGGGGGAGGGGGAGGGGGAGGGCGTAGCAAAAACTTGAATCCTTGTATATTTTATAGTAGTAATTTTAGAAAAAAAATCTTGTACTTTGTGTTAATAAAAGTCTTTAGCATAATATTGTCTTGGTCTCATGTAAGTAAGAGAAATATGTGTCTCATCAGTTTGTGATCTTGATCACAATCAAATTGATTGTATTGGAATGGTTCAGAATTTTTTTATTTATAATTAGAGTAGAGATTTTGGATTTGAGATTTTTAAAATAGAAAAAAAATATTATTGAGAGTGTTTTTCTAAAAAGAAATAGATTTTGTAATGAATTTAATCGAACTTCAATACAGATACAAATATTGAATATCAAATGAAAAAAAAGTTCCAACCACAACCTTATGTCTTTTTATTGGTTTTCAATTCAATTTTCATTTCTAGCAACCCACTAATTAAGAAATTAGAGAACTTGTTTTAGCCTAATCACTTATATTGTCCTCTTTCAAATATACTTATAAGATAATTATATGTAAATTTTACTATATAAGAAGAGGGAATAAGTATTCACCACAAGTCAACATGTGTTCCAATAAGAAGAGGGAATAACCAATATATTTATTAAAAGAAATGACATATAAAATAAAATGGAGAGAGTATTGGTTTTTCAAAATGTAAAAGGACAAAACACCTATAAAATTAAAAGACATATAAAAAAAAGTTGGTTTAACTCTCAAACATAAAAAGTAACATATGTTATTAAAAACTTTAATAAAAAGTACTATAATTTACAATAAATAATAACTTAAAACTACAAGACAACAACAAAAAGACTAATTTTTGTACTGCTTGTGTCACATAAAATTTTAATTTTGGTTATACATTATAAAATAGCCGAAAAATTGAATGATATAATTTTTTTAAAAATAACCGAATGAATCGCCCTATCGATAACCCTAATGTTACTTCTACTCTGTTTATTTTTACTTAAATTTAGAAAGATATGCTTCATTTCTACCCTCAATCTTATCGCTACATTTATTTGCTATTTAAAATTGAAATTAAAAAAACAAATGACAAATAAGTTTCTATATTAGCTCACTTATGAGCAAAATATATTATAACAATCTTTACTAATTTTATAACAATACATAAACTATACTCCCTCCGTCCCATATTAGATGGGCACTTCCAACTTTACACGGTGATTAAGAAATCATTAATAAATTGGAAGACTTCACCATTTTGCCCTTTGTTTATATCAATGCACATTGAAATGAGTTACAAAAAATACACATACAATATAGGAATGGTCATATTAATTGTAGGGGTAAAATGGAAAAGAATTAATTAATTCTATCCTAATTTAATAAGTGCTCAAATAATATGAAAAAAATATTTTTAGTAAGATTCTCATCTAATATGGGACAGAGAGAGTATTAGTTTTTGAAAATGGAAAAGGACAAAACACATATAAAATTAAAAGACATATAAAAAAAAGTTGGTTTAACTCTCAAACATAAAAAGTAACATATGTTATTAAAAACTTTAATAAAAAGTACTATAATTTACAATAAATAATAACTTAAAATATCTACAAGACATAAAAAAAAAGACTAATTTTTGTACTGCTTGTGTCACATAAATTAAGATTGGGATGATTTTAAAATTTTAATTTTGGTAATACATTATAAAATAGCCAAAAAATTGAATGATATAATTTTTTTAAAAATAACCAAATGAATCGTCCTATCGATAACCCTAATGTTACTTCTACTCTGTTTGTTTTTACTTAAATTTAGAAAGATATGCTTCATTTCTACCCTCAATCTTATCGCTACATTTATTTGATATTTAAAATTGAAATTAAAAAGACAAATGACAAATAAGTTTCTATATTAGCTCACTTATGAACAAAATATATTATAACAATCTTTACTAATTTTATAACAATACATAAACTATACTCCCTCCGTCCCATATTAGATGGGCACTTCCAACTTTACACGGTGATTAAGAAATCATTAATACATTGGAAGACTTCACCATTTTGCCCTTTGTTTATATCAATGCACATTGAAATGAGTTACAAAAAATACACATACAATATAAGAATGGTCATATTAATTGTAGGGGTAAAATGGAAAAGAATTAATTAATTCTATCCTAATTTAATAAGTGCTCAAATAATATGAAAAAAATATTTTTAGTAAGATTCTCATCTAATATGGAACGGAGAGAGTAACAATATAACTTTATTAGTGTTGGGCCCGGGCAGCGCCCGGACTTTCTTTACTGGTCTAAGAAAAAATATTAATTATTAACTACCATCTCTAGTCGGCATGCACACAATCACTTCTATTAGTTACCATCATTATCAACTATCTTTTAAAAAGACTTTATTTGTATAGTATGGATTTATTGATATTGTACTTAAATTTTATATTTATTAAATTTAAAATGAGAAAAAATCGTATATATTCTGATAATGAAAAACAATTAGACTTAATTATTTAGTATTTAACTATTTTAATTGAAAGTGATTATTCTTAATTTCTTTAAGCCTTTGGGGTTAAGCAAACGTGTTTTACTTCAAACATTAATGGGGTACCCTTTTTTGACTTTAATTAATTGTTATCTTCTTTACATACACGTCATGAGATATTGAAATGGCTCTTCATGACTTCTATAATTAACCAAAAAAAAATTTAAAAATACCCATCTGGTCTTAAAGTTTATTTTGAATGTTTATAAAGTTTAATATCGTTAAAATGTTAGTTATTCCGTCAAACGCTATTACTATTAGATATTGCTTATAATTATCACTATTAACCAAAGCAATCACCCTCTAGTCGAAACAAACAATTATCATTGTTAGTCATTATCATAACCATCATCATAAAAAATTTAAGATACTTTGTTGCTATAATATTTAAATTAAATTAATTTTTCATTAAAAATTTATATAAAATAAATCAAAATTTATATTTTTAGATGTTTAGAAAATAAATCATCTTAATTATTTACTATTTTTTATCTTAATATAATATCTTAATATTTGAAATATATCTTTAGATCCACACATCATAATTTTAATAACAAAACAAAAAAAAAAACCTTCGGTGCTTAATTTTGGAAAAAATAAATAAATGAATGAGACAAACAAGTATAGTGTATCTATCAGTGGTGTAATGTAAATTGTAATGAAAATGAGATTTTAACAAAATATAAATGATAAAGAGAAAACCAATAATGCCACATACATTATTGTTTTTTTATTTTTAGTGTATACGCATTGAAACTCAATTAATTCAAAATTACGTTTAATAGAATCTATTCAAAAGTATTGCTCTTTATCAAAAAAAATTTATACCTAAAGTTCAAAATCGAAATATCTAATTAAGAAAAAGAAACAATTCATCCACTCACCGCATCATTTTGTGGTATGCCACCTACTTCTGCTCTTCCATGATCTCATCCATTAAATTATATTTAAGTTAAAATGATGCTTATTCTAATGCTCGGATGATATTTCATCCGTCTTATATTAGTTAGTAATATTATTAAAAATATTCGTATCAAAATATTTATTAATTTATAAAATTAAATTAATTATTTTTTTATTGAAATTTAATTATTTTCAAAAGTAAAAGATATTAATTAGATATAAATATAAATTATTGGGAAAAGACTTTTTATTTAGAATTTCTCAAAAATCGTGTGAAAAGAAAAGGTAACAACTAATGAGACGAAGAGAAGCCATCTTTTCTTGGAAATAACACAAATTATATACGTGTTTATTAAAAAGTTCTACTAATTTAGGGTTATAATAAAGTTTTAAGTAAATCTACCTTGGCCAATTAGAGAAAGCATCTTTCTAATCTTTTATTGCATCATTATCATGAATACAATAACAATAACTACTCTCACTAACCATATTGATTTTTCATTTGAAATTCATCTTGGAAAAAAATGGTGGGACTGTATGTAACGCTCCCCAATTCATTATCGAGGTCCTTATAAAAAAAATTTAGAAAAACATATTGGGTGCTCCGAGAATCCAAATTGATGGGCTAATTTTCACGATCCGAGCCTACACTCTGGACGTGACCGACACTCAACAACCATTTATGATCCCCAAGCGAACCTTTGATCTGACTAAGTATGACGCACATGACTCTTAAAGATACGCGAAAACTTAAATAAATGAGCATCTAGACATTCAAAGGAAAGTTTTTGAACACTGTCTTGAAATACTTAGCATAATTCATAAGTTAAATATCTGAGGAAACAATGGAAATTATCTAATTATGTCCGTCTATGAAGCCTCTAACTGTTCCAGGATAGATGTCGGGATAAGACCCACGACACCTCAAATACTACTAAAACTGAAATGGAAATGAGTCTCCTAGAAGCAAGGATGCCTCACCAAATGTTGTCTACGAGTGTAAAGTGATCTCAACGAAGTGCCTGTTGATAATCTTGAACACATGTATCTGCATCATAATAAGATGTAGGTCGAATGACATCAGTACATTAAATGTACGAGCATGCAATATGGTTGAATGAAAAAATAACTGAATTGAATGACAGAAAGCAACTCAACTAAATCAATACATGAATATGATGTGTAAACGATTTAAGCTTTACAATAAGATATACAATAAAAACAATATGAAAACAACATACTTTACTTGTGGGGAGTTTCTTCAACCAACAATCATTACCATGAGCCTTGCAATGTACAACGTTTCACCTACGTTGCAAGGGTCATCCTATAGTTTGTCGGGGTATAGGATGATACTGTGACTATAGATCCATCTAATAGGCCTTTTCAGAGGCAGTGAGGAGTCGCACGATGAATCAATGTTATCCTATCTTACGTTGGCTACGTAGTTTTCTGGGACTTTTGAGTGATAAAAGACTCTAACCCAATTCAATGCTCGATACTACTCCCAAAATAATAAATATCAATTATGCTCAATTCACCTTTCACAAAGAATGTGGCTATTACCTTACTTCAGTACTTTTCAAAAACATAGATCATACTTGCATTTAAACGTATACTTATGGACTTATCTTTCAAGTCCAAGATCATCGATATGCATAACAATTGAAGACTTAAAACGTGAAAATTTGAATTAATGTTGTTTCAGAACTTAATTGGGTGAAGAAAAACGTGGCTATGCTTAGAAGGGATGAGAATAGGCCAAACTATTCTTCCAAAAATGATTGAGGTGCCTTAAAAGGAGAGGTCTTCACTAAATCAGACATAGCTTTTTACTTCAAGCTTGGAATTAAGCAAACTTGTAGGCGTTGAAAAGAGTTCTCAAAGACCTTTAATTGGATAAGTCATAGGCCACCTAATTATTTATGTGCTTAAATATATGATGTTTGAAATTGATCCAAAACGAAAAATTGATAGGTGACTTGTACAAACCTCTCTTTAGATCTTTCGAAATTCGAGGTGTTACACTAATACACATGAAAAATCAAGAAAGTCGCAAAATTCCTAAAAGTTGGCTTGTAAATGCAAAATATGCATGAAAAAAATGGTGAAATTGTACGTAACGCTTCCCCAACTCATTATGGAGGTCCTTATAATTTTTCTTCAGAAAAACTTTTAGGGTGCTCCGAGGCGCCAGATCCATGGGCTAATACCCACGAGAAATCAAGAAAGTCACGTAATTCCTAAAAGTGCCCGATAAATGTGAAAAAATGCCTGAAAAAATGGTGGGACTATACGGAACGCCTACCCAACTCATTACGGAGGTCCTTATAAAGTTTTTTCAAATAATTTTTTTGGGGCTTCGAGTCGCCAGATCCATTGGCTAATACACATGAAAAACAAAGAGAGTCGCATAATTCCTAAAATTTGACTTGTAAATGTGAAAATATGCGTGGAAAAAAGAACCGTGGGACTGTACATAACGTTTCCCAAACTCATTACGAAGGTCTTGATAAAGTTTTTAAAGAAAATTCTTTTGGGTGCTCCGAGGCGCCAGATCCATGAGCTAATACACATGAAAAAATCAAGAGAGTCGTGTATTCCTAAAAGCTGGCTTGTAAATGCAAAAATATGCCTGAAAAAAATGATGGGGTTGTACATAACGCTTCCCCAACTCATTACGAAGATCCTCATAAAGTTTTTTCAGAAAATTTTCTTGGATGCTTCAAGGCTCCAGATCCATGGGTTAATACACACAAAAATTCAAGAAAGTCGTGTTTTTTCTAAATTTGGCTTGTAAATACGAAAATATGCCTGAAAATATAGTGGGACTGTATGTACTATGTATCACCAAAAATACATGGACTATAGCACACGAAAATCAGTAAAATATATTTTTTCTTGCTTTGGGGCTCGTTTGAACATGAAAATGCGTTTGTTTGCCCCTCAAGACCAACTCACGCCACTAATAAGGTCGTAAGAACATCCATGAAAAATTTCAGTAAAAAACAAGCCAGAATCTTATATCATAAAATTCATGGACTAAGAGCACACGAAAATCAGTAAAATTTAATTTTCATGCTTTAGGGCTCGTTTGAACTTAAAAATGCGCCCGTTTGCCCCTTGAGAATAATTCACTCCATTAATAAGGTCGTTACGGACGTCCATGAAAAATTTTGGCCAAAAAGAAGTCGGTATCCTATATCACCAAATCCATGGACTATAACACATGAAAAATTGGTAAAATCTAGTTTTTCTTACTTTGGGGCTCCTTTAAACATGAAAATGCGCCTCTTTTCCTCTTGGGACCAACTCACACTATTAAAGAGGTCGTAACGAACGTTCGTGAAATATTTCGGCCAAAAACAAGTCGGAATCCTGTATCACCCAAAATCTATGGACTATAGCAGACGAAAATCGGTAAAATCAAGGTTTTCCTGCTTTAGGGCTCGTTTGCCTCTCCGAACCAACTCACGCCATTAATAAGATCGTAACGGACGTCTATTAGTAAAATTTAATTCTAGTCATTGTTCTAAAGCATATTTAATTTTAAAGCACATATTTTTGAATGCTAAGTGATTGAATCATATATCATAAATCCCAATTGAAGGATCAAAAAGTTCCATTATGATCCCAAATAAAAATTAAAAAAATACCAGAATTTCTTTATATATTATACCACATAAAAATCTCTAATTTAACCAAAAAAATAATAATCTCAAAAACATTAAGCAAGAGTAAATAAATGTATATGTACAATTAAATTGCATAATATTCTTTCTTTAGTAATTAAAAAAAGACTAAATTCCAAAAATATATAAGCATTTTGAGATAAACTTCTATTACATATTAAATTAATTCCATGACACAAGTGATGTTGCTATGGAGACAAATGCCCATGATCTATTCATCTACCACTCTTGACCACGTTCATTATGTAAAAGTAATTGTATTTTATTTATTTTTCTTCTTTTTGTTCCATTTGTTTATTTGAAAATTTCTAGTTCGAGTTTTGAGAATTATGTTTATTTTGGTAGAGAGTGATTCATTTTTTAATGTGCTTTGCATGACATGGATTTGGATTATTCAGAGGTCCGAAATTGATATAGTGAATTTGAAGTTAATGAATTCTATTACTTCCTTCTTCCGATCATCGAATCCATAACCTGTTTATGTTATTGTATTCACGATTTACTAGTATATGTAAATATTTATATAACATACGAAATAAAATTATTAAATTATGTTAAATTCATATTATATGAGAAATTTATTCGATAATCAAAGCATTTGATGTATATGGTATGATAATTGCTAAAGCACAAAATAGTGCAAAATCATATTATTTGGCATTTGGTTAATGAAGAATTTTTTAAATTCTCGACAGACAAAAACATTTTTCTCTCTGTAAAACACAAATGTAATTAATCGACCTAATAAATTTCAAATTTAGTACAAACTAGATAGAATTTTTAAAATTTTCCACTATATAGTAAAAGTTTAAAGAGACTAATAACAATATTGAATTTAAGATGAAGATAGGAAAAAAAGCTTTTTGTATCGATCTTAAATTATTAGTCAAATATTTATAGATATTTAATAACTTTTTTAATATATAAGGTGTTTGAATAAATGTTACTGATTTTTTTTTATAAATTTATAGATTGTGCTTTAGATCCGCCATGAATTATATAAATACATTTGCAAAATATATGATTAATTAAAGATTTTTTTTGTATTTTTTTCTTTAAATCGTTTATTGATCATAGGAGATCATTTCCTCTGAAAATCACGATTTAACTTCTTGTTTTTTTTTTTTTATATAATTTCTTTGAAGTGGGGTTTGAGGTGTCCTTGAATCAATTGATGACTCGATTTGTTGAAATCCCATATGATGTGTTTTAAGTGAAAATGACCAATACCATGAGAGGTAGGTGAATTTGTGCCACGTGGCACAATAGAAAAATAATATTTTTGTTTAAATATGGGATGAGATAAATAAAAATATTTTATGAAATTTAGTTAATTTCACTATTTTAGTACAAAATAATTTACAGAATTAATTGTTACCAATAATCAAACGCGGAATAAAGTACAATAGTATTGTACTGTATCTCAAAATTATTATACCTTGTTTCACCAACCAAATAACCCTTTTAAGGCACTAAACTAAGCATACAATTTAACTAAAAAAAATGTCTTTTTTTCCCCTCTCATTACAAGATAAAATATTATTTTTTTTACAATAAGTTTGATTTTAGAATTATAATTCTCCTCATTTTATATTTATCTTCCAAAAAATCTTGTAAAATCAAAGCTTAAATAATTTGAAACATGGCAATTAGATTGGACATGTGGAGTATCTCTCCATTTAAATTGCCCATTTATATTACCATGGATGTTGTACTTTACTCTACACAAATACTTGTTTTTTTGTGGCTAAATATAAAGTTGTTATAAATAAAATTTCTTAATTTCATTTAATACTCTCATGTATATTAATTATATTATATAAATAAATGCACACAATATGAGCATGGATAAGGTGGTGTAAGAAACGTATCTTGGACCTAACTTAACCTTCAATATTAGCTCATGAGGGATTGTCCAATGTTATTAAGGAGGCCACTCATTTCTTTTTCATTCGTTGTGGAACTCTTCAACACCCCACCTTACGCTCAAAACTGGACATCTGGATTGTGAACAATTTAATATGGGGACCTAACATCGATAAACAATAATTGAAATGAGTCGTGCTCTATAAGTAAGTGAATCTTAGACCTAACTCAACCTCAAAAGGTAGCTCACGAGGGAAGATTGTCCAATATCATATAAGGAGACCACTCGCTCTTTTTTCATCATATGTGAGACCCTTCATTATAAAGGGAGTTGAGGAGGTTCGAAGGTGAGATGATCAAGCTGTGGGGACTGGGGTTGTTGGGTGGGTGAAAGGAGACAATTATCTTGAATGCCACTTATGAAATTTGTTTTTCGCACTTACACTCAGAAAGTCATTTTTATCAATTTTAAATAAATTATTTTTCCAGAGAAAATATTTTGACTAACCAAATATAAAGAAAATTTTTTTTTTTTCATTTTTCTTCATACCAAACACATCTATAGTATATTATATATATAAATATACATACTATTATTTATTTAATTATACACTATATTTCAGCAAAGAGATTTTCAACATACTAGATGGAAAAAATGTCTTTCGAGGAAGAAACCACTAAGGATAAAAATAAAATTAATCAACATCATGTCATCATAATGCCTAAAAATTGGAAGTGGATCTACTCTTTAAATAAATTGATTTTATTAGTTTTGATTTAATGCAAATTTAAGAAAAGTATTTAACACTAAATATAACTAAACTCAAATTTGGATCGTGGAAAGAGGAAAGGGTAAAATTGGAAATAATGCAATATTAGATTTGAAGAAAAAAAAAGTCTCAAGTCAACAAGAATATTAAGCAATAAAATAATAATCTTTCAAAACTTATGAAGTCCATATATTTTTAAAAAGAAAATAATTTTCTATATATACATTCTTAATAAATTAGGACTTGGAACATTTCAAAATCTTTCAACAAAGAAAAAGAGAGAAATTCTTATTATTTAGTTGGAGATTAAACAAAAGAAATCCTAAAATTCTCACTTAAATTTTCAATATTTAAAATGATTAAAAAAAAATTGAAATGTCATTTCAATTTTTGATATCAAAATTTATAAATAGACAAATCAAATAGAGTGTTTCCTCCTTTAATGAGTGTGAATCTGAATTAGTATGTGGGTCCTATGATCCGTCAATGTTAACTCGTTAATAAATCATATACGATACGACTCCAAACTAATAAGGTAATAAAAATACCAAATTACGAACCGTAATGCAATAAAAATAAAAATAAAAAGAGAAAAGAAACTTATGTGTACATTAAGTGATTATTATATATCATATATTTGCCTTTTGAATTACACATTTAAATTATTATTTTTTTTAGGAAAAGCATTAGTAAAGAAAGCTAAAACATTACAAATTTTACAATAGAACAAAGAAGGTCATACAGAAACAACTCCATCCTTTCCTTTTATTTTCCAACCATTTATTAGATTCCTTCAATGGGTCTTTCATTTGCTATTAAAAAAAATATTGTACAAATTTTCAGCTGATTTCTTCAAAAAAAAAAAAAAGAAGTAGAAAAAAGAAACCCCATCTCAATTTCTTGATAAATTTGTTCATATATTTTGGCTGTTTTTCAGTGGGGGGTTTTCTGGGACTTTAAGATACAGACTTCTCTGTGTTTTCTTGAGTTTTTGTGTGTTTTCTGCAGAAGTTTGTTTTGGGTCTATTGCAGAAAAAAGTATATAAATTTTGCTATTAAAAGGGTGAAGAGAATAATCAAAAACTTGTAAAGATTGTATTTTTATACTTTTTTTAATTTTATTTTCTTAGGAAGACCAAAAAAAGAGAAGCTTTTTCTTCACAAGACTGGTTTTTTTTTCTTCCCTTTTCAATTTAATTGTTTTTGTGAAATTTTACGAAAAAAAAAAAAGATTGGAAAGATGGGAAAGGAAGGACCTTGCTATCACTGTGGTGTTACAAGTGAGTTCTTAATTCTTCAATGTATTTTTTTTGTGAATTTTCAAGAAAGGTGGAGTCTTTTTTGTGTCCCTGTAGAATTCTTGATGTTTTGTAAAAAAAATTTGGCTTAGATGAGTTGTTCAATAATTGAACTGGATACCCATATGGTTGTTGCTTCAAAAATGTAAAAAATACTAGCACATTGAACAAATAAAGATTGATATGTACTATTATGCATCCAGTGCATTTAGTTTTGAATTTTGTTTTGTTTGTACTGTTAGTGAAATCTCTGAATTTCAATACTGGGGTTTTGAGTTAGAATTCATTTCTGAAAATAGTTTACTTTTTTATTTCTTCCAACCATTGACTCTCTTATAGTTTATTTGTGTGTAAAAATATTGCTAAAACATCTAGGAGTTCAAGTCATTCCCTTATTGTTTCCAACAAAATTGTGGATATTTTGATTGTGTTGAATTCTTGATTTCCCTTCTAAACTATGTGTAATGGATCCTTCATTTGCCTTGATATCAAACGGATTTCCTCGAATGCATTAGACATGGGTATAGGGTACTTTGTGCATGCCCTTCAAAATATACTTAAAATCAGCAACGTTGCGCATACCAATACCATATGCTTACACACATCCATATGGGATCCCTATAAGTAGTCCATGTAACATAGCTTCCTAAATGTAGAAATGTACTTCGTTAGGTGCTTGTATTTTAGTTGCTATTGGTGCAAGCTGAATTCTTGCTCAATGTGGCATTGATATGGTCCTTTAAGGAGCAAATACCGCACAAAGATGACAAGACTCATCTATATTCATGTTCACTGATTTTTATAATATGAAAAGTTCCTTCCTGGAACTAATGTGTTTGATTGCTAATTCATGCTTCCGTTACAATTATAGAATCAAATAAGCTGTATGATAGCACTTCCTTTGTCAGTGTCTCACTAAGCAAAGGCTTGAAGTTTTATCTTATATTTTTTGAATCTTGTGATCAAGTTGCTTGTTTCCAGCTCCTGCTTGGGCTGGTTTCGACATTGTGATAGTTGGCCCATTGTGACAAATTTTTAGGTTGCCTTTGAATTGGATACTCTCTCCAACATGATATTACTTAAAGTCATCTTGGAAATTGGAAATGCTTGTTTGCTTGATGTTGACTTGTGTGGCAAATTGTTCATGCACACAGAGGTGATAAACTGGTTTGGACTGTAAAATGGCTCGAGTTCAAGTAGGTTTACAGGAGGTTGTTAAAGATGTCTTGTTGCCCCTTGGGTTGCGGCTCTTCCTTGTATCTTACGTGAATGTGTGATGCTTCGTGCGCCAGATGGCCCTTTTATTGTTCTTAGGAGTATAACTCTTTAAGCTTGGCTTTTTAAGCCATCCAATGCACGACTTTTGATGGAAAATTCTATGGAGTTCGTTGCTCGTTTATTTTATCCTACTCTTAGCTTAGTTGTTGAGTGGATGGCTTTCTTTTGCTTGTCTGATTGCTCCACTGGATAATAACTTCCTCAGCTTTCTTTTGACAATGATTAATGAGTTACGTTCTTTGTCTGTGTACTTAATTTGTTACACTTCTATGGAAGAATCATTTGTAGATCTTTCGTCTACTTTAGCTGCCAGTATTCTTTTACCTTCTGCAACTGAAAACATGAGAAGGAAAGCTGGTGTATCATTTCGTTGATTTACATAAGAAGTGACCATCATTGGCCAATCTTACTCCTTTCTATGTTTCCGGAAAGATGTATACCATCTTTTCAGTTCTCGTTGCACATGAAATGTCAGCCTGCTAGTTAGTTTCTTCTTTTCTATTTCTTCGATGCTTCCATTCTTTCCAAATTTTCAGTATTTTAGATACCATTAATTCTTCCCAAGATCATTTACTTTGAGTACATTCTTAACCATCAAAATCATGCTGCAGGTACTCCACTTTGGCGTAATGGACCTCCAGAAAAGCCAATACTGTGCAACGCATGTGGATCTCGGTGGAGAACAAAAGGGACTTTGGCAAACTATACTCCTCTGCATGCAAGAGCAGAACCTTGTGACTTTGAGGAACACAGGGCTTCACGGTTCAAAAACATTTCTATGAAGAACAAAGAGGCCAAAATTCTGAAACGAAAGCAAAGTCATGATAATGCTGAAGTTGGAACTCCTCCTGATTATAATCTAGGTTTCCGTAAGGTCTTAGATGAAGATACTAGCAATAGGTCAAGTTCTGGCTCTGCTGTCTCAAACTCTGAGAGCTGTGCGCAGTTTGGTAGTGCTGAAGCAAGTGATTTGACAGGTAAACAAAAGCCAAGAACTGCAAACATTAAACTGTGAACTACTTTTCCCTTCTCCAGAAGAGGCAGGATTGTTGTGTTACAGTTGGGGTCATTCTCTTTGATATGGAAACTGAGTTAATTGTTTATCGGAGATATAGATATTACATAAGTAGATATTCTAATAGCTACTTGATAAATTGTACAGGGACTCCTATTTGTTGATGCCTACTGTTTCTGTTCGACATCTATTATTAGGTATGGAGATCGCAAATTAGGGTAGATAGTTGAGTGTTGTCTTGCTTTTCAACGGGATTAGGATTGGTGGTAGTCTAGAACCTGTGTCTGTCATAGCATTAGTTTTCTCGGTTTTGTTATCTGTTATTTATTATGTTTAGGTGATTGCTCTATTTTATTGATCTTACTGCTCCTTGCTTGTATGCTCTGCACTACTTTTCTATTAGTTGTCATGTTTTCTTCACTGTCGTTTTCCCTTTTCATTACTACTTTGATTTGATACAACTTGAGCTGAGGGTCTTTCGAAAAGAACCTCTCTACCTCCACGAGGTAGGGCTAAGGTCTGTGTACTACCCTCCCCAGACCCCACTTTGTGTGATTTCATTAGGTATGTTGTTGTTCACAGAATTATTTCACATTCTCCAATCTCCAGTATGGATATTTTTGGATAATTACTGCCCCCCTTCTCTAGTATTACGGATGCATTTTCTTCTAAACTGAAAATTTTGGTGCCAAATCTTGAGCTTGGTAGAGTAATTTTGTTCTTAGCATTTTCTTGTGCTTTAAGTTATTGTTTTGGTGTTTTTTTGGCTCTCCATCCCTTTTGATTTCAATAGCTGCATGAAATATTTACACGTTAATTTGGTTTTCAGGTCCAGCGCAATCCAATATATGGGATTCAACGGTGCCTTCAAGGAAGAGAACCTGTTTCAATCGTCCAAAGCCATCTTCAGTAGAAAAGCTCACTAAAGACCTATATACCATCTTACATGAACAACAAAGTTCATACTTGTCTGCATCCTCTGAGGAGGAGTTGCTTTTTGAGAGTGACAAGTCTATGGTTTCTGTTGAGATAGGACATGGAAGTGTACTAATGCGGCATCCTAGTACAATAGGTAGAGAAGAAGAATCGGAAGCCAGCTCTCTTTCCGTTGACAACAAGCACCGTTCTGTCAGTGATGCTTATTCACGATTGACTACCCCTCCTGTAAATATTAGTAAGGGTGTCAATTCACCAAATATGGGTACCGAGAGAATCAAGAAACCTACTGGTCCGGCTATAGAACAAGACCAGATTAAAAGGTGCTTTCTCTATTAGTCTTGATAGCATGTAAAGTTCCTTTGAGAAAGGAAAATTTGTTCTGCGTGTGTTCAGACAGAATATGAGGTGTTAAATGCATCATATCTGCTATTTTATCTTTCTGATTGTTTTATTTTATAATTCTTTTTTGCAGAAACAAGGATCACCTTGAAAAACTACAAATTCTTGGACATCATAATTCACCCCTTCGCTATATAGACCTGAAGGTATTTTATTCTCTCTTGTATTCCTATGAAGAAATTTTTTTTTGCTTTCTATTAATACAACCATAGCATGTCCCAACAATGCCAACTTGTGCGTGCTGCACGACTCTGTATCCACAATATTTCTCTATGCTCCAGCCTTTTAGTTGAGTGTTCTTGTAGACTTAAAAGTGATCTTTATCTTTTGATGAACAACTTTTGACCTGTGTGGATTTGCTTCCTCTTCAACAATACATGTCTTGGCCATTTCCAAAATTGATTCAGTTTTAGATGTTACTCGTATTAATCAAAAGTTGAAAGATTATGTGAATACTTGGGTACAGGATGTACTTAATTATGAAGAATTCACAAGTCATTTGTCAAGTGATGAACAGCAGCAACTACTGAAGTACTTACCACCTGTTGATTCTTTTGCGCCTCCAGATAGGTTTGTCTGTCTTCTCTGTTGTTCACTTTCTCGGTCATGTTTTGTTTTGGCTTTATATTGAACTCGAACAAGAAAGAAAATTCGATCTAGGTAGCTCAACCAGCTGATTGTTTTTGTGTTGTTTTCTCTCTCTTTAGTCTTAGAAGCGTGTTCGAGAGCTCTCAATTCGAGGAGAACCTGTGTTCCTTCCAGAAACTTCTCGCAGAAGGTGTTTTTGATAACTCATTTTCAGGAGTGACATTAGAAGATTGTAGAAACTTGAAGAGATTTATATTGTGCTATTTAACAAAGTCAAAGTGGATGCAACAATATAATTTACTCAAGGTTTGGTTACTAACGATTCGCTGCATAGATATTGAACATGTGACGCACCATCTTTTATGTTACATCTGCTAAATGTAAAGTGCAACTTTATTGAAGCTAATTTTGTTCTTTGATAGGACAAAAAATGTAAGAATAGTAGCAGCGGCTCTGAAGTTGCCCGAGAGCCAAATGTTGTTGGCACATGTCATTCAGCTAATGTGAAGAAACCACGGGAGGGGCAATATCCGAAGTGTTCAGGTCAGTTGTGTTCCTCTTTTACTTATTCCATTATGACATTTGACAATTATTCTGCCGTACACTTGTTTCTGTTGTAGACAACTAAACTTTGATTTAGTTTTGAGCATTCACAACTAATTTTTTTAACTTGTTATTTGCTGTGCCATATAACTCATAAGAATCAGAAAATGTTCCTTACGATGCAATGGCTTATTTCTTCACAAATGAGCAACCACGTAGCTTGACTTATGACATAATGTGTTGGTGTAAATTGGCTTATAATGAGAGATGTTAGAAGCAAGGGATTCATATGATAAAGATCTACCTAAATATATCTGTCTTCTATTATTTCTTTGTACAAGCCCCCTCCCTAACCAGTGGATAGGACATTGTAGTTTCTTGTAGTACATCGATAATCATACCAGTGGATAGGACATTGTAGTTTCTTGTAGTACATCAATTATGATTATCTCATATATTCTCGATAGACCTTTCTCAAATTAAACCATTGTTCAAATTCATGGGTGAATATACAAGAATCTCCTCCCATAGAGGCGGAGCCAAGATTTGAAGTTTATGGTCCCGGATTCTAGCCCTTTTAAGTTATCAGGTTCTAAATTAATAGTTTGTACATATTAAATGGATTTCCTAAGACAAGCACTGTTTGGATCAAAGTTGCTAGGTTTGACTGAACCCGTACCTTGAACTCTAGTTTTTCCCCTGCCTCCCCCACCTAGAAAGAATGAAAAAGAAAAGAAAAAGCTTTTGCTCCATTGCCATGTGCAATGTGTTCTTTGATTATATATTTGCTAATTCCTACAAATTAAGATTTACAAGCTATTTTGCTTCAGGTGCAAAGACGACAATGAAGAGCCCCAAAAGGGTGGTGATGAAAAGCATCTATGAGCAGAAGGAACTAGTAGACAATGATGGCTCTTGCTTCAGTCCAAGAAGCTCGTTTGCCTTGCCTTCTGAGAATAGTTCCCTCGTTCTGGATTCTTTCTGTTCTGCAAATGAAAACTCCCATCAGGACTTGCTGCTGGACGTGCCATCCAATAGCTACTGCCCTCAGGCGGAACTACTCTTACCTACATCAAGTTTTACTACTCAAGCAAGTACTACTAGTAGCTCAATGTACCCTCCACATTTCGTCCGTCCCTAACAATACCATCATTACTTTGCTTGCTTTCCTTAGGATATCAAAAAGCTAGTTAAAAGTCAAAACAACATCGTAGTGTTGCATATCCCATGCAAACTTTATATTGGAATTTGTCAAAGGGATTCGGATGGTTACCTATTATCTTTTCGCTGTTGACCTATATTGAAACCGGATTTTTTAAAATTACCATATGGATATGGTTGTTTTCCCCTTGATGAAAACTGTGTAATATAAGTTGAAATGCAGAGATGGTAATGAGTGGGCTAGAAATATTGTATGCAGTGAAATTTATGGCTTAATTATAGTGTGTTAGTTCTATTGGTGGTGATATTCTATCCTCCTAAAGACTTCAACTCTCCAAATGGAAGGAGTAGAGTTCCTTACTAATTTTAGGGATGACAATGGGGCGGGGTGGGTTAAGCCTGAACTCGTAAAAAATTGTTTCAACTCGTCTTGCACCTGCCCTAGTAAGGTTAGAGTAAACCTAACCCTGGATACAGTCATATTGGCATTGCCTTGTTCATGTTGCTATCCCTACCTTCGGAACAACCAGAACAAGGACAAATTGACTTGAGCAAAGGAGACCGTAAAGAAGAAGGGGATTACCAAAGAAATAGTGCAAGGATATTAGGTAAACAGTTGATGTATCATACTCGATCCTTGTGTGGCAACTGATCAGACCCAATCTCATCTTGCATAAGGTCATACCAGCTCTGATCAAATCCAATCTCATCCTGCATAAGGTCATACCGGCTCTGATTTAACCCAATCTCATCCTGCATAAGGTCATACCGGCTCTACTAGTCTTGTCTTGTTGTTATCCCTACCCTTGGAACAATCAAATAGGAACAATGGACTTGTGTAAAGGAAAAGATCGATTATAAGAAGGGGATTAATAAAGGAATCATACAAAGATATTGAGTAGACAATTAATGTATCAGACTCTATCATATTTTTTGTAGCATGCATTTTTATTTGTGTCACAACCGATCAGACCCAACATCACCTTGCATAAGATCAAACAAGCTTCGATGGATGTCTTGGTTTAATGGTCAATAAAGTGGATGAAAGTTATAGAAAGGATCAAAGTACCAACTAGGGATGTGGAGTGGTAAGTATTGAGTCTTGAAAAATGATACTATGAAGAATATTATTTAATTCTAACTTCTAAGAGTAAAAAACATGGAAAAAATAAGAGTAATTTTCACATATAGCAAACATAAAAATCATATTTGTATGTTATTGCTATAGTTTGCATAATTGTGCTCCATAGCAAACTTTATGTTTGTTATGGCTATTAATATGTATATTTCGCTATACATATACAAAAGAAACAATTGTATAATCCGTTTCGGTATACATATGCAAAAGAATCAATTGTATAATCTGTGTTTGTATAAAGCGAGAAAGAGAGAAAGATAAAAGTAAGTTGGGCAAGGAAAGATCGTATTTGTATAATCATAAGTGTATAGGACGAAAATATATGCATTTGTATTTTTATATACAATTTTCTCTCGCTTTATACAAACACAAACGCAATGTATACATTTGTGTTTGTATAAAGTGAGAGTGGCGAGTGAGATTTGGGAGAGGAGAACGAAAATATATGTATATATACAATTTTTTCTTGTTGTATACAAACACAAACGCATTTTATACATTTGTGTTTGTATAAAAGCGAGAGAGGCAAGGGAGACTGCCAGCGAGAACGAGAGTGGCGAGCGAGATTCACCAGGGAGAGAGGCGAAATAGTAAGTTTGTTATAGTGTATAATTAAATCAAACCATGGTCATATCATTTAATTTGAATTAATAGTTTGCTATTATATATAATTTTCCCAAAAAAATAATTGTCTTTTCTTGATATATCAAAAGTTACAAATAAAAATGAAATATATTTTAGGAACAAGTGACAAGTAAAAATGAACAAACTAAGTAGTATAGTTAATCAATCTATTAATGATTTCTTAATCATATCTAAAATAGAAAGTGTTCATCTAACATGAGACATATGGAGCAATTATTGAAAGTAGTATACTAAAATAATCATATCAATCATTATTTTCTTAGTATGACAAGTCAAAATATAACAAATAAGAGAAATATTTTTAATTTAAGACCATTAAATATTAAAAAAAATATTCGTACTTTCTTAAATTTCGTGTCAAAACGAAAATACAAAACAGAGCAGACTAGTAAATTAGAGTAACAAATGCTTATACAAAGTTCCCATTTTTGCGGCTGAGAGTTGAGCTCTTCTTCTTCTTCTTCTTCTCTATCAAATTCACAGCTCCAACAACAATGTCTATAGCCTTATTCTCATCTCCTCCACTCCATTTCGCATCTCTCTCTCCTCCAAAATCCCATTTAACCCACAAACCATTTCTCCCATTACCTCTCAAAAAACCCTTTTTAATTTCCCCTAAATCCATTGATGATGCTTCTTCTTCTTCTTCTTCTGCTGTCACTATAGAGAAAGAAAAGGATGAGGGGTCTAATGGGGTGCTGTTAAACTCAAATGGGTCGTCGCCAGTGGTGGTCGCCGGAGCTCCATTGACGGAGACGGAGGAGGTGAGGAAGTTTCAGGATGCTAGGTGGGTTGGAGGAACTTGGGATTTGAAGAAATTTGAGAAAGATGGGAAGGTTCATTGGGATTCTGTCATTGATGCAGGTGAGATAAGAGTTTTGTACATCTCTAATTTGAAATTGATTCATTTTTATGACTTAAGTAGAAGTAACTAAAGTTCTAAACATTTATTTTTTGCCAATTTCAAGCTATGTTCTTGGTTGTTGCTACTAATTAACTCTACTTGCTAGACTTATATCCTGTTAGGCCAAGCTCTAGAAAGCTAGAAGTGCTAATGTTCTTTAAAAAAAAGAGCTAAGGGTCAAGTATCCGATTATTCGAGTTTTGTACCTGTACTATCAAGTGTGAAATTGAGTCTTGCTTATCTCCAATTTGATTTTTTTGTTAAGTTTTTTCTTGAAGTTGATTCATTTATATGTCTAAGTATCTGCAAAGCAGAGGCTTGTGTTGTTTCTTAAAGTTACTAATAGGCTTCTAGGCTAGCAAACATCTGAAAAAGTGGTGCATATGATAATTTAAGTGAATCCCACTTCAAAATGAGAGAGGAAAGTGAGGAGGTTTATAAGGCACACACAAGTTCACATATGCATGCTTTTAGGCTCGATGATGGCGTAGCCCAAGGGGCAAAAGTTCGTAAGGTCTATCAGACCAAAGGAGACAATACGTACCATGGGCTCAGGTTGTAATGTGACAACGTATGGGCCTGAGCATAAAAAAAACTAGTGGGCACATCATAAGTAGCATTAGAAAGCTTGTTGTCTTGCACATGCCATGTCGTTTCTATCGCCCATAAGAGGATTTCGTTAAGAGTAAAATTGGAAGATCGTTTTCTATTACATGGGTATTGGTTTAGCCTGCAATCACCTCACTATTTTGCCGAGTACCTGAATATAGAGGGGTCACTTCTTTTGGGACGGCCTAAAAAAGGAAGTGTCATTTAAAATGAAACAAAGAAATATATGTAAGTACTATAGTTGGGCTTTTTGAAAGTGGGTGTGCATGCCATCCAGTGTATCTGGAGATGGTGTAATGCTGAGTTTTGGTCACCAAATGAAGAAGTCAAAAGGCATTAGTCCCTCCGTTTCATTTTAGGTGTCTTAGTTTGACTAAGCAGATTTAAAGAAAATGAGGGGTATTTTTGGATCTTGTGGTCTTACCAAAGACGTGTCTAATATACTAATTTGTCTTTTGAATCTTGTAGCCTTAAACATGTCATGTGAGATATGGAAATGTAAGAGTTGCTAGATAGAGAAAGAGGCAGCCATTTTCAAAAAACTAAGAAGGAAAGTAAGGCACAAAAATTGAAACGAAGGGAGTAGTATTTTGTAAGAGAAGTGCCGCGTAAATGCTTTTGAACCTTAAGCAGGGTTAAAGATGAAGTTTAAAAGATTGAGAATGAGCATGAAATAAAACAACTAAGAAATTGTGGAGCAAAATTGTTTATGAAGTTTGCTTGTGAAGGATTTGCGGCACACAACATGGGGGAGCCATGGACTAGAAGGTATTGATAGATGTGCTTTCTTGCACTTTGGCTGGATCAAATTCTTGAATTAGAGTTATCTGTATGTTTGATGAATTACAGACAGTACAAGAAGATGTTCATCTAAGATGTCTCTCAATCCAAAATATTACTCACATGAAATGATGACTTTCTTGAATTGATGGATTGTTTTAGATTATATGCAGTTGTTAGTTTTATAACTACGAGTTGTTGATCCCTTTTCCTCCGCTAGATTCATTTGCTAATACACTTTAAAAAGTTGCAATCTTTCATCCTTTCTTCCAGTCATTAACCTACATTTGATGCCTTCTTGATAAATACATTGGCTTTCTTGATTTTAAGATTTAATCGGTTGTGCCTAGTGGTAGTAGACATTAACAACAGTCTCCTTTTTGTCCCTTTTTGGAAATTATCGCAATATAAAAATTGATGGCTATTCATTTTGCAGAGGTTAGGAGAAGGAAATGGTTAGAAGATAACCCCGAGTCATCAAGTAATGAAGATCCTGTGCTTTTCGACACCTCAATTATTCCTTGGTGGGCATGGATGAAGAGGTTCCATCTTCCTGAAGCAGAACGTCTCAATGGTTTGCTTCATATCCCTTTTCCTTTTTCTTGATAAGTAATTGAAGTTTCATTGATTGCGCCGAGCTGGTTGTGAATATGTACAGCAAAAAGATTTTTGTCCCCTCTAATAGGCAGGGAATCCAAAAAGTTGATGAATTTACATCCAAAAGGAACTGCATGTTACACCAACATTAGAACAAGATCCTACTTTTTAGAACATACTGCTGACGACTTGTTTTCAAAACATCTTTTATTTCTTTCATGCCACAAGGACCAAAATATCCATAACAACAACATACCTAGTATAATCCCACAAACTGGGGTCTAGGGAGGGTAGAGTGTACACAAACTTTAGCCCAACCTCAGGGGTAGAGAGACTGTTTCTGATAGACCATCGGCTCACGGGAAAAATAGTCTTAAGCAGTTCAAAGAAAGAAGTAATAGAAGTACAAGAAAATAGCAGATAGTAACAAATACAACAGATAGTAACAGGACAGTAGCAACAAAAATAACATTAATGGACACTATTTTAGTAGTATTACAGCTGTTTCTTTGTTTTCTGACCATTCCAGCTTTGAACTGTTTTTTTTTACAGTTTTAAGGAGGTTCATATCCTTTTTGCTCGCTATTGTATCCTGTTCTCACACACAAAGCAGTACGTATATTAGGATTAAGCTGATCAACTAAGTGGTGATGTGAATCTTGTACAGGTCGTGCTGCAATGATTGGTTTCTTTATGGCCTACTTTGTGGATAGCTTGACTGGTGTAGGCCTCGTCGACCAAATGGGGAATTTCTTTTGCAAAACGCTATTGTTTGTAGCCGTGGCTGGTGTCCTCCTAATCCGCAAGAATGAGGATTTAGAAACTATCAAAAAGTTGTTGGAAGAGACTACTTTCTATGACAAACAATGGCAAGCATCTTGGAAAGATGAGACCTCAAGCAGTTCGAAGGATTCTTGAGATTGTTTCTAGTATAACATTAGTTTTTCATATTTACAGGAGAATGTAATCCAGGTAGTTCTTCTATGCTAGTCAAAGGAGAATATGTTAATCGTATTCTCCATTTTGTTGTAGTGCTTGGTCTGCCATGTAATTTTTTTCTTTTTTGCCTTTTTCTGTTTCTGGGCAATGATTTTATATTTAGTTCTTCTGCCATTGTTGTAAAGTCTTTTTGCTGATCATGAATATTGTTTTTCTAATCCTTTTAGTGCAAAAATAACTTCACAATTTTCATTTCCTGGCTGGGTTGGCAAATAAGTGTCTGTAATACTTTGGTCAATGAGCATCTTTACTTGTTAGTGATGCTTTGATTTGACAGGATCAAAGTCGAAAAATGGCCAAATTCACTCCATGTTGTTTGGACTTCAATATTTCTGAGACGATTGGTGGATTTTTCAAAAGTTATGCATTTTTGGAGGATTAGACACACAGTTCAACAACATTATTGAAAAGTCCGAGCAACATAGAGCTCACTTGTAGTTGTTTAATTCCTATGATTATGATTATTGGTACTCTTAAGAGACTCTGATTGCAAAGTCTGGGTATAAAATAAGTGATAAATATTCATAATCTCTCACATTAAGTGTAACATGAGAGTCAACATTTGTAAGAATAGAAAGATTTCATCACTTTTTTGCCAAAGCTTTGCTCAAATTAATGAAGTGAGATCTTTAATTAATAAAATCTTGAAATTAGTTTATAGTATAATGCACTTGTTTTTCCTTATTCGAAGCAAATGATATTTTCCTTGTGAAAGCTATTTTCCAAATAATAATTTCATCAGAAGCAAAGCAGTTAACCAATTGATGAGGCAAAGGAGTTGCAACTTCATAAACTGTACCTTGTATTTATTATTTTTTGGAATGAGCTAAAACGACACTTATTTTACAGATGAAGTACTAAAACTAGTAGCTGTACACAATACTATATGTTACAGATTGCCTGGATAATGCCAACATACCTAAAAGGCTAAAACTTTGATCAATTATGATAATCACAGAGTCAGAAATAAGCAACAAATGTAAAACACAGACAAAAAGGAATCAAGAACCTTCAAAACCAACATAATCCAACTTGTTTCGGATTGAGGTGTTGTCGTATTTGTTCAAATGCCCTCCAGAAACAATGGAAATCAACATAAACTCTCCATCTCACATCAAGTTCCACAAAGCCTTAGTTTCAGATGACTAAATAAAATAACCGAGCAAGTTTAAGGGGCAGCATATGTATATTCAAGGCAAATACCAACAAAAGTAAAGTAGTCAACCAATTGATAAAAGGCAAAAGAGTTGTAACATTCTTTAAGAATCAGATCAAGATAAATCCCTCATCACTTCTCATAATCCTACTACAACACAATACTATATAAATAACAACTACTACTACTAAAACTAGTAGCTGTACACATTGCTATATGCTACAGATTGCCTGGAAAATGCAAACAGATCTAAAAGACTAAAACTTTGATCAACTATGATGATCACACAAGTCAGAAATAGACAGCAAATGTAAAGCACAGAGCATACAAATCAAGAACCATCAAAACGAGCGTACTCCAACTTGTTTGGGATTGAGTTGTCGTCGTTGTTGTCACTCCAATGCCCTCCAGAAAAACAATGGAATTCAACATAATGCTTTAAAGAGAGCTATGATTCAGGTGAAACAGTCTTCGCATTCTTGTTCTTGTGAACCTCACCTAAGACCTTCACGAATGCTTCCACAATCTGCTTCTGTGATTCGAGTATCATCTCGTTACGTTTCATCTCCATCTCCATTCTCATTTGCTCCACTTCCTTTGCCATTTCCATCTTCATTTTCTCCATTTTCATGAACCCTTCGCCTAATAACTTAATCGATAAAACCATCTCTTCCACCGGATCTCTCCCCCTCTTCATCCCTACACCACCTCCTCCCTTCTTCCCGAATTTCGACAAACCAGGACTGAACCTAGAATCAAGATTGGGTTGTTGTTCAACATTCCCATTATTATAACTTCTTCTTGAGCTGGAAACACCCATATTCCTAATATGGAAACCATCATTAGCATTGCTTCCATTATATTCACTTCCTTCATCACAATCAAAACTAGGATTCATTACAAAATTCCCCCCACCTTTAATTCCTCCTTGATCAAATCCATTTACATCTCCAATAATCCTCCCTGTTCGCTTCGCTTTCATTGAAATTCCATTTTTCATCCTATACCCACTTGAAAACTCAAGATCATGTGGATGTTCTTGTTTGCTAGGTCCCATATCCATGTATGAACAATACCCATTTGGAATCCTAGTAGCAAAGTTAATCTTTTCGGATTTTGTCGCAGCTAAAGCATGATTAAACATGAAATTTGGGGGTGAAGCTATACCATTCTTTTGATTGATCTTCAATTTCAATAAATTCTGATCAATCATTGTTTTTAAAGCATAACCATCACCAGAAACAGCAGTAACCGTTTGTTGTTTCTCGGCGATTTGTTGATTATTAGATCTGATTGCTGCAACAGTAGTACCATTTTCCATGGCGTCCATGTTATCAAAGAAGAACCAAGATGAGAAAAACCTACCGGTCGGGCAGGAAAGGGATCTCTGCTTCTCAGCACGGTAGCGTTGCCGGAGTTTTTCCATTTTGTGTCGGCACTGAGCTGATGTTTTCGCCGGAGAAGCATCTGGGCAGCGGCTGGTCACGGTAGCTGCCACCGCATCCCAGTCAGCCGTCCGTAGGTACCCACGGCGGAGAGCGTACCATCGTTCACGGTAGGCTTCAATAAGAGCTAAAGTCTCTTCTTGGGTCCAACACGGCGGTGGAAATCTCCTCGCCGGCGGCGGTGGCTTCTCCTCCGGGACGGCATCTTCTGCTACTACGACGGTAGAATCAACGTTAGACGACATCGTTAAATGGGGTGTGTGTGGTTTTGTTTATAGCAAATTGAGTGGCTTTTAAATAAAAGGGTGGAGGAATGGGTAGTACTAGAGTGGTGCAAGATAGCAAAGGTGGTGGGGTGGTGGAGATTGTTATTGTATTGATGATGTTGAGTATAATATAAAAGTAGAGGAAAATAGGGTGGTGAGTGGTGATGGTGGGTGGGGAATGGGTGAGTAGTGCTAGAGAGGTGCAAGATAGCATAGGTGGTGGGGTTGGTTGAGGTTGTTGTATGATTGATGTTGAGACATAAAGGGTGGTGTGAATGGTAGGGGTTGGGGGGATAGGTTAGAGGCGCAAGATAGCAAATGTGATGAGGTGGTGGAGGTTGTATGATGATGATGATGATGATGATGATGTTGAGGGAGATACAAAATGAGTAGGAAAATAAGGTGGGTAATGGGTAGTGTTAGAGAGGCTCAAGATAGCAAAGGTGGTAGGGTGGTTGATGTTGAGACATAATAGATGGTGTGAATAATGGGTAAATAATCTTTTGATTAACCTAACGTCGTTTGAAGATCAAGATTGATAAGGGATAGTATAAAAATATTCACATGTTATCCATCCACTGATGAATAAAGATGAGGTGGTAGAGGTTAATGTATGATGATGTTGAATGAGTAGGAAATAAGGTGGGGAAATGGGTAGTGCTAGAGAGGCGCAAGATAGCAAAAGTTAAGGGGTGGTTGAGGTTGTTGTACTTGTATGATGATGATGTTGAGACGTGGGGGAGGGGGGGGGGGGGGGTAGAGGCGCAAGATAGCAAATGTGATGAGGTGGTAGTGGTGAAGGTTGAGGTAGTTGAATGATGATGTTGAGAGGTAGGGGGGTGGACATTGAATTTTGGCAAGTTGTTTAGTAAATAGTGGGTGGGGGGATTATGATGAATGATGAATGATGACACACAAAAGGATAATGGGGAGAGAGATAGTGACTTTGATAATGCTAACATGCACATCCTACACCTACTCCACTAATCCACCACCACCACCCCTACTCACTTTTCTAGATATTTTAGTGACCCATCCCCACCATACCCTTACCCCTAGTGGTTTGAGGGGGTAGGGGGTCTAGCAATTGTTGTGTGTCATTAAAAACAAGCCCACGAGGCCATGACAGATAGCTTAGTGAAATGTCCAATATCACTCTAGTATATGATATAGTATGGTGGGCAAATGAAGGTACCAACCAATAAGATGGGTGGCTTCATTGACCAAAATTTCCCACATCTCATAATTCATTGTGTCCACACCTACTCCACCACTTCACCACCATTACACTTCACCACATCATATGCTACTTTTAAGTGGTGAAATAAGAAAAAATATACTAATTTAGAGTTTTCGAGTTTGAATTTTGAAAATAACAAATTATAATAGTAAATGCTTTTTAGATATTTATTAGAAATTCAAACATAAATACGTAACGTTGAGTGGAAAAAACGAGTTGAAGTAGAGGACGATCGAAGAAATAATGGGTGGAAGTGATGGACAAGATATAACATATTTTGATTTTATTGAGGATATGACTTTAGATAAGGGAGTTTGGAGATCTTGAATTAAAATAGAAGTTTAGTTAATAGTTGAGCATTCTCTCGCTCCGCTACGAAATACGTTTGGTGGTCATACTTGGACTTTCCTTTATATTAGTAATATTAGCATTATTCTCGTAGTTTCTGATTTTGAATTTTGGCTATTATTGGTTTTTTTTGTGCTTTGATTATTCCATTATTTTGTTGTCGTTATTGTTCTTTTTCCTATTTGTTATGTAATAGTCTTCATTTCACATTATCGTGTTGTTGTTATTTTTTCATGTATGTATCCCAGTTTTCAACTGTATGACAGACTTTATATAAGTTGAGGGTCTATCAAAACAACATTTTTATTTCTATGAGATAGAAGTAAGATATGTGTATGGTGTGTCCTCCTTGGACCTCACTAACGAAATTACACTAAGTATGTTGTTAAAAAAGTGGAAGTTCTATAACTAAAATATTATTTTTAAAATGTATTTTTTTAGAAAAAGAAGAAAACAAATTAATCTCCACATGGACCTTACTTGCAATTCGATGAAAACCGAAATGAATACGATTTTTCTATTTTTTATAGGAAATCTTTAATAAGAAATTTTTAGATTTGAATTTTGTGAGTAAATAATTTATTTATTAAAAAGTGTTTTCTCCTTAAATGACTCTGATTTAATTCGAGTCAGTATGACTACGTGAATCGAATGAAAAAAAAAACAAAATAATGGTGTGGAAACAGTGTCAGATTGATTTTATTAACAAACAAGTTCAAGAATGAACAATATTTCATGAATGAAACACCACACCTAATTTCATAGACTTTCTTTTTTTTAAAAAAAAAACAATTTTGGTATAAGAGATTTATTAATCTGATTAATTTAAATTTATATAGTAATCAAGTAAAATACTTTCTATTAAGAAATTTAACTTACAGTCACAAGATTGCTTTTAAATATATCTTTTTGAGTTTATCAACTTTTACTATCAAAATATTCATTTTTGGATGTTATCAAATATTTTTAGTTTAAATTAAAAGAGATTACTTTTATTTGAAGTTATGGGATTTCTCTAATTTTCTAACATTGGTTTGATAGTTTATTTAAATTTGACTTTAAATAAAACACATCAAATAATTTGTAAGATTTCATAAAGAATCAAATTAGTGAATTGGGTATCACCAACGGATCCGTGGCGCAATGGTAGCGCGTCTGACTCCAGATCAGAAGGTTGCGTGTTCGATTCACGTCGGGTTCAATCCCCCGGTTTAGTGGATCCTTCTTTTTATTTTTATTTTTTTAATTTTGAAATTAACTATCTTATAAGTGAAAGTGAGATTAATATGTATTAAGAGAGGTAGTTCAAGTATCTTGAATATATAATCTTAAAACATTAGGAGATTAATGCTTATAAATTTAAATTTTGAAATTGACTATCCTATAAGTGAAAGTGAGATTAATACACAAGTTATATTTAAGAGAGGTAGTTCAAGTATCGTGAGTTATAATCTTAGAACATAAGGAGATTAATGAATTATTGGAGGCTTGCGTCGGGATATTGTGTGATAAGAATGTGTCACCAAGGTTTAAAGATAAATTCTATAGAGTAGTGATTAGATCTACTTTGATGTATAATTAGAGTGTTGTCTAATAAAGAACGCACATGCATATTTAGAAGATGAAGAGGGTAGAAGAAATGAGAATGTTCATATTGGTGTGTGAGCCTATTAGGAAAGATCATAGGATTAAGAACAAAGTTATACACGACAAGGTGGAAGTGGTCTTTGTGACATTGTCTTTCTACAATAATGGTATGGATTTGGTTGATGATCGGAGATTACAAAAGTATATCGACCATCTATGATAATCAATGTTACCATTAATTACCATAGATGTCCAACCAGACAAGATGAAAAAAGCGAGACTCAAATAGTTCGGGCGTGCGAAGAGAGGATAAGGATCCATCAATATGGAGATGTAAGAGGTTGACTATAAGCCTATAACAAATTCGAAGAGAGATAGAGGTAGACCAAAAAAGAACTACGAAGAGGTGATCGATTAGATAAGACATGACATATCTTTAACTTACCAAGGACATGACCCTAAATAAAAATATTTAGATGTCGAGAATTAGGATAGAATGGTACAAGTAATTGAGTCTTGTTGTATTTTTATTTGGAAAAGACAAGGGATAGGGCTAGAGCTAGGGTCCTCTTCTCATCTTCTCCTTATTTAGTAGCATTATTTAGTATTCTCGAGTATCTTACTCTTCATTTTTATTATTACCTTTTGCTTCATTATATATATATATATATATATATATATATCACATATGAGGTGTCATCACTCAATCATAATTTTCTCAAAAATACCTATTGAAGTTTAAAATGGAAATTTCAACTAGGCCCCCAAAACTTTGTCCTACTTTCACTTGATGTGATCCAAAGGCTTGTCATATGATATTCCAATTATTTGAGTTCCAATATTGACTTCCAAGTAAAATGTAAAATCAAGAACTTTTGTCCATTTCTGATATTTTCATTTGTTAACAGCACATTATTATAATTAGGGAAAACGGTCTGAAATATATTAGAACTATGACCGAAATTGTGTCCTACTTTCACTTGATGTGATCCAAAGGCTTGTCATATGATATTCCAATTATTTGAGTTCCAATATTGACTTCCTAAGTAAAATGTAAAATCAAGAACTTTTGTCCATTTCTGATATTTTCATTTGTTAACAGCACGTTATTATAATTAGGGAAAACAGTCTGAAATATATTTGAACTATGACCGAAATTGTTGCAACGATACCGAACTTTGGAAAGGACCTTTTACCCCCCTGCACTATTAAATAGTGTATTTTAAAGGTATATATGTGTCCACGTGGACATCATAAATATTACATCATTATAAAAAGTAACTTGTCCACATGGACACATATATACCATTAAAATACACTATTAAATAGTGTAGGAGGTAAAAGGTTCTCCATAAAGTTTGATATCGTAACAACAATTTTTCAAACCCTTTTCCCTTATAATTATCATGAGTAGTAGATTGGATTTTTCATGCTAAACACACAACACATTCATTTACTATAAAAATTGTTTTCTTGGACAATTAAATTTATCACCTAAGTTAAAACCACAAGCATAGCCATTAACAAAGCTCATGGTTTTTCCTATTTTGCACTTTCCACACTCTATTCCACAACCATAGATGTCTAAAATCTACCTTTTTTTTTTTTATATAGTTGGATTCAATCTTATAAGTTGATCATGTAAAAGAATATTTATATTATCAAATCATGTAATTGCTAAAAAAAAAAGAGTAGGGAATCAGAATACTCTTTGTCAAAAAACTATATTACATGGATCAAATTTAATTTTACATAAGTATATCAAATATTAAATTCGATTAATTTCATGTGTTTACCTTGTAATATTTTGAATAACTTGTCCTTTCAAAGATGGTGGGCCAACACTATGAGCGGCGTGCCAAACACTTTGTAGGACATAACATATTTCTAATGTTACTTTTATTTCTATTTTTAATAAATTTTAAAAAAAAATTATGACAGGATATTTTTTTGTTTTAATTTATTTGTTTGATTTTAACTTAACGTCAAATTTTAAAATTTAAGAAAAATAAATACTCCTAAGACTTTTGAATATTTGAGGACGCATATCTAAACATCTCTCTAAAATACATACTTTCTAATTCTACAAACTTATATATTCAATTTATTCCTATCTCTTTTGTTTTTAATCCTGAATTTCCTTTCCTTTCCAAGTCAATCAATCGACTTCTTAGTTAACTATGAAACAATGTTAAACAAGAGTGTGTTTCTAATTTTTGAATATGTGGTAGAAATAAATTAGTTAAGAATTACAATACTAATTTGCTTATAGCTAAAAAAAAATCATCGCTAAATAAGATTAACAAAAAATTTCCACCGCTAAATTCTATTTATTTTAATAATGATTTTCGAACCAAAATGTCACAAAATTCAATTAAAAGAAGAGAAAATTAAGCGTATAAGCAAATATATATTAGTTAATTTGTTAACGTAGCTATAGTTTGCGTTAATTACAATTCGCGACCTACTTTTAGCTATAATTACGCGGTTCAACTTTTTAGTTTTGTATAATTCACACATTTGTATAATTTGAAATTTGTATAACTTTTGTATAATTCAAAATTTGTATAATATAATTTGTATAAATGCTTACACTTCTGATGTTTGTAATTGTATAAATTCTTTATTTCGAGTTCATACAAAAATAATTGAATTATACAAATGTACCTGTGAATTGTACAAACCTGTAGAATTATACAAATCCGCAAAATTATTCAAACGGGGCAGCTTAAACTGTAGATACAGTGTAGCTACAGCCCGTAAATATGTAAATTATAGCTATAAAGTAAAATTGAGTTTATTATAGTGGTTATTTGCAAAAGTTCCTCGTAAAAGAAAGTAAACCCAAAGCATGACTTATCACATGGATTATTTCTATGTCGATCGTGGGCCTTTATTTTGGAGTAATTGGGCTGTTACTTGTTGGGTTCAGATTGAACATGAAGCCCAGATCTTAATCTGTTTTCTTATTTTAATTTTGCATATTCTTTGACTTGAGATTAATTGGCATATAAAACATTAAGGGATAATTAACTTTTGGGGGTGTCCTAAAAAAATACGGAAAATGTAGATTTTGGAAAAATTACCTAAATATACATCTTATTTTATCAGAATCTTTAAAATTCCCTGCTATTTAAAAAACTTCAAAGATCCCCTTTCGGACACATTACTCCCCTCTCATTGATACATCCATATCCTCCTCTTGGATACATCCCTCCCCTATGTATTTGGATGACCTATCCCCTCTCTGATACATCCCTCACTTCTCGGATGCATCCCTCCCCTATGTATCTAGATGTCTGCTGATGTATTCAGAAGTCTAGTGATGTATGCGAAATTCATAAAAATAAATAAATTATAATATTAAAAAGAATATGAAAATAGTGTAAGTAACTCTTAGTACTATGAAATTTATATAAATTATACATATATTTTTCATATTTTAACTGCTGCCCGTGATAAATGTTTGATGACTGGGCCAAAATGAAAAAGGCCCAAGCATTAACTTATGGCCCAAGCCCATTTACTCATAAATAAATAAGGGCAAATTACAAAAATCACATACCTTTAAGGTAAAATTACAATATATCCCTTAAAAGTTTGTAATCACAGAAATTCCTCAAACGGATACAATAATATAAGCGCTGATACATTAATCTGATGCGCGAGATACATTAATTGTTAAGTAAGATACATTACATTTTATACATGATACACTAATCTGATGTACATTTTATACATGATACACTAATCTGATGCGCGAGATACAATAATATAAACGCTGATACATTAATCTGATGCGCGAGACACGCTACATGATACACTAATCTGATGAGCGAGATACAATAATATAAGCGCTGATACATTAATCTGATGCGCGAAAATGAGGGATTTTGGAGATTTGTAAAACTTATAGGGGATAATGGTAATAAGTACACTAAAAGGTGGGATTTCTGTAATTTTCCAATAAATAATGTATCACGTAAATTGAGATAACTAGAATAATTTTTAGCCTACCACCTTTCCCTTTTAATTTTTGGTAAAATTCTAGAATATGAGGTTGTGTTAAGAAAATAAAAATATTTTTCATATTATATTAGTCAAAACATTATTCTACATATTTTTTTAGAAAAATAACTTTTTTATGAAAGTAAGAAACAAGTATAATACTTTCTTTGTCCCAATTTATGTGGCATTTTTCGTTTTTCGAGAGTCAAACAGTTTAAGTTTGACCGGGAATTTGCGCATAGAATCTTCAATTTTTTTTTAAAATGAAATTTATATATTTGTAAACTACGTAAAAAGTACTATAATTCACAATAATTTATAATTCAAAATGTTTAAAAAATCTATGAAAAAATTACGGTAAAAGATAGATTTGTTTGAACCTCAAAATTCGAAAAGTGCCACATAAAATGGGACAGAGGGAGTAAGTAATATTTCATGATGTTGTCTCCCGGCCCTCCAACAACTCACCCACCCTTTCGCCCTTCATATCTCATCCTCACAATATTTTTTCATAAAATTCTATATAAAAATATTTATTGAATCGATAATATATTTTTACTTGCTTATTAACTATCAGGAAAAATAAAAATAAGAAATTACTCATTCTTATTATTTATACATATATATGTTAAATAAATACTTTATATTTATTTGAAATCTGATTATATTCGAATTTGTGTAAAAGTAGCTTTTTGTTGAGAACTTTTACATCGTTCATTTGCTCATTTTATTTGAACATGTTCATTTTGTTGACCATAAGCTTTTGAAGTCATTAGAAGAATCAAAATATACCTATCTCTCTCTATATATATAAGACCTACATTAGACTTTAATTAACCGTTTGTTTTGACCAAATTCAAGATCGTTGGGTGGCTGTTAGAATACGTGTCTGTTTTTTGTTTTTTGTTTTTTTTTTTGTATATTTGAAAGTCAAAAGGTATAAAAATCTTTGGTTGAATAGATATAGTTAGTTTTTGTTTTTCAATTTAGGAGGAGAAAATAAAGATTATGTGTTTATATAACAGTACTCAAATCATCAATTTTATAGTAATTGTATTTAGACTCAAATATATATAAACATATATGAAGTTAAGGGTCAAAACTCAAAAATTAAATATGTTAGCTATACAATTTTCTGATTTCATATTTGAATTGTTAGATGTGTGAATTTTTAACTTGAACTATCACAAAATGCTTATCAAACCGTATTTGAACTATCAGTTATTTACTTATTCTATTGAAATAATGATGATATTTCATGTAAGAAAGTGAACTAACAGTTCAAATGTTATTCAATAAATATTTAATGATAATTCAGTTAGAAAATTTACACCTGCTAATTAGATATGAAACTCAAAATATCGAAATACTTTTAAGTATTTTTTTTTACCTTTCACTATAAATGCAATATACTTTAATTTAGTCCACCAAATAGTCTCAACATTAATTCCTCATTAGCATTAGCACGATAGTCTGATTAAATAAAAATTATTGATTTTACAACGAATTTATTATGGAACTTCTAGATTCACCTTTGAAAATAAGATAGGTGTCATCTCCTCCTATCCTCTCCGTGTGAAAAAGAAAGCATAATAAAATTCATCAATATTAGATTGCCACGTTGATAGAAAAGAAAAAGTATCTATACAACTATTTAAATCTTTCATTTAATTATTTTAATCGTAAAATAAAACTATTTAAATGTCCCAACTCAAAAAAGTGTACTCGTGGATGTTTCTTGTAACGTTTGTTTACATTAAATTTTATTTAAGTTATTTTTTTTAAATATAACCAATTCAATTGATATTGATATTATCCAAAAATTGATTTTCAAGAAAGTCGCTCCGATCTATAAAAAAAATTGTATGTATTTCACGACTTTCTTATGTTTAGATAAATGAAGTAATCAACTCATCTTGCCCATCATTGAGGTTGGCAAAATGATAGAAGATGAAGAAGTAATTATCCAATTTGATTGATTAAATATGAGTTGTATAACTGATAATTTAAAAATACATCAGATTAATATGGATATTATCCACTAAAAATAGATATTCAGATGGATAATATAGATATTCGTATTATCAAGAGTTAATTAATAGTAAAACATATCTAAAGTATTTTTTTCGTGAATTTTATATTTTAACTATCCGTTATTTTCTTTATTTATCTAACTTGTCACTTTCTTTGTATTAAAACATATCTCAATACTAAATTAGATTAAAAAATTGTTTCCAATAGATAACATATATACACATATAGTCCAACTTATTATTGAGGTGTAAATCGAGTCAAAAAGTTATACAAATGCATTCACATGTGAAGATAAAAACCTAACTTTACTCAAAACAGAATGGTAAAGAACATGTGATTGTTCTACTTCTATGAAATTTTCAAATGCCTAAAATAGAATTAATGAGACTTCAATAAAATTATCTTTTTTTTTCAAAGATTAATAATCAAATTTGGAGGTGGCAAATATAACATAAAAAATATTATTTTTTATTAGAAGTCTTCTAATTTGAATTTTAATAATTGAATCGCCTTTGTTGAGGATTATTAGTGTGATTCTTTTATATGAATTTGAATAAGTTATATTCATTTTAGCTTAAATAATTTTTAGACAAACATTCATTTGCTAATCTAATTTTAATCCATTCAAATTTAACTTAAACCATAAACGACCACTACATAAAAATGCATTGTTTTACTATGCATTCAAATATGAGACATATAAAACCTACTTTTACTACCTACTAATGAGTTTTCTCCAATTTCTTTAGTAATGGGAAAAGACATGTGATTCCTTTTGTTATGTCGTTTCATTTCAATTTGTTTAACTTATTTTAATATGACATTTTAAAGAAATATAATTTTTGAATGTACCAGTATATTTTTTAGTTTTATAATTTTAAATATGTCACGTAGAAAATTAATATTAAAAAATAATTTCAAAAAATTGAAAGAATCATTTTTTAAGAACAGATTAAAAAGAAAAATTAGTCAAACAAATTAAAACGAGTACAATATACCTGTCTAAAGAAGAAAAAGACTCCATATTCATATTTCCTTAATTAAGGATATATCACAAGCAATATTTTCTATGTTAGAGGTGACAAAGCACATAGAAGAATTATTGACAAAATACTTTAACAACTATTATTAGCTAGATAGGCATTGGATAAAATGCATTATATGTTTACCTAACTAATAGTGTCTCTATATATTTTATTTATAATAATTACACTGAATATATGTTATTTATTGATGTTAAGCATTTAAATTATTTTTTTTTGCATTATCAATATAATTTAACATGTTGTAACTACGAGTCGTTGCCTTCTTTATTCTTTTGGTAATCAATTGCGATCTATTATATATAATATATTAGCAGTCACATGTAATTAGAGGCGAACCTACATGCATGACAAAATGGTCATCAAACCCCATAAACCTCGAAAAAAGTTGGGTAGCTACGCTTGTTCATATAAGGTGCGAGCAGAACATAATTGTACTTAGTATTCAGATTTAAATTTGATTATCACTCCAATTTTCTCGTACAAAAAATCCAACATTTTGTAGTAATAGATACAACTCCTTTGCTATTTTAAAATCTTGAGTTTGTCGCTGATTCTAATGAAAACCAATCAATTTTAAACATTGTCATTCTTAATTTCATACTCTAAGTTCCTTTTTACATTCTATAAGTAACGTAAAATTACTTTGTTTATACCGTCGATATATAAAAAATAAACTCATATAAAAATAGACATGCTAAATAATACTCACAGAAATTGCATGGAAATGAATATATGGTCATGGTCAATATTTGGAATTATTATGGAAGAGTCAAAATGCATGTTTTACAAATGCATATTCACATGTGAACACAAAATAATCTACTAGTTACTTTATTCCAACAACAATGGAAAAGGACATATGTACTAGGATCTATCAAAAGTAATATTTTTATTTCATAAAAATATAAAGAAAATTTATGTATATTTTATTTTTTTCAGACCTCATTTAATCATAAATTCGATCTATCTTAATATGTTCGATTTAGTTCATCTAAAAATCGTGTTAAGTTGAGTAACACATGTAACTTAAACTAATTCATAACTATATATATATATATATATATAAAAGGACAATTGTTAGATAGCAATTGAATAATAGAGTGAAAATTCCTACCTATATATGGACTAAACATCAAATATTCCACGTGTCAAGAAGAGAAGAATTTAAATTTGATAAAATTTGTTATCTGAATTCGAAATTACGCCGTAATCTCAAACCGACAAAGGCATTTTATTTTCAAAGTAATCCTTAAAAAAATCAGTAGGAAAATCCAAAAGAAAGTAAAGTGCATAAATCTAAAGCACATGCAATGATATAGTTGATTAACTATTAATTACTTTAATTTAAATTTCAAACGTAAAATTCTAGAACATTACCATGAAATCAAATGTCATAAAGTTTTACTTGTAAAATTTGAGTATAATTTGAAATTAGGAAAATAGTTATATACTTTGAGCGAAATTAAAATTTAATTCAAAATATTTCAACAGTTATCCTTATTTGAAATGCCTCGATATTGTTTATTTTTCAAATACAAGACCAAAATATTGTCAATGTGCATTATTCCTATAATTCTATAAATTTAAATTAGTCGAGCTAATATATTTTATATAAGTTTTTTTTAATAAATAAGTAAAAAGAGAGCATATTTCTCCCGTTGAATTCGGACATGACTAATAAAAATCAAGCACACCAGCAGACATGCTAAAGAGACTGCTATAACCATAGTCAAAAGGTTTTACAAATCCACTCATGTGTAATTAATGACGGAGTCAGTTACTAACATTTAACCTATATATGTACATCATAGTTTTTCAGTAAAAGATATGCATCGAACTATTCTTCGCCTAAGATGGGCTATGCCAATGAGAAACCCTACTTCATTATTATATCTACTCATTAAATATCAATAACAGGAACATATTCAGTGTAATTTCACATTCAAAATTTGAGAAGAGTAAAATATTATGCTAACACCTTATTCTTACCTCGTGAAAGTAAGTGATTGTTTTTTATAGAATCTTTGACTACGAAAATACCTACCAATTAATTACTTTAATTTACTCCAATGAAAATGGTGAATGACTATGAAGTTTGTAATAAATGCCTAAAATATAATAAGACTTCAACATGATATTTTGAATAAATGCATTGTGTTTAACTTACCTAACTATATATGTTGATCTTCAAGTAAATAGAAACGTACATATTCTTTCAAACAGTTTCATCTATTAGATGAGTTAATCTTGCGTATATTTTAATATCTAATAATTTTCTAAACGTCAGCCAAAATCAAATCATGTCTAAACATCAATTTCATATATTAAAAAGTAAAACATTCAAAATATCTAACAATCGTCTAAAACCTCAATCATAATCAATTCATGTCTAAACATCAATTTCATATATTAAGAAGAAAAATATTCAAAATATCTAACAATTGGACCACATCAATAGCTAGCTAGTTGCTAGGAATTTCCCAGTATCCTCTCTTGTCTCTTAAAGGTAATGCATGATTTGTCAAACTACTTGTAATAACGATCAACCTGTGTTGACCATGTCTATTTTTCACTTCTACACGTATTATTAAATCTATCGTTATCTATAAATTTTAAGTTTTATGCACTAATGATATATACGATAACAATAATAATAAGATATATTCAGTCTACTTTCACAAGTTGGATTGGAGAAGATAGTGTGTACCAATTATCTTATACCTTGAGAAGGTAAAAATGTTGTTTATAATAGACCATCGACAATTCAAGCAAAACATACAAAAAAGTGTATAAAACGAATATATAGCAACAAAAAAAATATGTTGAAAACAATGAAGAAGAAAACAATGGCTAGCAACAACAAAAATATGATAACTATAACAAATATAATGAAACAACAGGTACTATACTAAAATAGAAAAATACAATAGTAAGTGAGTAATAATAATGATATTCGGAGATTGTGAATGAAACTAGATAATGTTCGACTACCTTGTAATAACCTTCAATCCAAAATCCTTGACCTTCAATTGTATAGGCATTTTTAGTCGAAGGTCTTATTGCTGATAATAACTTCATCGATATGTTATTGTAGTGGTTATATTGACCTGTCTAGAGATTAACCTTGTATTATAAAAAAAATATTAATTTCTCTAATATTAGAATAAAATTAAATTATTGTTCCTCACATCACAAGATACATTATTAGTATAATCGCTAATCTATCTAGATTACGCCGTAATCTCAAACCGACAAAGGCATTTTGTTCTAAAAGTAATCATTAAAAAAAATTATATTGCAAATCCAAATTAATTAAACTAATAAAAGTGCATAGAAGTTATTAGTGTTTTCCAAAGCCTTCAAACACAAGCATTAAAAAAGTTTAAAGAAGAACTAATTAGAAGAAACTAGGAAGATGATCACTATACTTAGTTGACTAATTAACAACTAAAATTATACAATTTATAATATAGTACATTCTTAATGAGTTTATGTTTTATGCACTGACAAGTAAATATGTATTACTCTATCACGTAAATTAGACTTATAATAATAGACTTAATTTTTTATATCAAGTCTGATATGATAACCTTAAAAATACGATCATAACTTGTTATAATTCGATTAAATTAAATTTTTAGCAAATTATTTATATAGATAAATTAAATCCATAATTAATAAAAATCACCACATGTATTTCTTGAATTTGGACGTTGAATTTTATGCCTTTATGTCCTTTTTCTCCAACTGCCGACACATTATTGGACATTATTATTATGAATTATTATCCATTCAGGTTGACTTATATAATTTTAAATAAATGAACGAAATGAAATAATAAATTTATTTATTAAAAATATTTCTTTGTCTATTGACATAGATTTTCCTTCTTGTGTTTGATTAGGACTCGATTAAATACAATTTTTTTCATTGCAGAGTTCATGTCTAAGAGCAGAACTTTTAAATTTTTTTTTTTTCATTCTCAAGATCTCGAACTTAACGATTTTTTATTAGGAATGAAGAACTTCGAATAAATCCCATCACAATTCATATAGATGTCTATTAAGTATTAATGTATTTTTCAAACAAAAGTTGGATTTGACTTTCACATAAACTAAAATATGAAGTCAAAATAATTGTTGTAATGCTTCTAGTATAGGGTACCACTAGTCACTCTGTAGAATTTTTTCATGTAATTAATGTGAACTTAATTTTATATATCTATTATCATATCTACGAACATAATTGAGATAATGTTGTTTACTGATTTGATTATTTTTTTAAAAATAGTTGCCAGTTATATAAGAAAAAGTCAAATGAAAAAAGAAAAGAAAAGAAAATAATATATTTTCATTTTAAAATACCTAATTTCCCATATCAGATAAGTTGTATTTGTCCCTCAACACACGATCATTAAATATTTTAAATTAGTAAATTTAATTTAATTTAGAAAAAAAAAAGAGTTATCGACTTTTCATCTTATTGAAAAGCCAACCATAAATTAATATTCGTAGAGAATAGCTTATGTACTTATAATTTTCAAAATGGATTTAATAAGAAGCCTACGTGCTTATAATTTTCAAATTAAATTAAGTTATTTATTTGGATGATGTATAGATTTTTTTATACTAAGTATCATACTAGTTTAATACTCCCTCCGTTTATTTTTACGTTACTGTCCCTAAAATAAATTTTCATTTTTACTTGTCACTTTTGACATATCAAGAAAACATAATTATTTTTTTCCATGTTTATCTTTAGCATTAAATAATTTTTTTTCCAAATCATTTTCCAAGACATAATACCAAAAATCAATTAATAGGGATAGTGTGGTAAACTATCTATCTCAATAAGTATTTCCTTAACGGGTGTGTCAAGTCAAATAGTGACAAATAAAAATAAACGAATAGAGTATATTATACGCATATTCTACGAGAAGAAAAACATATAGCTATAAAATTTATCGTTAAACTATATATCACTAGATACATATAGCTAACATCTTTTTTATGATTCATCGTTAGATATAGAATTAACAATAGATTTTGTTTGTTTAGTAACATAAGTTGTCCATTGCTAGTTTCTATTTTTTTGTAGTCATAAGTTATTACTCGATATTAATGAAGTTTAGTAATTAAGTGATATGATTGTGAAAAATAACTTTTATGTCGTAGTGCATAGAATTCATCTGTTTCGAATAAAATTTGATTTAGTCAAGAATTTATATTTTTAAACCACTTAATATTTTTCCACGTATCCATGCATTAATACAAAAAATTAAACTAGTTTAATAATATGCTAATCCTTTCTTAATTAGAGATAATAAAAAACTTTATTAATTAGACACTTTTAACAATGCTATGTTTCCAACAAATCAATTATATATATATATATATATATATATATATAGAACATGAAGTCTTGAAAGTATTTTAATAATCTATATAAGAGTGTAGTGGTTCAAATTAGAGACTAATTAAATAATTGGTACTATTATATAATTTAATCATGGTATAATACAAAGAACTAATCACGATCCAAACAAAATTAGTATTTTATTTTTCTTCATAACTAATTAAATTAATTGGTATCATTCTATATATTTTTTAATTATGGTATGTCAAAGAACTAATCACGAACCAAACAAAATTAGTATTTTATTTTTCGTCATAACTAATTAAATTAATTGGTATCATTATATATATCTTTTATTTATGGTATGATACAACATTAATCATTATCCAAACAAAATTGGTAGTATATTTTTTTTTTATCTATCATAATTAATGTTATTATTATTCTAAATCCTTAATTTTCTCTCTCCTATTTTGATAATCACAAACTTGAGATTTTTATTTATTTATTAATTTATTAATTAAGAAAAGAACAAAGGCATCATGGATAATGCACAAGTGTAAGAAGATTAAACAAGGGCATATGTACGTCTAATTTCTTAATTCTTTGACTTGTGGCATACATTTAACGAGAATATAAATAAGTAAATAAATAATATCTAATTGAAAAATAACTTCAAAAGAAAAATATTGTTGTCGAGGATTAGAATACTCATAAAAATTTCGTAGGTAATCGAGTATTGTCGCACTTTATTATAAAGAGAGGTAGAGGAGCTTGCCTACTCCTCTCCGCTTCTCTGTATTATTAGTAGTCATGTGACTGACGTAGTCTCTTATTCTTCAATCTGTATTACCAATTAGCACCTTTTTTGCTTCAATTGATTTGTTTTTTGCTATTTTATTGCCATTTTTTTTCTTGCCATATTGCTTCTAAAAACATTTCTTTTGAGCTAAAATTTTATCAAAAACGATCTCTCTATCACGTAAAGATCCTAAAATCAGCATACATCTTATTCTCTCGAACCTCACTTATGAAATTACGTTAAACATTTTGTTATTGTAATTATTGTCCACTAGGCTGTTCCATTACGTACTCGATCAAACAAAACATGTGACTTGTTGGACTAATTGCTAGAATTATTAATTTACAATAGTGAAAATCATATTTAATTAATGATACCTTGATCACTTAATATTTAATAAAGAAAATTATCAAATTAAGTGTAGATTAATTCAAGGTAATTCACCGCCCTAGGGGAATATTCTACAGGATATTGATATTGTTCATTTACTTGGATTCTTTAGATGTACAAAAATCACATACACAAATCATTTGAGACATGTTTTCTTAATAATTAATTAATCAAGAAGACCATAGAATTAAGTGAAAATTAAGCGAATCTAGTTGACTTCCCTAGAGAGCATATTCCAAGTGATATTGATGAAATTGTTCCTTTATTATTAGGATAGTTGGAAGTATAAATGTAGTTAAGATCCAAATATTTAGGGTTCCTTTAAATATATGCGATATTGAATTTTGATTTGAAGTTGATTTTTTTTTTGGATATACAATTTGAATATTTTAAGTTGTATTTTTTCTCATAAACATGAAAATCTCACGAGTTGTGAAAACTATCAAAATTTCTTCGATTCTATATAATCTTACCAAATGACAATTGACAAACCAAAATTCATAAACAAGATATGATCAGGATATCCTAAGGCGTCACACTAATTATAAATCACAAATACTTAATTCCTTTTACAAATAAATTTTTGCGATTACAAATTTTAAAATATACAAAATTTTATGTAAGATCTATTAGTCAACAACAGTAGTAACTGATTTTTCTTTAATACTCTACAACCCTTTTGCATCATAAGACAATCTCTTCACACTAAACATGATATTTTTGTTACAAAATATAAACTTATGAGTCAAGTTTTATATTTTTTAAAAATTAAAATCATTTAGAATCTTAAATCTCAAGTCGTATGTCCAAATACTAACCTAAAATTATGATTTTATATCGCATCTTCAAACGTATCAAGCTTAATATTTAATCAAGAAAATCATCGAATGAGTGAAGATTAACTAGTCAATCAAATTGACACCTCTCTAGGGGGAATATACCGCAGGATATTGAGATTGTTCATTTACTATGATAGTTTGAAAATGCAAAAATTACATAAGTATATAATCAAGAGGACTAGCGGATTAAGCGAAGATTAAATTAATCTAATTCTTTCGGGGGAATATTTTGAGAAAAAGTCAAAAATAATTCCTTATCTTTAGATTAAAACTCAAAGTCATCCTTAAATTCTCACTTGAAGCAGTAATAGTCCCTCATGTTTGCAATATTGATACACTTTTGGTCCTCCCCCGAACTCTATGTGAGATAAGGGCATAAGACACTATTTTGGGCTTTTTCTCGAATATTCCACACAATATTGAACTTGTTCTTTTATTAATTAAAAATAATCATATATATATATATATATATATATATATATAAAGTTATAATCATATTGGCATTGGTGCATAATCCTACATTTCTTAAATTGTATGTATAATATGAGTATATATTTTTTCCTATTTTGGAGTAGAAAAATTAGTGGTGGATCCTTTATAGTTTAAAATTACTTTTGCATTATATATATATATAGCATATATTCTAAAGTATTTTTGCAAAAAAAGTTTTAAATGGATTCTAGATAGACAAGGACATGTTGTGATACATATTTTAGGAATGTTATTATTGAAGATAGGGTCCATAATTTATTTTCTTTTTTAACATATATAATCAACTTGGATATTCAATTTTACAATCTTATACATTAAACATGTTGATTGATTTTATACTTGATAGATAGTTGATACTATATCATATAAAATTACTGATAGTTTTCCTAAATTTAAGTAATTCTTTTTATAAAAGGAAAATAAACATCAAACATGTTGATTTTATTTTTTTAACGTATGAATCTATTTAATCGTTAGTAGAAAAAATAATTCCTTCTAGTGATCTAATTTAGTAGGTTTCCCTAATTTTTCTTTTTTCTTTTTTTCGATTTTTCATCTTTTATTTAGTTTTCATGTTGGAGCTTGATTAATTTGGATTCAGATCGCATTGGACTCTATTCAGTGGGCGCGCTCCCTATCAAAGATTTTTCCATACTCAAGGCTTGAACTTAAGAGATATGATTAAGGCAGAAGCAACTCCATCCGCAACTCCACATCTTTGGTAGTCTAACTTACTTTCTTTCGTACAAAAGGAAATTAAATAAAAGGTATTATAATATTGTCGGTCTCTCACCACATCCGTTATTGTTCAATTATGATATATGACGAATCATATTTAACATTCAATTAATTAAATGTATTTTTATTTTGTATAAATATTTATACTATTTTAAAAATTATATTATCGCCAGTGCAAAATAACAATGTACAATCTTACCATAACACATGAGTAGGGAGTAAGCAATTAAATGGTGGACCAACTAATAATCATGATAAATTTGTGTTATGGTTTCGAGAAAAGAAATCTTAAGACCACATGTTTTTTAATTGAAGGTCAAATATGCTTGATCAAATATTAAAATTAATTAAAAAGTGAGGGATCAAAAGTACTTTTAACCTTAAATAAAATAATGTGACTCTAAAAATAGAGAGATATGAAGGCAGAAGGTCGAAGATTAGAGTAGAAAGTTTCCCCTGTCTCTATTTATTTGTTTATTTTTTTTAGTTGTTCTTAATTACTTGTCTATTTTGACAAATCAAGAAAAGACAAATATTTTTTTTAAATATTATATCCTCAATTAATTACTTTAAAAAAGATAAAACTTTTTGAAAATCTTAAGTTTTTAATTCATCTAATTTATAATTAATAGAGGTAAAATGGTAAACTCACTAATATTAATCATTATTTTCTTAATATGTATGTCAATTCAAAAGTGGACAAATAATCAGAGACAAGGAGTAATAGATAATGACGAATTTTTTTTCACTAATGACGTTAAAATATAATGAAATAAATTCAATGAAGAAGTCAATAAATGTCAATATATAATATACAATCATAAAAAAAAATTAGTATTACCTAAATATACCATGTAACTTTCTAACGAAGGGCTACCAATCAAATTTTAATCTAAAAATAGCATAAAAGTCTATTTTTAACCTTTTACTCAACTACTCCCTCCGTCCCTATTTACTTGTCCATATTTCCTTTTTTAGTTGTCCCTATTTAGTTGTCTATTTTGACAAATCAAGAAAGGACAACAAATTTTTTCCTATTATACCCTTATTTACACTTCTTGAAAATTGTAAAAGTGTATGTTGTTTCCCTCCAATTTATTTCACTTTAATTCAAATAAGTGGTTGTAATTTTGAAGTGAAAAGTTGTCATAAGGGTAAAATTGTAACTTCACTGTGCTAATCATTGTTGCCTTAATCTGTGTGTCATTTCTAAAGTGGACAACTAAAAAGGGACGGAGGGAGTAATTACTCAAAATATTTTACCGTGTTTAAACCGCGGTCATACCTCATGCTGTAACTTCCCTATTCGACCACGCTCTTTTGTCACGGGTGCAGTTCACGCGCATTCCTAATTTATAATTTTTCCTTCTTGTTGTTTGTTTATTCTTCTTCTTGGGGTCACCAAATTTGGCTTCTCCCACTGTTTTGTCTTCTCTTCTTTCTGCTCTCTCCTATATATATATATACACAAATTTTATGTGTATTTGTATATGCACTCACCAATTCTTGAAAACACTACATATTTCTCTTCAGAAAAGTTGTCTCTTTTTTGAGTTTTTTTTCTGGTTTTCTGTTTAAAAGGACGAGCAATTTCATCTTGGACATCTTTAATCTGTATGTTTTCGAGATACCCATTTCGTTTTTATGGGTTTTAATGTTTTTTTGATGTTTTAAGATTTGTGGGTATTTTTTGTTTTTGTGTTTTGGGATATGCCTATTTGGTGTTTTGAGAAAGAAAGGATAGAGGGTGTAGAAATTTATGATGTTTTTAGATGATGGTGTTTCATATATTTTGAATTTGTAATGAATTTTGAAGTTTTCATGTAAAAGTTCTGATCTTTTTTCTTTTTATTGTTCTTTGAGAATCAAGTACAGTAATGATTTTTATGCAAAAAAATTAGCTTTTTTATGGAGGGGTTAAAGGGTGGGTGGGTGGGGGATTAGGCTGGTGGGCAATTCAAGAATCAACAATGTACTGTGCCTCAATTTGAAATTAGTTGAAGGCAGCTCTTTGAATCATTTATATTTATGTTCTTAACTACTGTATTTCCTTTATGTGCTTGAGCTGAGAGTCTATCGGAAACATCCTCTCTACTTCCCAAGGTAGGGGTAAGGATGCGTATACACCACCGTCCTAGAATTCACTTGTAGGATTACACACAATATGTTGTTGTACTCTATTGGATTTATTTGATTCTAATTGTCTAGAGGATTAAATTAATTCTTAATGATTGTCAATCTACTCTGATTCTTCTTGTTTACCCGGGCTTGATTGAGGCAGGTTTTGAGAAACTTACAGAAAGGAAGTTTAGGCTAGTAAACAACTAAGAAAATGAAAAAAAAAAAAAAAACTAGGAGTATTGTCTGGTCTTTTGACTTTTAAATGCCAAAATCCTTTGCATGAATACACTGTCATTTTGATCAAAGAAGTAACTTGCTAAGCTTCCTTCATCTTTTTTTTCCCTATAGTATGAATCCTTTCCTGTTTTGTGGTTGGAAATGTAGTTTGGTGAAAGCCTGACCGATGAGTTCCTATAGTATCATTAGAGTTACTGCAATTTAGCAAGAAACTTACATGGAGGATGTATGTTCATGTTACCTATCTTTCGTTATGGGGAAATGAGTAATCCATAGTGGTTTTATGTTTTGTCCTTGACAGTTGATATAGTTATTATACTGTATATTGGTATGTGTATGTGAATTTCGATTTTGTATTGCAAGTTAAAATGGTTTTGATGATATATTGTAGTGAAGCTGGTTGCTAGACACCATTCTAGTTGTGTGCTTCCTCCTCAGTCGCCGTTCTTAAGAAGATGGGCTGTTTTAGCTCTAAGGTGGCAAGAGGACATCAGTTTCCTGGTTATGAAGATCCTATATTCCTGGCATCCCGAACAGCATGTGAGTTACTGGTAACTGATCTTGGTCGGTTGAGGTTTTTTAATGTGTACACGTTGATTTAGTCAAGTTGAACTTGCCGTGTGAATTTGGATGTTTTGAGATGAAAGAAATAAGTAACTTTGAGGGAAGTTAAAGTAATGATCTTCAACTTCCTTGCTATCTTTTAAGTTGCTAAATCCATTTACAGAGTTAAAGTCTTGTTTTTATCTTTCAGTTTACTCTTACAATATGTCCGTTCTTCTATTGCTGGTTTTGTGTGCCTAATTTGGTTATGCTGTATGTTCTTGCTTTACAATTTTACTCTTTCCTTATTCCCCCGAACCTCCCAATTGAAATTTTTATGTAGTAGAGAACCTTCCTCCTCTAGTCTTATTTGTTTGCCTTCTTTTATGCAGTTACTGTAAGTGAAGTACAGGCCTTATTTGAGATGTTCAAGACTATTAGCAGTACAGTGATTGATGATGGGCTGATAAGCAAGGTAGTTTTTATTTAACTAGTGAAATTTGTTTCAATGGGGCTTGTGATTTCCTGTTGCATGATGACAGATGAATGGTTTAAAGTAGATTATGTTTTCTCAATCTCTTACCATCAGCCAGTCAATAATAACATTTTCCTCTTTTCCTGTCGAAAAAAGAGATCTTCCTCTCTCTTTTTTTTGATCGGTCAAAAAGGAAACCTTCCTCTCCTTTTTTTCAAATCGGTGGAAAAGAAAATCTTCCTCTCTTTTTTCTTTTGATCGGTGGAAAAGGAAATCTTCCTCTTTTTTATTTGTTGATCGGTGGAAAAGGAAATCTTCCTCTTTTTTATTTGTTGATCGGTGGAAAAGGAAATCTTCCTCTCTTTTTTTTTTTTTTATCGGTGGAAAAGGAAATCTTCTTCTCTTTTTTTCTTTTGATCGGTGGAAAAGGGAGTCTTCCTAATTAATCATGGATAATGAATTTATTATAATGTTCCTACCTTTTTTTTGATTGGTGGAAACAGAGATCTTCCTAATTAATCTTGGATAGGTAGTAGAGCGTTGTCTCGCTTATCCTTTCATACTAGTAGTTGTAGCATTATTTATGTAGTTTCTTGTCGCTCGATTTCTGTAACTATTTGTTGTTTCTTGCATTTTGATTATACTATTATTTTGTAGTAAACTGGTAATTACTGTTCAAAATGATTTGTCATGCTTTCTGTAGTATTTTACCATGACTTCTTCATTTCTGTTATTTGTTTTGCCATGCTGCTTCAAATTGTTTCTCTTTGAGTCGAGAGTCTATCGGAAACAACCTCTCAACATCCAAGGTAGGGGTAAGGTTGCGTACACTCTACCCTCCCTAGACCTCATTTTGTAGAATTACATTGGGTATGTTGTTGTAGTGGAATTTGTTATGAAGGGGCTTTGAAACATCCAAAACAGCCTTGATTGTCTATTTGTGATTGTTTCTCTATCATGAGATGGAAAAGTTGTTCTTGTGAGATATTAAGTAGAGTTTATTTGTCACACAGCGCACCTTATATTCTATTTTAGTGTTAACATATTTGATTGAACCGCATTACAGTCGATAATATGCCTATTTTTGCTGTTCAATGAACAATATGCTTTATTGATGTGCAGGAAGAGTTTCAGTTGGCTTTATTCGAGAATAGAAAGAAAGAAGATCTCCTAGCGAATCGGGTATGGTATTTCATTGGTATTGATTCGATATTTTGATATAATACTGTGCTTAGAATGAATACTTAATAAGTATTGCTCGAGTAAACATATCGTAGAGGTTCTTATGTAATATTTTGTTGAAGTCTTAAAGGACACCTATTAGTAGTTCGCCAAAATATGGATATTTAACTTGTGGAGTGCACTGAGTTGGCAAGTATGCTAATTTGTCTCTCTAGGTGGAAAACTACTAATTTTATTTCCTTGATGCGTGCGGGATATTAATTTCCCCTAGGAAATTTTTACTTGCAGATTTTTGATCTCTTTGATCTGAAGCAAAGAGGAGTCGTTGATTTTGAGGATTTTGTTATGGCAATGAATGTTTTTCACCCAAATGCCTCCCAGGAAGATAAGCTCACTTGTAAGTAAAAGAAAAGATGTATATATATCAATATTCTCTTACTTCATCATCAAAACAAAAAAAATAAGATATATATATCTCGGTATTTTGTAATTTCTTTAGTTTAATGCATTGCATGCAGACAGTCGCATGAAACTCCATTTTGTGCTATTGCAGTTTCGTTTAAGCTGTATGATCTGGATGGCTCAGGGTATATTGAACGACAAGAGGTGCGTTTCTTTTATGTATACTTTGTTTCTTTTTCATGTTATGTTGAGAGTGGCCTATGTGCTTCTTGTTATGTTTGTTTTCATGTAACTGGCATCTTGTGTGCATCCTTTATACTTCTCCTGGTTGTGTTATTGTTCTTGTGATCACTTGATCAGTGGAAACTTGGTTTTGAATTCTTTCCAGACATTTACAACCATTCATTTTTTACTCTCATAATGTTTGTCCATTCGGAGCTTCTTACATTATCTTAATTTATGGGATATTAGTGAGTCATTCGAGACATTTACAGAGGCTAATTATTTGTGGTTTTGGCAGGTTAAACAAATGTTGATTGCACTTTTACGCGAGTCTGAGATGAAGTTGGCTGACGAAACCATTGAGATAATACTTGATAAGGTAATTTTACCCCATCCAATTTTTCATGGTCGGGTGATATTGCATTAGTGATTTCTTTTTGTCAAGAGGCTCAAGTTTATTGAAAGACTATAATAACTCACCCACACCGGTGTTTACACTAATAAATGCAAGACAATATGTCTTTCATACACACATTTGGTTAAGTGATCCGTATTCTCACTTTAACCTCTAAGATTAAATTGTTTGGTTTGATGTGAACATCGGGTGTTGGTACGTATTTAGCGTTGGAGACCGATGCATATTGAGTTTGCTTTCAGTATATAACTGAGAAATTTCATCATCACTCTTTTAAGTTTGCATTAACACAACCTTTTTGCTTGCTTTTTTTTTTTTTGCTGGTCATTTGCTGTCCTAACTATTGTCTCAACGAACTTCGAATAATTAGTGATCCTATTTCTATATGTAGACGTTTTCAGAGGCGGACTCGAATCAGGACGGAAAGATTGACAAATCGGAATGGCGAAGCTTTGTGGATCGAAATCCTTCATTACTAAAGATTATGACACTTCCATATCTAAGGTATAATATATACCATTTGATCAGCGATATTTAAACGATGAGTCAATCAGGTCACATTTATCTGTTGTAGCTTATGTTACTCGGATTCTTCATAAATGCCACGAGCGTGTGTCAGATCCTCTAGAAGTAATGCATTTTTTGAGGATTTACCACAAGTGCCAAACCATTTTTAGAAAGTTCGAGCAAACATAGGTTGTAGCATCTTTTAGGTGACCTGATAGTGTGAAAGTTTCTTTACGGTCAGTGTATACGAGTTATACTCGTTAAAATATTATACGAGGAGTGTATCGGCTAACGAGATTTACGTTTATAATTTGCAGGGATGTTACAACTACTTTTCCAAGTTTTGTATTTCATTCAGAAGTTGATGAAGGAGCTACTTGAGGAGTAGGGGAAAAAAGGGTGTAGTTCAGATTTTAATTAGTTCTTCTCCTCCATATATTTCATTTGTTTATTTTCCCAAATATATTTTAAATGTATCTAATTTTATATTTTATTGGGGAAAAATGCAAACAATATATATATCTAAATTGGGTGAGGAGGTTTTGTTTAGCCCTCCCTTTTTGTAAATTGGTCCATTAATATATTTTTCTTAGATTCACTTGATTTACTGTTGTTTTGTTCTTTATAAAAAGTTAATTTTACCCTTTGTAGAAAATTATTTTTTTCATATAAGATTTTCTATTTTTTGATATACACGTTGTACTCAGAGTTTTTATACCATCCTTTTTTTATGTGTGTGGTCACATTGTGGAGTTTGACTAATTTGAATTTGCTTGAAAAGTCTTACTTTAGAGAAAAATTACTATAGAACTAGAACTCGAGACGTTGGTTAAGGATGAGGTCTGATCAATACAACTTTGCGTTAATAAGTTCTACATTAAGATAAAATGCATTTTTATCAAAGATGATCCATTCTATATCCAAAATCAAACATGAGACTCAGTATTGTACTCTACTGTTGCAGTAGTCATCAGGTTCATCAATATTATCAAAAGATCTCGTGTTTATATTACTATTCTTGATGATTTGAGTATCATGGACCGTAGAGAGCTCGATCGTTTTGCCATATGAACTTAGAGTTTGTACATGAATATATTTTAATACAATAAATAATGTGAAATTCTTTATTTTATGTCAAATATATCGTGAATTAAATATACATGATTTAGCTATAAAGTAAAGCGATAGAGTCAGAATTTAATATTTATGTGTTGTGAACTTGTTACCAAATGCTCTTTTTTTTTAAAAAAATAATTAAAAAATTTTGGGGAAGGACAGAGGGTCTCAACCAACTGAGCTACCCTCTCACCCCCAACCCCTCTCCCATCCCATTCATTGCTTATTTTAGTTATCGAGTTGGCAATACATATTTAATATTTAATAAGAACTTTAAAATAAATACATTATTTAAGTAAAATCTATTAGATTCACCTGAATCAATATATATATATATATATATTTATTTATTTTTTATTTTTATTTTTATTTTTATTTTTTTATTATTTATTTATTTTTATGTTTTTGATTCAGGATAGGTCTGCCCCCTTTGATTATATAACACTAAATGTGTAAAGATTTTATAGTTTCACTTGTGATGGCAAGTTCTATCACCAATTTTTACTTATAGTAGAGATTTTTTTGTGGTCACCTGATTAACAATTAATGCTTATCATAGAGATTTACCTATAATTACTTTGTAACAAATGAAATATATTTAAATGGTTGATCAACCGCATGTCATGGTCAATTGAAATTCTTCAATCACATAAAAAAATTTAGATAAAAATATAACCATTGTTTCCCTAAAACATCTCTTAACCATAAAATTAATTATCATCCAATTCTTCTTTCTCTACATTTGTTTTCTTCTTTCATTACCAAATGTGTTTAGATTTTTTGTAATCCCCTTTGGAATTTGACTCCATAATCATCTTTTTTTTTTGTGAGAAGAAACAGATCAATTGATTTGTTTTCTTCTCTTTTTTAACAATGACTTGGCCATTGCTTTTTCTCTTGTTTTCATTTTTTGCTTTTTCTCATGCACAACTTACATTGGACTACTATGCTAAAACATGTCCACAATTTGATTCCATTGTGAGGGACATCTCTCAACAAAAACAAACTGAATTCCCCGCCACGGCGGCCGCGACCCTCCGTGTCTTTTTCCACGACTGTGCTGTAGATGGTTGTGATGCCTCCATCCTTATCAAACCAACCGCCTTCAACAAATCCGAGCTCGACTATGACATCAACCATTCCCTTGCGGGCGACGCGTTTGACCTAATCACCCGCATCAAGACCGCGGTCGAGCTCGCTTGCCCGGGCGTCGTGTCGTGCGCGGACATCTTAGCGACCGCCACCCGAAACCTCATCGTCATAACCGGTGGTCCCCACTACAAAGTCCAGTTGGGCCGGAAGGACAGTCTAGTTTCCAATGTATCAAACGTGGAAGCACACCTAACGCGCGCGAATGCGACGGTTGACCTAATGATCAATAAATTCCAATCCATGGGGTTTGATGTCAAGGACATGGTTGTGTTGATTGGTGGTGGACATACAATTGGATTTGTTCATTGTAAGGAGTTTGCTCATAGGATATTCCCAACTCCTGACCCTACAATGAACCCAATATTAGTTGAAAGATTGAGAAAAATGTGTGCAAATTATACAAGTAACAATGACATGTCAGCCTTCCTAGATGTTATAAGTCCTGGTAATTTTGACAATGTGTTGTTCAAGAATTTAATGAAGGGCATAGGGGTACTAGGTTCAGACCAATTATTATATAGTGACCCTAGGACAAAGCCATTTGTTGAATTATATGCCAATAATGCTATTGCATTTGCTAATGATTTTGCTCAAGCAATGAAGAAAGTAAGTGTATATCAAGTCAAGATTGGTCAACAAGGAGAGGTGAGGAAGAGATGTGATTCTATTAATCACATTTGAAAGAATTTGACATAAATTTTTATTTTATTTTATGGGATTTTCGAATGATCCAAGAAGTACTCTCTCCATGATGATGATGATCTGTAGAATTTGTGTTTATATAATATGATGATAAATGATAATATTGGACAAGAATTTATCAGTAATTTGTGATTATTTGATAAATTATTTTTGTTAGTTTGAAATTTTGTTCCATCATATTGTCCCAGGCTGTAATACCATCTTCACATATGTTGTTCATTAATTAAAGTCATGTTGTTTAAATTTCCAAGTAATTAGAGTGGGTAATATAAATGTGATGTTCTACTCAAACAAAACTCATTTTATCCCCAACTATTCACTATTCAAAGAACAACTTTAGCTTCATTCAATATATCGTCTCACTTGTGTCAGTTAAACACTCCCAACTTACAAAATGATAAGCTAAAACACCTCCAAAATTGGGGTTGTATGTAGCTTCCATTTTCGTAGCAAAGAGTATCGAAGTGAATAAAATATATTGAAGCTAATCTGCGAACTCAAAAAATCATTGCAAGAAGAGATGGAAATGATATTAACTTTCTCAGAAAAGATCAATTTCCCCAACAGCATCTAAATGACTAAATCGAGTGCGTTCACAAACATCAAAATGGTCTTGTAATTGAAAAACATATCTGATCTCAAAATTCCATAGACTAGTCATAAGCAGATAAACAAAAAAGCTGATTGATGATTGCTCTAACTCTCAGTTTGCTCCCTCAATCTTCGGATTGTGCTTCTAACTGTCACAGCACTTGCAGTGCTATTGAAGAAAAAGATGAATCAGTTACTCGCGCGAAAAAAAAGAAGGAAAAATTGAAGACAAATATAGACGAGGGAATAAATTATTACTTCAATGTATAAGCACCGCCTGCTTTGACTTTGCCGCAATCTTTACAGCCCCAAATACCCACGGCTTTCCTCTTCACTGCATACTGCTCATAGTGACAAGTATATCTTCAGATCACATGTATATAAGGCAAACCAAGTAGAGCAGAAAGGCATCCCGGAGATGGTGAAATCCCGTTGCATATAGCTGCTAATTTATCCAAAAGACCAAAAAAACATACCTTTCCACAAAACTCGCAGAAGTACTTGCTATGCTGGCTAACCTCCATTTTCTTAATCTGCTTTCGCAGACTGGCACCATACCGGGTACCTAAACAAATATGAGATATTTAGAAACATAACTTTGCTGGACAAAAAACAGAACACATTCTATGTAACTGCAGAAAGAGGAAAAGGCAATCTACATACAAATAATTAAATGTTAAATGAAAAGTATATACGTAGGAGTTCTAATAAAATAACCAGTGGAAAAACAATGGGGATAATTAGATGGATGCAACCAATTGATATTCTTAACAAACCAGAACAGTTCTGCAATTTCCTATGTGAGCTCTTTCTATTTGCTCGAAAAAATCGTCAAAAAATTATCCCATTAAATTTTTCAGCAAGTATTCGTAGATTGAATGAACTAAAGTTATACAAAATTTATGTAACATGTTCTAGTATAATCAAGAATACAAGGAATATTGGCACATCTTTGTTTTAACAAATGTGCAACTAAACTGTGGTTTCTTCAGATTCAGCATGGCTTGCCATTCTAGCTAAGACCAAAGTCTTTTGTGTGAAATACATATAGAAGCAAGTTAATCAACCATATTCATGCATATAAAATGCAGCTCTATCTGTGTATTTATGTAAACAAATATACTGCGTGGACAATGCAAAGGGAAACATAAAAAAAATTATAGAACCATTACTTACCATATTTCCCAACTATTCCAGCCTTCTTGGTCCTCTTAGTCTGCAGAAAAAAAAATAGTATGTTATTTTATAACTCATCTTAAAAAAGCCTCAACTGAAAAAAATGAATCTTCATCATCAAAAGTCATCTACGACTAGGTCCACTTCAATGGTGGAATAAACAAGCACACCTCTACAACAAAGATGTTGCCAATATCTTAATTGATCAGTAACTCTGAACATAATTTCTCATCTAGGAATATTCAACCTCTCAATCCAAATCAATCAAAGCGCACTGCCTTTCCTCGTAATGAAAATATTACAACCAGATGAGCTGAACAAATTAACATTTTAGTTATCTAAACACTCTTTTATTCAAATTGTTCATGAACAAAGCAATGTTTTTCTAAAAAGTGACATAGTGATCAATGAAGCATGGGCTATCAGCTGTCACAACACCAATCCAGCTAAGCTTGAAAACCTTAGTGGATCACTCAATCCAAATCCATCAAAAGTCACTACCTTTCTTCATCATAAGAGTATTACAACCAGATGAACCCACAAACAAATTAACATTTTTAGCTTTCTGAAGGCACTTTTTTTTTTCAAATTGTTCATGAACAGAGCAATGCGTTGCACTAAAGGGTGCGATATAGTGATCAATGAAGCATGAAATATCAGCTGTCAAAACTTCAATCCTGCTAAGCTTACAAAAACTTCGTGTATTCTCTCGATCCAAATCCATAAAAAGCACTACCTTTCTTAGTCATGAAAACATTACAACTAAATGATCCTAGAGAACACAATCTAAATCAACAACAACAAACCCAATGTAATCCCACCTGTAGGGTCTAGAGGTAGAGTGTACACAAAACTCACCCCTAACTTGAGGTTAGAGAGGCTGTTGCTCACACTCAGCTCAAAGAACAATTAAAAAAGGCAGTCACAACAAACAAACAGAAACAACGACAAGATAGCTAGAGAACACACTCTAATGCACAAATTAACATTTTAGTTTTCTAAAGACATCTTTTTAAAACAAATTGTTCGACGAAAATACCAATATACTGCACCCAGATGTACGGGATAGAAGCAAATAAAGCTGGAAATAGACCAAATCAATTGTTAAAACTCCATAACCCGCTAGCTCAAAAACCTAATCCACCTCTGCTATATCTTTTCATAGCTATATCTGAGACCAAAAAACAGCTCCAATTCCAATTGATCAGTATTATAGATCTTTTTGACACTTAACAATAACAAGTAATCAATATCAAACCTGACGAAAACAGAACTATTTTCGCACAAAAAAACAAAAATCAATCACCGAAAACACAAATTTTGAAGAAAGAACAAAAAGATTGAGCTGATGTATGTATGAAAATTGAGAAGTTACCATATTTGCTGAATCGGTTCTCGATGAAGGAAGGGCGTTAGTTAGCAGAGAAACCCTAAATTCCTTCGTTCAACTAATTTATACAAATTTGGATCGGGTTGGGTTGGGATGCGGCCCAGTTGAATGTATTCAGTCTGACCCAAATTAACATCAGGCCCTGACCTCCTAGTTTTTTAAGTATATTTTTTAATACAAAATCGAAAGTCATATTACCAAAATATTCATGAACTAACACTTATGAAAAACTGAAAAATTGCCTATTTTTTGTTAAATGGATCCTAAATATCCAAAAATGTTGTGGATCATCGTTTAATTCATGTTAAATGACTCCTAAATGCCCAAAAAATGTTGTGAATCATGGTGAGGTTGTACGTACTGATCTTTCAACTCATTACAGATGGTCCCATAAAGTCTTTTAAAAAAATCGACCAGAATTCATGTCAACAAAATATTAATGGGCTAACACACGAAAAACTGAGAAAATCTCCTAATTCCTGTTAAACGGCTCCTAAATGCCTAAAAAAATTGTGGATCATGGTGAGTCTATACGTTATACGTATATGTCATCGAACTTTTAGAAAAAAATTATTTTTGTCATCAGTTAAAATTTGGCTCATCTATGTTATTTCCGTCTGAAAAAAGGTTCATTCATGTCATTATTTGTTAACCCTATTCTTGACTTGAACCTTGAGGGAAAGGTTCTTTTATAAAGAAGGGAGTATTGTTGTGAAGGATATTGGGCCGAAGGGCAAGTTTGGCGGTATCGATAGGAATGGGCCTGGACCAATATTGGCAAAGCAGCCCAATAGTGAATTAATAGGAATGGGCCTGGACCAATATTGGCAAAGCAGCCCAATAGTGAATTAAGTGGCTTTGATTAGAATCCGAATTGATAAATAGTAACTTAAAGAGAGCAGAATAGGTTAAGCATATTGAAATTATTGGGTTTGCAAATTGCAATATGTAGAAAAGCACTAAAATTAATCAACCAATGGTACGAGAGTACACCGGTGTACATATCGAGTCCGGTGCATCAAAGTTTTCATATGTGAAATTTGAAAAAGAGTCGGATCACAAGGGTGAAGGGTCTATCGTGGTCTGTCTTATCCTGCATTTCTGCCAGAGTCGTGAAGACAACTCTGGCAGAAATGCAGGATGAAATTGCGTATTATAGACTACATTAGAGGGACTCGTATAGTTTATTTTAATATCACAATAAAAGTAAGAAGAAATATGATTAACAAAACTATATATGTACATAATACTTAATAGTAGGAGCTTTTTCTCTACAATATTAAATGTGGAAAGGAAAAATTTATTATTATTTTGTACAAAGAAAAAGAATATACTCATTTGAGTCCTATAGTTGCAGAAATAACAAATATTTTTCAGACTTTTATGGACTAGGTACTATAATTTAGTTTTTAGCTTTTATTCTCCTCTTTATATGCTATATACTGTATAGGAGTGACTATATATTTTACACGTTACATTGATGAATACATTTTATTTTATAATCGAGAAATCTATGAAGGTCCAGTTTAAACTCGTGACATATGCTGCACGCACTCTTACCACTGAATCAACGCCCCGAGGCCAAATGAATCTCTCTACACAACTGCAACCTCTGCATTTTTCTTAGCATGACTCTGTTTGACAAATCTAACATACAAGTCTGTCCTACTCGAATCGCATTCTGGAAGCCTCGTGTTACCTCCTTCCGACATGTTCTTCACAAACTCAACGAGATTTCTCCAATTCTCGGGCTCGAACAACCTTTTGTTCAATCTCAAATATGTAAATGCACTCAATCCATTTCCAGAGTCTGCTCTGCTTGTACTCAAAACTTGTGCATATCCTCCTCCATCATACCTCTCTAACGCGTTTTCTCCAGCTAGTTCTACTCCAACATTTCTAGTCGCGTTTTTCACTTGTCGAACCAAACCTTCTGGTGAACAATTCGCGCTATGTGGCTGCTCCCCATCCCTCATTTCCATACAAGTAAAGTTAAAAACAACCCCACGTTTCGCGAACATACGTGCTATTGGTAAATAACCATCTTTGTTCCTTGTGTTATAGTACCCTGCTGTTAACTCTGCTGCATGTGATCTTGTGTTATAATGCCAATGAATTCCAGCTACTTTGCCTGATAATTTACAACTTGTTCCTTTGAATATGCCTTCTGCTGATGCTAGGATAGTGTCTCCATGTTCTAATAACTTTCTTGAATACCATTCTAGGAAAAATTGTCCATATTCACTATTCCATGTTCCATCCTTTTTGAAAAAACCAGTTTCCTCTGGAAACTGGTTGTACTGACCAGAATCGTGGGGCCCACCTCGACCCCACGATTCGTTTCCCATTGCATCTGCTGATGCTGCTAGTGAAGCCTTCATGTACTGTTTATAATATCAACAAAGGAAAAAAGTTTAGTTTTTATTATTTTATGTTTCATTTTGTGGAAGTCTCTTGCTAGGGGTTCAACTGAATTCCCTTCGCCTACGATACAAATATAGTAAAAACAACTTTTTTATGTATATTTATATATATACATTGTTGAATCGATTGCCTTGACATAAGAGAAGATTTTAGTGTAGTGACAAAAAGTGGCTTAGACACCATTTAGGCTATGTTGCTTAGATTCTCCAAAAATTTGTTGTTGCACCTATGTTAGATCTTCCAAAAATGCATAATTTTTGAAAAACCAGACATATGCCTATTGATATTTTTGAAGTGTCGGGACAACATAGGGTTTAGATAGGTGTGACATCCTTGTATTTTTTAAGTTCTTTTCATTAAAATTCTGGCTCCGCCACTATCTCAAAATGTAGAAGGAAAAAGTAAAGTTTTACCTTGTCATAGCATTGGAATTCACCAATACCAGGAAATCTCCAAGTACCATTGCTTTCTGGATAAGATGGATATCTTAGTTCACCACAAGGACCCATTCCCACTTGTATTTCCTGTGGAAAAATAAAAATAAATAAAATTAAAATTCATTTTTTTCTCTTTTATTTTAGCTAGGAAAATTGTGGTCCCTAATATTATGACACTTCTAAATTTTTTTAGTGGTCCACTATTTTGTATTTGGTTAAACAAACAAGTTTGGTTGATCACTTTAGATTGACATAAAGTAATTCATTGATTTTGATCTTTCACTTGTTTTTCTATAATATACACGGACAATGTAAAGAATAGTTATATAAATATTTTTCAATTCGTCAGTGCATAAGACTTAAACTTTGTAAAGAAGAATTAAAAGACTTACCACTATAACATCTCCTAAGTAATTCTTGAATCTTTCTCTAAAACTTCTCATGTAATCAGTGTAGACTTGAATTGGTGTTCTTCCTCTAAGTACTGGTAATTGATCACAACCTAAAGAAATGTACTCAGGATTTCTCCTGCCTGATCTATCTGTATACACAAGATCTGGGTTTTTGCTAATTTCTTCAAGTACCCATGGAGGTAGAGGGATGCTGCAAAAATAAATTCACAATTTTAAGATTAATCAGTGGCGGAGCAACAAATGGTGCGGAAGGGTGGTCAGTTGAACACCCTTTGTCAATTTTTTTACTAGTATATATAAAAGTATATTGTGTATTTACTTGTTTCAAGTTAATAGACTGAAGGGAGGTCAGTTGAACTTGTATACAGAAAAGTATATCGTGTATATTGGTCCAAAGTTACTTTTTACATATATATTTATTAAATCTCAAACACCTGTGACGAAATTTCTAGCTTCAGTACTACACTTGATCATAAAAAAAACCTTGAACAACTATAGTACGTAGATTATATATAAATGATACATTTTGAGATTTTGGAAGATGTGGCAATAGTAGGATAGGGTTTTGGCCATAGCCCATAGGTATAATTCTATCAACAATTTAAAAAAGAAAACTAATTGTTGAAAATGGAACAAAACAATAGATATAAAGAGAATGTAAGAAATAATGGTATGTATAGTATATATTAATTTTCAAGAAACACAAACAAAAAATTGCTAAATATTTGAACTCTAGAAAATCAATAAACATTAGTATTTTTTTTAAAATAATAATCAATTCCACTATTAATATTCAAGAAAGTATATGGTCATTAATGACTCATTCAGGTAATAGATAAAGGGGTATACAGTCAAATAGTACCTCTAATGATTAATTGATGCTATCAAATCGTTTTCTTAATAGGTGTATCAGAATATTAAATTATAGATAAAAATGACAGAAGAGGTCAATAATAATACCTGCAGGAATCTCCGACGTTACCACCACACTGATGAAAAGACATGACAACTTGAAGCTTCAATCCATTTGCTTGAACCATCTTGACAAGTTCATCATATCCTTCCCAATTATACTTCAAAGGTCCATCTTTTTCAACCAAACCCCACCAACAATCCACCATTACCCCTTCAACTCCAGCACTTTTTAATGCCATCAAACTAGCATTCATAGCTCTTGGCTTGTTCATATTGCCTCCAATTGATATAGTGTCAAGTGGTAACATCACAAAAACAGGCACTTTGGTACTACTATTGTTGCTATGAGTACTACTTGTGAGCATGTGGAATTTCTCTTTTTCTTCCATATTGGAATTCAAGAATTGAACTTCTTGATTAGAACTTTTTGCTTTGAGATTGCATGATGGTGGATTGATTTTAGCAAAGCAAATCATGCTTGAAATATCATCATGTGTTCTATAATTTTTTCTTTCTTTTTTATTGATAAAAGAAGTTGAAGAACAAGGTGTTAAAGCCATTTTTTTTTTGTGTGTTTTTGTTGAAAATTGAAGTTTGAAAAATAGAAGAGGTAGGGATTGATGAAGCTTTTGGATGTATATTTATAAAGGGGATCAAATATATGATGTATGGATGAGGAAAGTTTTGAGAGTATTATTTTTAAGAAATTAAAAGGGAGAAAAGTGTAAAAGTTCAAGACAGGTCAGCATATATATCTTTTCCAGGTACGTCCCGTTCTCAACTTGACAAAATGACACATATTAAACACATTTATATTTTTAACTTTAGTTATGGTTTCTTTAACCAAGTCAATAAATATAAAATAGTTGTGGGAAAAGATTGACAATTAATATTTGAATTCCTTGGATTTTGGAGGTTGTATCCCCGATAGATATAGTGAGATCCATTCATCTTTAATTAAAGGCTAAGTTTAAGTATTTTACCCTTAATAGGCCTATTTGCACAAATTATACTTAACTTGCCATTCTAGTGTATATTGTGGAACACTAAAACCTATTTTCATGTCTCTTTTGGCTAACTATGAATAGTTTTATTTGCTTGTGTTGTCGGTCTCATCTCATGAATTAATTTTTAGAATTTAACGAATAATTTTATGCAGCGGCATTTAAAATATTATTGTTTGCTATGCTATAGATATTTTTACGGAATATTCTTAATTGGATAGAAAAAAAGGAGAATAAGTGATTTTTATTTTATTTTCAACTATAATTTTCTAGCCATATTTGTGTGATAACCAATGGGTGGCTTGCTATTGCCACAATTGGGCATACCCCACAAGAAATTAGCACATTCTTCTTGTCATGTACTTGAATAAATTCTAGCTCTTCAAACACATTTTGTGGATGAAAATAAATCTTGAATTTCCCAATTTGTATAATTCATAATTTTAAAGATAAGTATGAAATATGAAGGGTTCTAAAAAGAAGTTGAGTTTGTGGGTATAATCAAAAGTCTTTGCTTTACTCTTCTTCAACAACTCTTTTTTCTCAAGAAATCATTATAAGTCACACGTAGCTACTCATATTGATCCAACTTTACACATTTGTTGTATGTGTTACGTTCTAGTCAAGCAACTGCTTTGCAAGTAATAATAAAATGTATCATTCAATTGAATTAGCTGGTTGTAAATACATGATAAATAATAAGTGATGAAAAAAATGATGTTCAAATTAATTTTATAAATAAGTAATTATGTATTTAAATTGAAGAACTGAAACTGATAACCAAATATCTAACTGGAGATTCAGATTAGAAAATACTTGCTCACATCCAATTTAAGCATCAAACTTTGTGTTAATTTTTCATGTTTAAGTGATAATAATGTACATCATATGCAGGATTTTGTGTAAGCAATATTAATTTGACTAGTCAATAGCACAACGACTTATAACCTATTATATATAACAATATATTGGTGTAGAAAATCTCAAATTCAAGATCATTAGCTACACAAATTTCTTGAGTTTGGCAAAAATATAGTTTGCACTTTTAGCTTTGCATACAACTTTTTGAAGGCAAATGATGAAAAGGATGCTTTTGAAGCAATTAGAATTTTTGCACTAAAGTGGACCAACAAGTGATTGAAATGTTTGCAATAATTAAATGAATTTACTCTATCATTAAACTTTGAGTCAAAATTTAGAAAATTGATTGGCTGTGAGTGTTCACACGTGTTTGTTCCACTAACACGTGCAGTATTTTTTGTATGACATAGAAAATAAGATTTTAGTTCCATATTTGTTGACATTATGATGCAAAGTTTATAAATTATAATGCTAAGATTTATAATCCTCAATTATGTAGTACTTTATGATTTGTCGTCGGTTCATTGCATTAAGAAAGGATATATGTCACGAGTAATGCAAAATATACCATCGTAAAGATGGTTGAGTTGGTAAATCACGTGGTATCTCATACGGAAGGTCAGAGAACAATTTTCTTTATCAACGTCTTTCTAATCGTGTTTATCGCATTGAACTTATCTAATACACTTTACATTTTTTGTTTGATTTGCAAGCTAGAGCATGTGAGCGAGGCGAGTTTACCTAATGCACACTGCAATAATAGTGACTGCAGATTTTATTTGAGGGTTAGAAAAAGGTATAATATAATGTTGGTATAATATATCACAAATATAATAAATTACATTTGAAAATAAAATAACAAAAATAAATAAAAATTCATATTCAGGTTGATGTGCGGATATCTCACTCTCTTTAAGGAGATTCAAGCTCACTGTGATATAATTTACACCAATCCAACAATATATTTCTTGACTTGTTATCTGTAAGATACAATAGTCCAACGACGTCATACAACTCAAACAACTTCAGATTAGTTTGAAAGTTCAAAACTCCACAAAAAACACCTTCTTCAACATATAGTTACTCTCTTTTGTATAGTGAATTAGTTAAAGACTTGAAATATTTTTCTTTATCATAATTCTCTTTATTCTTTATATGAAATATAAGAATAATAAGTGTTAGTGTTCCAATAACCAATAAAAAGGCTAGTTCATTAGTTCATAATTTCTAACTAACTCGAATATTTTTTATTTTTTTACTCAATTTCAGAAAAAATAAAAGAATAAATAAAAAGAGGGGCAAAGTGCTACAAAAAGAACTCTGTTCGATTTTTTAGTCTATCTATAAGTAATTGAAGAGTTGGAAACTTGGAATAAAGATGTTGCACAATGGCACTTCAATGTACAAAATAATACCCACCAAATGTAAATGCCACAATTGTGCAGTAGCACACTTTGATAATTTTAGAATTATGCACTTTAATATCAAATATAATATTAAAATGTAATTTTTCATTCATGTTAATATTAAAATGAGAGAGTACTTCACAATTTAGTTAAAGGTAAATCTTAATTTTGGTCCTTATAATATATGGCTTAATACATTTCATATTCAATTAGTCTTTTTTTTTAACCATCCCCTAGGAGCTCCCACCCCTTTTGCTCTCTTGGTGACTCGAACTCACAACCTTCGAGTTGGAAGTGAGGAGTGTTTACCATCCGAGCAACGTGTTTTGATTCTTTTATGTAGAAAATATTTATAATTTAACTATTTTCATAACTATATTACTCCCAGATATGAAGTAATAATACAAGTCATAACAATGAGTAATTAAATGTTAGAACATTTAATAGTATTTGAAATTTGTGAACAAGGGATGAAAGATTATAAAAAAAAAGGATCAAAGGGTTTTATGATCGGAAAAAGAGAATTTTAATAGCGATTAAATTTCTCTTTTTAAAAAATATAATGATCAGGACGTCAATTCTATGAGATTTCAGCGAATATTCACAATCAGCAACAACAACATACATGATAATCAAAATTTGATTATGTCAAAATATTTTATTCATTAATTAGGAGGAGAATATATTTAATTAGAGATTTGGATAATGCATATATCAAAGGGACCCCAAATGTCATCAATTAAGAAAACAAAATACAGTCAGATTGTTTTGTATTTTATGTTGTTTTTTCATCAAAAGAAGTGACAAGAAAAATCCACTTGGGATGAGGTTAAATATCAAGTGGAATCATCTAGCATCCTTTCAAAATGTTTTAGTGGTTGTGAATCATTGCTCCTTGAATTGTGTTGAGTTTTGCTATATTTTAAAATTAGGAGCGTAAAATGACTCATGATTTGAATTTGAACAGATTAAAATGAAATTAAGTTACTATTAAATAAGCATGTCAAAAAAAGTCATTTTTTCTTTTACTCTCCGTCACAAGATAAATGGAGAAAAAAAATCATAAAAAATCACTTTTAACCTTGTAATTAAGAAAATAGTCATTATCTCTAGAAAATCTATAAATTCAAAATAGCAATAACTATTTTCCGAAATATGATTGAAAAACGATCAATAAATATTATTCTTACCCGATATAATTTAAAGATCCAACATGAACTTTCTCTTGATTTTGAGCCCTCAATTTGGTTTTCAATAAGAAAAAAAAACAATTTAGAAGAATAAAAATAAAGAAAAAGATTTCAAAGAAAGCAATACAACACTTTTTTTTTAATCCATTTTTTCATTTTCTTATTTTCTTTTACTCTACAATCATGAGACAAATGGAAAAAATTCACAAATAACCACTTTTACTGTCATACAGTTTTAAATTTTATAAGCGAAGCTTTAGAAAAATGTTCTTTTATCCACTATCATGAGATAAAGAGAGTAATTTCTCAAATAGCCATTTCAACTTTCGTAATTAAAAAATAGCCATTGTTCTTAAATGTTTTAAAATCCACAAGTGAAAACTCTATCACTTAACTATTTCGCAAAGACATGATTAAAAAGTGGCTAATGAGTCGTCTTCATGGGTCTCAATAATCTCCTTTGCGATGACCAAAACATGTCGTGCCTGATCAACTTGAGGAACTTATTATGGAGATAAGTATCAATTCACGAATTAAATATCTGTTTTTACACGATAAAGTTCGAAGGTCCAACATGATTGAGGTTCTTTCATCTTACGGATGATGATGAGGAGGATTTATTCGGTGATGAAGACGCTATGAGTTGAGATGAGGAGTTGGGCCTAAAATTGGGCTTTCTATTTGGGCCACTAACAAAGAAAAACCTCAACACTTGAGGTTCTAATGGATCTACACAATGGGCAAGATTGGGCCACAACATCACATTCTATACAAAGACACAAATGCCTACAAGGCAAAAGCACAACTGAAGCGAACCGTTTTCTACAACCCTTGCAACTCGGCCGGCCGGTCGACTCAACAACCCGGTCCGGATCAACATAAACCGACTCAGCATCCTCCGCCTCTCCGCCACCGTTTCCCTCCGGCGGAATCATTCTACCGCCGTTCACCATCGCCTGCTGTAGCTGAGCTTGCAGCGTCGCCGCCGTCACTTCCTGTTCACAAGCCTTTACTTGCCACGCACGCGCCTCCCCGATCAGCTGCGATGCACGCGCCTCCAGCTCCGTATTCCGCCTCGACGCTTTCTCCACCTCCGTTTCCTTCTCTTTCAGCCTCCTCGCCGTTGATTCCTCCACTGCTCCGATCAGCGCATGATAGTGACGCTTCCTTTTCTCCTCTAACGTACGCTTCAATTGTTCTCCCTATTGGCATAATTTACGTACATTTTCATTTATTTACTTATCCGATGCTCGGCTAGCCTCGATGCAACAGTAAAATTGAAAAAAACAACCGAAAAATTTTCAAATCATTACCTGGAGTTGGAGGAAGTGATCAATTTCATGTTGTTGTCGTTTGATATGAGAGGCCAGAAAATCGTCTGTTATTGTTGATGATTGATGATGCAGAGATAGATGAGAAACAGAATGTTGTTGTTGATGATGATGATGCAATTGATCTCCGAAAGCTAATTGAAGGCCAGTAGATACAATATTTGTGTGTTGCTGGTGCTGGTGCTGCGATGAATTGTTGTTGTGAAGTTGAGTAAGATTGATCAGTTGATGTTGAGATTGGATCGACATTAATGGATTCCTCGTCTCTGTTGTTGTTGTTGTAGTAGCTAAGGTATTCTCTCTTCTTCTTTTTCGCGAATTCGCCTCAACTGCCATTGCAACAAACAAAGAAAAAAACAGAGATTACATCAGTTCCTTTTGTATTGAATCAATCTATCAATCAACTAGTCTCGAGTTCGAGCCTGATGATGAAAAAAAATCCTTTTTAATAGGTCATATCTATGCGAATCCAGATTAATCCGACTACTGAATGTGACATTGGAATTTTGTGTGCAATTCTATCTCCCACGAAAAAAATCTAGAAAGTAATTAACCAAATTCAGATTAGTTAGATCGTTGATATACCTAAATTGTGTGCTTAAAATGTGTGAAAAAGAGAGTAATCTAAATTTTTTTTACCTGCTGGATTGAATAGCATTTGTGTAGGATCAAGAAATGATTCTTCACCAAAAACTCCACTTTGTTGTTGTTGTTGTTGAGTTTGTTCTAGTACTAATGATGAATAATTGTTACCAATTTGGCTCTTTCCTTCTTGTACACTTCTATTTAGAAAGAGAACATTTGATGGGTATTGAGCTTGAACTGCCATCTTTGAATGAATTAACAAAGGGAAAACGGTATGATATACCCCTCAACTTTGTGATTTTGAACTGGTATATCCCTTGTTAAAAAAATAGCTCAGATATACCCCTCAAACTCGCAAAGTTTATAAAAATTGCAATAGAGAAGTGTGATTGGTGAGCCTAATATACTCTTCAACCTCACAAACTTTATAATTTAAAGTTGATATATCTCTTGTTGCAAAAGTGACTCACATATATCGTTAGAATTCGAAAGGTTTATAAGAATTGCAATAGAGAAGTGTGATTGGTGGAGGAAATGAGGAAAGAAAGAGAAAGGAGAAAAGGTTAACAATAAAGGCTAAGACATAAACAACATGAAAGAGAAGAAGATGCCATAATAAACCATTTGTGGATTCTTCAATGACCCTTCAAAATTCAAAAATAATTTCGAATCGTGTATTATTGAACTTCAGAAATTTCTCGATTATTTTTGAAAAAAAAATATATATGAAAGATTTAGTGACAAGAATGAATGAGAAGTAAGAAGATTTTGATTTTTGAGAGGGAGAGAGAGAGTTTAAAGTGGAAAAAAAATGAATCTTTACTTTAAGGTCTATATAACACCTTTTTTTTTTTTTAATTTCAAAGGGAGAGAGATATGTGATTGAAGGGAATCAGTCCAAAGAGAGAAAGAGAGGGGTTGCCCCAAATTTTGGTTCTTTTGTTCTTTGGTTCGTTGAGTCAGATTCATAATTTGAATTTAAATTTTCTTAGATTTGTTGCGTTCAAAATTGGCCTTTCACAAGGGAATAGCTACAATTCTGCTTTGAATTTAAATTTTCTTAGATTTGTTGCGTTCATAATTGGCCTTTACAAGGGGATAGCTACAATTATGCTAATAAGATGACAAAATTTAATAGTTTTGGCATCTGATCATGTATTTATATTAAAAATATTCCTAATATGTGTAAATAATTTTAAATTCAAAATTAAATATGTTTAGTGATGTATGATAAGGATTAATTTTTATTTATTTTTACTAATTGAGGGTTAAATTTTTTAACTATTCTAAAAAATAGTAATTTAGAAACCAATCCTTTAAAAACCAAAATATACTCTTGGTCAAATCTCACCACATCCCCACACTATTTTATGGATGATGATGAAGGTTCACGTGGATCTAATGAATTACATTTTGAACCTTTTTTTTTTATAAAAAAAATGCACTATGGAATATTATCTTGGTTTAACCAATTATGTCATGTGCCGTGGTGAATGGTTCGAAATTCAATCATTCTAAATCACAAGTCTTGAGTTAGAGTTTCTGTGAATGAAAAATATCATGTTTGGAAGCGTCGCTCCCCAAAAATAATCATGCTTTATACGATTCCAAATTTAATCGAATCTCAATACAAATACGAAAAATATAACTAAGTCATGTGGCAAACTGATCAGCAAGACACTCCTCATATCATCTCCCACATGTGTTGCTGCAATTTCTTTATTACATCTATTAAACCAAAAACCTTTAATAAAAAGTACAACAAAAAAGAGAAGTAGGAGCATATAATATTAAGTATAGGATATATAGGAATAAGAGTTTTAACTTAAAAACTAAAAAAAAGAGTTTTAAATTTTATAGCCTTAAATTAAAGAGGTCTTAATACTTATAATTAGTCAACTTAAAAAGTTTCACCTGTCTAATCGTAATAGTTTATAATCCTTACTGACGTATACTTGACGTATAACAAATGTATATAAATTAGAATGCTTATTGAGTATAATGATTATATATTAATTATAATCAGAATACCGACTAAATTAATAATAATAAAAAATATTGTTTTCCTTATTGTGAATATTAGTACCTGAATTGGGAGTGTATATGACATATCAAACTTTTTATTAACTTTATGAGTGTAATTTACATTTTCTATGTACCTAAATTGGGAGTGTACGTCTTTTTAATCGAGTTCTTCATATTAGATTTGTTTATTATAATTTACATTTTCTATATAATTTGTGAGTTATTATATAAAAATAAATGTATCCGATGCACATCTAAGGAATACTGGTTGCGGATTCTTTTTAATCGAGTTACTCATATCATATTTGTTTAGTATAATTTACATTTTCTATGTAATTTGTGAGTTACTACATAAAAACAAAGGTATCTTATGCACATCTAAAGAATAACAGTTGCAGATTCTTTTTAATTGAGTTCCCCGCATTAAATTTGTTTAGTATAATTTACACTTTCTATGTAATTTGTGAGTTACTACATAAAAATGAATTTATCTAATACACATCTAAAGAATAGCAATTGCAAATTCTTTTTAATCGAGTTCCTCACATCAAATTTGTTTAGTATAAATTACACTTTCTATGTAACTTGTGAGTTACTATGAAAATAAAAAGAATTTACCTGATGCACATCTAAAAAATAGCAATTGTGAATTTTCCTCTATATTCTAAAAAAATGAAAGTATATTAGGATGAAAATGATGTTTCTAGATTTTTGAAGATTCTCAACCAGGCCAAACAAATTGACAATTTAGACAATTAATTACTAACATTATAATTAACTTAAACAAGTGTTCACACTTTAGACCAAATCAATCTAACACCAATCTTTCTTGATAATGTTTATAAACTTTCAATTGCATGCACGTCAAAATTTTCCATCCATTTTAAAGCAAGTAGGGCCTATTCATATTTCATTTGTCATTTATATCATTGCAAAATCAATTAGTTCAAAACATGTTGGTTGTCATACTAATATAGCACTTTAAAAAAATTAAAAAATTATGTGGTCCTTCATTTAATAATTTTTTTTAAAATATTTTCACATAATATTCGATATTCATTTTATGATCCTGACAATTTATTGAATTTGCACTACATAAGTCTTTTCAAATTAAAGGAAGAAGTGTTTTCAATAAAATCGAGTGCTAGCTAATTCCCGTTTTATTGAATTAATTGATCAACGTTCTAGCAGATATTTGTTCTGAATTCAATAGTTTTTACAATTTTTTTAAATTATTTATTATTATGGAAATCAATCTTACTACTTTTATTTTTGCGGTTTGTATACTTGAAAAACGAAAATTGGGGCGTGTTGTCCAAATCATCGATTTGGTATATATTAGACGGAGCCTTTTTCCTCGGGTAAAATGTCGAATATTTATAACGTCCTACTAGGGTTTGTATTTCTGATATTCAAATTTGATACCTCTGATTAAAAATAGAGACATACTATCTTTCCGATCGCAACCCTAGCTAGTCTTCCAACAACTAATTATCACTTTTGGACTTTGTATTATTTGGTTTAATTAGTTTCTAATTGACAAATAGCACCGTCCTCTTCCTAACCTACCCACTATAGTACCTATGCCTTTCTTTGCACCAAAAGCACATCTCAAATCAAACCTAAGAATAGAAATTAACGATATATAAATTTTATAATATAAATTAAAAAAATGATCGTTAATTTTATTTAGTGACTGATTTATGATAGATTTTAAAAAGATTTTTTTTGTTACAAGCGATAATAGATTAACGACGAAATTCATAGACTTTTATTTAATTTACAAGTGAGAGGAACTTATATCCTCTCATTTTCAACCTTTTCTCAATTTTGGAGATAATTAACTTCAGCTTTTTAATTAATTTTATCCTTAATTAGAAGTGTTTCATCCACACAAATTAAATATTATGAATCAAGATCATACGTTATAAAAGTTTTATAGTTACACAAACATTATAACACGCACATTTGATTAAGAGTTTAAGATCACATGTTTTAAAATTCTTATTTTCTTTTAACTTCGTATTTATTCAAATAAGTTCACATAAATTAAAATAGATTAACGTAATAATGACAACATTTAGCTAATGGTGCTTAAAGATTTTTAGTGGGCAGAAAAATAGAAAGGAGGCCTGTTAATTAAACAAATAATTTGGTACAAGATCCATCAAATTAAGGAGAAGCAATCAAAGAAAAATATGGCTATCTTTTGATTGAAAATCAAAAGAATAGATGGAAGTGGTGCAACAACCATGTTTCTTATCTTAAAATTAATTATAATGATGAAAGTAGAAAGAAACATGTTTTTGTTTTCTCGGTTATCGTATTATTTGTTGTGATTATATTATTTTTTTGTCTTGATTATCATATTATTTATTGTGAATGCTATTTTTTTTTAATTAATTTTAATATGGTTTCTTAACTACTGTAGTTCTTTTTCATACCTGATTTAATTTGTTGTGTTTTTCTTGAGTAGGATCTTTCGTAAATAACCTCTCCATCCTCAGATGGTAGAGATAAGATTTGCGTACACAACACATTTTTCAGAAATCACTTGTGGAATTACACTCGTGTATATTGTTGTTAGTGTTTTGTTGTTGAAAGCAAAAGATACATGACTTTTTTTTCGCTTCGGTTATATCGTATTATTTGTTATTGTTATTATCTTTTTCTTTATTATTTTCATCATGACTTCCTTCACTATTATATTTTATTTTCATACTTGATTTATTATATTTTTCTTGGACCGAAAATCTTTTGTAAACAATCTCTCATTTTTTATCAAATAGGGATAAAATTTACGTACACACTATTCTTTTCAAATAATCCTTATAAAATTACATTGTTGTGTATATTGTTGTTGTTAAAAGCAAAAGAAAAAAAAAAGCTAATAATGTTCTAATTAAGCTAATTAAAAGTTTCATGAATTTATGTGATGTGTTTGACAAGTCATTGGATAGTGGAATATTTATTGGTATTGATAAGCTTCACTTATTAATCAATCAATACTTCAAATCAAACAACACCTAGAATGACTTTGCAATTTCTTTCTAGGTGTGCTATGTATTGTAGTGTAAGTGGATAGATAATTACACCAAAAATTATGATAGGAGGGTAATTAAATGCTTTTAATTACACCAAAAATTATGATAGTGGAATATTTATTGGTATCTTTAATTAGAGGTTCTGATTAAATCAGGTTATGATCTCAACACCCATATGAGGTAGTGATGAGTTTCACGCATCTTAATCCAACCTACGGCTACGCATGATTATCGGCCACAAAATGGTACCGCCCAATACCTACCCTACCACTTATAAACAATCGTCCTACAACAATCCGATCGAATCATAATTGTGTATATATTATGCATTAATTTGATTTATTATAAATGAATCCGTGATATATACACTACATTCACACAGACGATTATGAAATAGAGGTACTAATAGAAATAATTTAATGAAAATGTCAGGGGGGAGTTAAATAATTTATGAATCAAATTAATGTTACTATATGTACTTTTTCATATTTTCTCTAGTGATAATAGAAGAATATATAGATATAACGTCTAAATTCTCAATTCATTATTATTATTACATATGGAGTGGGTAGAAGATTTGTGAATGAGTGGGGTGGGTGGGTCTTCTTTGTATTATGCTGCACAAAATCAGAGGTTTCCTGCTGCAAATTAAGAACCTCAGCAGTCCCCACAACAAAAAAATAATTTAAACCCTCAAATAAAATTAAAAAAAAATCTTCTCAATTGGTGTAGCTACATAGATATATCATCTTGTTGAAAAATTATTTTATGTATATAAAAAATAATAGTAATATATACAAGTCTGAAAATTAGTTTTAATAATATATATCAAATATTAAATGTTACTTATTAGCTAAGCTTTTTTATTTTGCCACGCAGCGATAGGGGAAATTGTATATCCATGGAGTGTCAACGGACACCTTTCTCTTGAAAAATTATAAGAAAATATTTTATGTGTATATATTATATGCATGTGGAATTTTGTTGATCGAAGAAAAATATTGAAAAAAGAACGAATAATTTATCCTTGGATTTTTTTGAATGTCACACCCATAGGCCATAGTAAGGTCTAACTCATTCTAGTATTATGGTGCGTGTAATAGTTAAACTCCGATAGTATATTTATTATCCTAAAGAGGTACTTCGACTTTTTTTATCCCTCCTTCTTTGCCTTCAAGCTAATGACTTCGAGTGTTTTTGAGAATCTTCTTTCAGTCTTAATTATATTTTGATTTCTATATACTTTATTGAAGAAAGACGTTGAAAATCACTTGATCAGAAGAAAAATAAGAAAATTGACAAAGTTCATGCTTCAACCTTTTATATATTTACTTAACTTTTTAATTTCTTTTAATGAAAATTCTAATTACACAACAACATATCACCCTTTCAAATATGTATAATTCATTGTGGTCACAACTTGAGAGGTTTGCTTTGGTAGTTCATAATCTAGTCTACACAATTTATTGATATTCTTTTCAATTTATTTTTAAATTTCTTTGATCTGAAGCATCGTACAATCTATTTAGATCTATTTTAATTGCCAATGAAATGAAATACAAAAAATTATCTGTCTAAATAATTGATCTAACAAGTCAATTCTCAATGTGATGCATTCATCATAAAATGAGATGGAGATCTATCTGAACTTAGTCCAATTCTATTAAAAATTGAAGCGAATCAAATAATTCTTATAGATAAATAAAATTCGAAGAGAGAACCAATGATAATATTTATAGCTACATCTTTTCGATCGATATACAAGCAGTTGGCCACGAAGTCCCCCTCCCTAAGAAAGAGTCAGAAGAATTCCCCACAAATCCAGGCTTTAAATGCTGGTCCAGATTTATGTATTGTCTATTTTCTCATCGTTTTTTAGGCTGGCAAGTGACTAATAATGTTGTGAACTTCAATAAATAACAAAGGATTAATTAGTTTATAAAACAAACAAGTTGACATTATTAGTAATAATATATATTATTAATAATAGTATGAATTATCCTTGGCCATTTTGTCCTTTTTCACACGTAATTGACACATGTTAATACTTGAGGTTCTAAGGATCTATTGGAAATAATTTTTTTATCATATAAAGATAGGAGTGAATTTACGTACATATATCTTACTCCCTAGACTCCATTTGTCATATTACATTGATTATATTATTGTTTTTGAAGTTCATTGCTTAAATGATCAATTATTTATTAAAATATTATGTTGTAAGATTACCTTTATATATTTTATATGTTAAGGTACCGTATACGATCGATGCCTTGAGAGTATCTATTGATGGAAGGTGATTTAAGTGATCAGTTCACGGGCGAAACGAGAGAGTGAAAGGTTATCCTTTTGTAATGTTAAAAGCTAAGTAAAGTTATGAAGTTGATTGAGTAGAGCTCAGACTCGAAAGCGATGGCTAACTAGACTCACCCCAAAGTCACCTTTTTCTAATATATATATAGAGAGGGAGAAAATTCACATTAGAAATTAAATATCAAAAAAATTCATCAAATCAACCAAAATGATTTATAAGTGTGAAATGACTATAAAATGAGTAGCATATTTTAAACTAATTTATGATCAAACATTTTTAGTAAAATATCAAAATGATCAACATCAAAATTTACTCATAATCAAGGGAATATATATTGTAATATTCCAAAATAAAATCTATTTTTTTTTGTTCATCATGGGGACCATCAAGAATGACAAAAGGTGATTGATTAAAGCTATAAGAGAAGTGGGGAGAATTAATCAAGCAAAAATTGGCTGTCCATTTTCATTGAGTTAATGTGTGTGTGTATTGGCACTATATATAATCTACTAGTACTACTTTAGGCAGGCAAAGATCCACAACTTTTTTAATGGTGCCAAAACAAATAATTATTTCAATTTCTTTTTCTCCTTTTTTTACGCGATATTTTGTTTTCGTATTGAGGTTTTGACTAATCTGTATTTATGTTGCATAAGACTCATTTAAAAGGAAAGTGCTTTCATTTTTTTTATACACATAATTCAAACTCGAGAATTATGAATTATCCGTCTCATCCCAACTCTTTTTGGTCCCCCCCCCCCCCTCTATTTCTCTCTTTGTGTGTCTTTCTAACTTGAAATGCAAATTTAAGAAGGCGAATTTAGAATGGAAACTTCATGAGTTTTGAATTCTAGACGTTATTTACATTTATTGGATTTTAAAGTAGTATATGTATACATATGAAATGAATCTTCTAGATTTTTTCTATTTATTTTGTGCAATGTTAGATTAAGGTGTTGTTTGCAATATAAATAGCCAATTTTTATATAACGATCCAACTTGTTCAAGAGATTGAAGCATAGTTATTATTGTTAAGAGCTAATAAAGTATTGTTAGTATGCACTGTTTAAACTCGTTGAGGAATCGTCATATGAGTCTGATACTATGTACTTTGGTCTAAATTTTGTATTTATTTTTAAAAAATTATATAGGTATTTATAATCAATATTTTGTATAAGTGTTGCTAAAGGCTTTAGCGACTTTGAATCAACAACATTAACTCAATTACGCTTAAAAATTTTTTATTGCCACGAAATGTATTCTTTGTTGTAGAGATATAAATTATTGATTTAAACCTTGATAACTTAAAAATAAGCTAGAATTTAGAACCTATAAACTTCAAATCTTGAATCCCCTTATCATTTCACGAAATTTATACATATATTGACAATAATATAGTTGAAATTTAAACATGTCGTAACATATATTTATATTTTAGTGATAGTGGGTTTGGACTAGTTTGAGCGTATCTCGATTAAATTCATCGAGCATGTTATCTTCAACCGACGTAGGTACTGAGTAACTTTGCTCATCAAAGCTTTGACAGATCGGAAGAAATCACCAAATGTTTCTTCTATCTATGTTGGGATTTAGATTGAAGGCAAAACCCAATAATTCATCAAGTCATTGATCACTACACCGTACCCTTTAATTGAAACATTTAATCATATAATTTGTATATGATATAAGAACTTTTCAACAAGGATAAAACAATAAATTTAAAGTTGAAACGAGATAGGTATGAAATGGTAGGGGTCTCAATCCACAACCCATCTTTAAAAATTCAAACAAACAAACAAAAATCCCTCTACCACCTCAACAAACAATATATTTATATTTTAGTGATGGTGGGTTTGGACCAGTTTGAACGCATCTCAACTAAGTTCATCAATCATGTTATTTCCAACAAACATAGATATTGAATAACTCTGATCATCAAGACTTGAGCATTTCTGAAAAAATCACCTCACATTTTTTTTTAGCTATGTTGGAATTCAAAATAAACGCAAAACCTAACAATTCTCGATCCACTTCATAACCACTCCACCATACCCTTAGATCCTAACATATAGTCATACAATTTATATATAAATAAAAACTTTTCAATAAGGTTAAAAACAATCAAATTTAAAGTTGAAATGAGATAGGTATGAAATGGTAGGGGTCTCAATTGGAAGTCCATTTTCAAAAATTCAAACAAACAAACAAACAAACAAATCCCTCTCCCACCTCAACCAACATAATTAATAAATGAGCTAGTCAATTTCATAATCTCCTATTTCTACCCACAACCTTTGTCCCCCACATCAACCCTAGCTACCTCTCTAATCAACACTATTTCCTTTTCTTTGCCCTAAAGTTTTCCACCATTGGTAAAAATTTAGGGGTTTCAGATCGACGAGTTGGATTGAATTTAAATGAGTCAATAGTTACGTGAACAGAAGTGGACTAAAAAGTGAGTCATAATTTAACCAGCTTAATTTTAATTTCTTTATTTTCTTTAACTTTTTAGTTGAAATGATCACACACTCATAACTCGTGTATTGAAAATTCCATAAAGCATAATTTATTTATTTTTGGTACAAAATTTCTACAAACTTATCAAAAAGACGTGTTGATCAATCCGAAGTTTAAATTGATCAAATTAGTAATACTTGAGTTAATCAAAATTAAGTGATATATTAAGGTAACAAAATATTCATTAATCATGATTAAATAGTAGAAATACATCTAATAGAATACATAACATTTATACATTAAACCATAGTATAATGTAAATATGATAAAATTCAATTTACTAGTATAAAAGTCATGTGTAATATTATTCTTTGTTCGACTATAATGAATTTAAATGATACGACATGAACTGTGAAGACTCGTATACGAACACAAGCCTCTTAGCTTCCACAACCAATCCTTGTTTACTAAACTCCGAACACATGCAAATCAGAAAAGACCGATGCGTTGTTGAACAATAGGCAGCGGCTTTAGGATTTGAACTTTTTATGAGTGCGGAAATATTAATTAAAAAAAATGAGCGGATGGGAAGCCTTTGCCTCTAAATTATCTTATCAGAGCCAGGTTTCGATCCTGGGACCTGTGGGTTATGGGCCCACCACGCTTCCGCTGCGCCACTCTGATTTGTTGTTAATGTTTTGCTCATATTAATATAAATATATTGTCTTTGTTTTACGCAGATTTCTAGCGATATTAGTTATTCATGGATAATTTACCTTCCTAACTAGCCAACAAACATGATATTACTTATGCCAAATTTAATACATGTATAACTCACTTTCAAACCAGATACCAAATCATAACAATTTGTAGTCGTCGATGTGTAATCAATGTTGATATATATTATTACTCCACATAATTTGAATTCTAAAAATCAAGCTTCTTTATTTTAATTATGCATTCATACATACAATTATTTAAGGTTTTTAAAAAATAATTTGCATAAATAGAAATAATTTATTTTGAAGTTTGTGTAATCTCAAAATCGAAGCGTGTTTTTGTTTATTATGTCTTGTGATAAAACCTGGAATAGATTCCACGCTTATGTATTATGCCATATTATAAAACGTGGGCAACATTTTATGTTGAACTGGCATTACAACGACATACCCAATGTAACCGCCATCCAATCCAACAAATAAAGTCCGAAGAGGATAGAATGTGCAAACAACCTATCACCTATTATTTTCGAAGGACCCTCGAGATTAAAAAAAATGTGGAACTAGCATTGTAAACATAAAATTTCGGATGTCTTCAACCAAGGGTTATGCAATCGGAAAGCAGCGCTGATCCAGCCAGATCACCGATGCATCGGAAAAAGTATTAACTCTTCTCACTTCCACAACAGCTTTTTCTAACTTGAAAGGTGATATATCATACGATCTATATGCTGTTCAAAGGTAGAAATAAAAGGGAGACGGGCAAAAGAACGAATGCAGTGCTAATGTAATCGTAAATTCTTTCATCTTTGACAAGCAAAACGCTTCGCAAGACATCCACAAAGATGATACTGGGATTACAAGCAACCCAATAAAAAAAGAAGACCATTACCTGCATGTTTATATACCCAATAACTTAAAAGTGCTGCAATAACAAACACATCTATCATCATCATCCCCGTAATACTAATAACTGAAGAGTATAATTACATGTCAGGAAGAGCTGAAAGGGTTAACTGGATTTTGCCTGGACACTGTACAAAAAAGATATGGTCGCAGCTTCAAACAATGATGTACTCCTTACAATGTGCAAGTAACAACCTCCGTGTCCTGAATAACCCACCCTTCCGACTCAATACCACACCATGTAACCTTTCTCTCATGGAGAAACAGTATACCTTCTTTTCAAACAGTACGTAAAACTTCACGAAGATAACATGGGTTATTTGTTCTTTCCCAGCACCGGATGTCCTGCGCTTGGTTACCTTGACCAGAGAAGAAGACTTCCACCATGTCAGCCCTCTGACTCGACATTCAAGATTATTGGCAAGGAATATCTCACCAACTGACCTGAATTATTGGCAAACTCTTTTACCTCATCTTAAGGTCAGATAAGACGGTCACATGTTGACAGCACAAACCAAATTGCTGGATGCAAAACTATAACCCATCAATCATCATATAACAACCACGCGGTCTTCAACTATTGTAATGGAGTTTCTGATTTTGGAAGCCCTGGCCTTGTGGCCCTTGCTGCTGTTGAGGCTGGGAACTTTGCAAGTTCAATGGTTGTGTATTGTAGTGCGCAAATGGCTGGGAGTAAATTGGATTGAGTAAACTCTGGAAAGAAAGGAAACAAATTCAAGCGCCATTCCAAGGAAAAACTGAATCATCCAAGTCACAATGAGACTTGGTGAAATGAACAAATAGCAAGAAGAGAATATTTTGCATTAAGCAAAGTCTGCCGAACTATATCCTGGTGAAGAATCACCTTCTCAATCTGGTGGACTTCACCTGATGCTTATTTCATATATTGATCACATTGAACAATTTAGAAAACTCAGGCAGAATAAAATAATAAATTAACCTGAGACTGAAGTGAATTAACATTGGACATGCCAAAATGATTCTGTGAACCATCATCTTGTGATGGATCATTATATCCAGCTTGCGTAAATAGACCTTGCGAACCATGAGACATATAGTCCTGCACAGATATCAGAAGTTCGATAAGCAGTGGACCAAAAGCGAACTGGAAGATAGGAGAAAAAAGATCATAGGGGACTTCACATAGCTCATCCACCAAGCCAGCCAGTCAGAAGTGTCAACAGATCAGCCCATCATGTATGATGAACTGCATTACTTCGAGACTAGACTCTCATATTCAAAATCATATCCTCCAGGTCTAAAAGAGTGAGATGAGGGGCCAAAGAAGTGGAATTATAATTAACCTGAGACATGAATTCATTTCCTGAACCAAAACGGGAGTATCCAGATTGAGAATTTTGGTTTAAAAAGTTCCCTGGAAACCCAGCCTGTGCTCCTTGAGTTACATAATCAACAGCATATGCGCCTTGAGAAGCCTAAATACCAGTACAACAAAGGCCAGTTAATATAAAAAAGAAATGTTATCCTACATAATTATGCATAAATCAAGGCAGTGATGGCAGGCGCAATTAACAAACTACTAGAGGTGTAAAGGGCAGGCACCTGTGTAGAGAAGTCAGCAACATTATATGGAACATGAGACCCCTGGCTCTTGAAATCATCTCCCACAAAATCCTGATTAAAAAATTTAAGGTAAATATGATAGAGAAAACAAATTAACATATCAATTTTAATGTCCAGAATCAATCACCTGTGACATGCTACCCATAGAAAGTCCATCCCGGAATGACTGGCCTGGTCCCTGGATAGCCATCTATAATACAAAAAAGAAAAAATGCTTACACCAAATCACTTACTATTTCATCAAATAAACAAACTGAAAATTTACTGACATTAGAAGCATATCCAGGTTGAGATAAAGGCCCTCCAATGGAAGGCTGACTGTTTGGATTATCTAATGCAGGAAAGTTGAAGTTAGATCCAATACTTCCGACCGGCTGCTGGGAGCCTTGATGGTGAGGGAGATGACTACCAATTGGGGCATTGGCATTGCCACGTCCAGCCCCAAAACCCCGGCTACCTGGCTGTGGAACATGAGGAACAGCTCCAACAGGCCCATGGACAGCACCACGAGTAGGAATTGCATATGGTTGTGGAGGGCCTCCATGGTAAGGGGGAAAGGGAACCCGAGGCATCGGATAACCAGCAGGATGAACACCGGGTTTCTGAGTACCATTGGGTACACCAGGTGCCATATAAGAACCTACAAAAAATTTAAAAAAATATCCTTAAGAAAGCAGACAAATACATATATAAATATACTTGAGATTCTAATAATAATAAAAAATGCTTCTTCGCTTCTTCCTAGTTTCTCCAAAACCATTTTGAGAAGAACTCTACAATGCAAAGAACAGCAAAAGCAGGGTTCCTGACAAAAATCAGATGAAACAGAAACATATTCCAACGCAGGAATCCTATGTGCCATACAACATTCAAACAAACAATTCACAGCCAGTTGGGGGAAGTTCAAGTTCACCATACCCCTAGGACGGCTATTTCTCCTGTCAGCACTGGAGCCTAAAGCAGATCCAAAACTGTCACCTGGAACTGCTCCAGGTCCACCACCAAAGAAGAGTCTGCGCTCATTGTAGATCTGCAAACCCATGACACAAAAAGACACCTCATCACACCTCAATACTGATGCATAATTATGCACGAGCAGACATGTAACTTAAGTAGAGTATTTAACCACCATCAGTACCTTTTTGGGCTTCTGAAATTGAACCATGCTCTGCTTTAAGTTATTGAGAGGACCTTCTACCAAGCACTCGTGCTCCTGCAAGAAAAATGCATTGAAGTATGAACATCTCAAAAGCATCAAACACCTACTGACATCTACACTTTATACGTCCCCACATATGCAAATAATAACAACAAGATATATTTAGCCCAAAAGACTAACCATCTAATGTTAGGTCAAACTTGCCAGGTCATGACTACTTCGAAGAGCAGAGAAAACATGACATAATGCTTAAGTAGTATTACCAAAGGAGAACATTTTGAAGATATTACCTTGTAGTGTGTTAACAAACCATTCCACAGAGGCTGTTTGCTCAAGACTTTAGGATTTCCCAGGATAACAATACCATAACGAGCACGGGTAAGAGCAACATTAAGCCTGCGTGGATCATTAAGGAACCCAATGCCCTAAAAGAAAAGAGAAATTAAAAAAAAGTCAAAACTTATGGTTTAATCGAGAACAGATGGGACATGGTGGAATAGATTAAAGCATATGCACAAGAGAGACGCAGATCCACCTTGACTAAATATATTAAGCAAGCAAGTACTCATACAAACATATATCAACGCTAACAAAATGTTTCCTACCTCCTGAACTCCAAGATAAAAGGGAAATGGAACTTTTGCAAACAAAGACCCCAGAGGAGGGAAAAGAGGGAAGGCGTTGTAGTTCAGAGGATACAAAAATTGACAACAGAACAGAACAAATCTAAATATTTAAAACTAAACAATTGAGCATCAAACAAGAGAAAATCAATGGATAAAGCCAACCTGATGTTCATTACTCCTGACACACGACAAAATAATATAATCCTTCTCCCTCCCTTGAAATGAATCTACACTTGCAACCTGAACATAAGCAAATACTCAAAATAAGTACTAATAATCCAAGAAAACTGTAATGCCAATGTATTAACTGCTTACCTCGATTTCCTTGTAGAGTTGTTGTCTTAGGGAACCATTTCTTGCCATATAATTCACAATATATGCCCGTTGACCCTCATATGGTGTTATGACCCCAATCTGTGAATATATAATAATTACATTCTTACCACCAAATGAAGGTGTTCAACATTAAGGATGCAAATAAGAATGTACCTGACTGGGGACTACCCCACTCTTCAGGAATGTAGTCACAAGCTTCTCCACATTTGCAGCTTCAGTTCTATTCAGATAGGAAGTTCCACTAGCACTGATCTCCTCTTGTCCCATCTACAGATAAATTACCAAGTATTCAAGTTTAAATATATCAGTCATAACAGGAAAAAAGTCCTCAAACAATATCAAAGAAGCACCAAGAGGCCTTCCGAGAAATAATCATTAATATTTCCATAACCATCATAGTAACATCCAGGTGACCCAAAAAAAGAAATCACAGAATTTTCCGTGACTCAGACAAGAAGAACTGAAGATGAATCAGCTAAACAAATCGGATAGTACCTGAACATAGAAGAACATGGGACGGTTGGGCACAGGCCAAGGAAAATCAATTCCTGATGATAGTCTTTCATTGACGGTTACACCATTTTGAAGTGTACCTTCATAAAAGCTATTTGATGGGAACTCAGACAATGCAGGGTGCATACGGTATTGTACCTGGAATTGCAAGCAAAATAGACAACAGAATCAACATTAGTAATGGAAAAATAAGAAGTCTGACACTTCAAAATTTAATAGCTAAATAAGGGTAAACAGTACTTTGAAAGAGTATGTGAGCAAGCAACACCAAAAGTTCAAGGAAACAGAAAGACAGAAAGAGCCAACCAGGAGGGGAACAAAAGCAGCTAAAATGAGAGGTAAAGAAACTCAGAACAGGTCAGACACACAAGTATTACTAGATAATGAAAAACTAGATATCCAAATAACATAATGCTGTGTGAAGCATAAAAAAAACATAAAACCTTAAAACTAGCATATCAGGGTGATGGCAAGTGGCAGATTGGCAAACACAATATAAAATGACATGAACATCTTCATCCAACCACCACCACCCAAAAGAAAGGGAAAGAAGACTCCTCAAATCAACATAGATGACGAAGGAGCCCTTCAATCGATATGGCAACTATATGAGAAACAAGAGAATCTTAAAATTTCACTTCATCCCCTAACACCCTGGATGGACATGTTAACACGTCCAACAGATTCAGATAATCACCTGTAACCTAATTGGTTTCACGCCTAGAAATACAAGGCGTTCAAAGAGAGATTGAGCCAGCCCAGCACGAGCCGCTTTCTTGCACATAATGACAGGTCCAAGCTGGCAATGATCACCGACAAGAACAGCCTAGCACAAAACTCAGAGTAAGAATCCAACATCGTACTACATTTCAGTATGACAATTTTTTTATGAATGAAGACATTAATTGCAATAATGACCTGCTTTGCACCAAGAACCAAAGGAATGAGACATTCAGGCTCAGTAGCCTGAGTGGATTCATCAATGAGCACCTACAAAGAGGTTTAACAGAAATGTTAAAACCAGCATGAATGAGTACATAAGAACATAAAAAACAGAAAAGCTAAAATAGTTGACAAAAAATTTAGTTTTGTGTAATAAGGCAAACCAACCTGGCGGAATCTGAAATTAGCCAATCTAGGATCTCCAGCACCAACGCATGTGCAACAAATGACATCAGCACTCTGAGCTATTTCCCTCTCTGTTGCCCGCTTCAGAGCTTTATATTTCTTCTCATCACTACTGGAAAGCTCTCCTGAAAGTCCATTAAATCAAATGACTTTGAATCATGTGCACGCATTTAGAATGCTCTAATAAAGGATATTAAATAAGAAATAGAAAGGAAAAAACAGAGGACAACTACAAAAATATCCCCAGGTAAATGCTAAATCCCTATACAAGTGTGGCCAAAGACTGCAACACCAACCTTGTTCATCTTTCAGTTGCTGTAACTTATGAAGTTCACTCTTCTCAGACGTGTCAAGATGGCGAACCTGTATAGACAAAAGTTCAAAAGATAACATTAAAAAGAGAACGATATATAAACATTTGAGGATAAAAAATTAAAAAGTAACCTGATAGTGAAGGGTTAAATGCTCGACAGGAGAACTGACAGCTTCCCTTGACTTGGCACAGAGCCTGACCACCTGGGAAAAAGAAAATGAAATAAGGAGGGACCTAAAATCTCACAAATTAAAGAAAAAGATGATGATGGAATTTTTTATTCACTTATATTATATTTATTATATGTCTTATATTTCCAATACTTCTAGACTCCTATCTCCTTCTCCTTCTCCTTCAGTTTGTGTGCATGGGTGGGACAAGGTCAATTGGGAAGGATATAGGAGATTCATTTTTAACCTTCAGTTTACTGACATACTCAATCCTTCTGGGGATATAAAGAACTCGTTTTTCAGCTCATCACCATAAAAGAGGACATTCTGCCAGATGACTCCACTAGATATTTGCATAAATGTGGATTGACCACTAAAATAGTGATTGAGCTTCTTAGCCAGTTCAAGATGTCTTCATGGAGCTTTTTTCCCACTCATATTGGGGATGGGAAGGAGATAAAGAAATAGCTGGTGCCTCACCTTCAGACCGGTGGCACTTATCTTCTCAGCTAATTGATCCACAGCCACGTTACTGGGGGCACAGACCAAAACCTGGTGAAAAAAATAGTTAACAACAACTAAAAATAGCCAGTAAATCAAGCGACTAACATCAAGAACAAAAATAGGGAAAAAGGACATCAAAGTTACCTGTCCTTGGCCTTGTTTCGCCATATGATACACAATGGCGGCAGAGGTGACAGTTTTTCCAGTTCCAGGTGGGCCTTGAATTAAACTGATGGGCTTCTGAAGAACACTTTTTACAGCAAAAACCTAACAATATGAACATGTCAAAATAAGACAACCAGAAGTATAACAATTCTCACTGTCAAAAAATATCCTGTTCAATAAGGTATCCCTAAAAATAATTGGGAGCATGGTCAATATCAAAGATAAAAAAAATATGATGAACTAGCAGATGGAGCACTCAACCTGAGATGCATTAAGCTCCGGAAGACCAGGAGCACCAAAACGACGTGGAAGTGTATTCCGGACCATCTGCATCTCAACTTCATGACCTAACAGATGATGGTAAATATACCTGCATAAGAGGCAAAAAGAATACAAAACTAAATACTCCAACATAGAAGTTACAAACTGGTCGACCCAAATAAAGTTGGTGGTTAAATCTATGAATCTGACATTCCTCTTTTTTAAAAGGTTTTCACTGGCATCAAGGAGATGCATACGAGTTACAAAATTGTAGCAAAAATAACTGGCATTCCTTGTAGTGCATAAATTAATTCAAAGTTCATTCATGATACCAAGAATGGGAAACAAAAGCAAAGATGCACTACCATAAATATTCCAACGGTGACAAAACTTAAAAAAGAACAAACATTACTCTAAACATGAAATGAAGGGGAAAGAAGGCACAAGCTGATCTGATTTTAGATAGAATTATAAATCTTAGGCAAGTAACACGATCAAGGACATGAAATCTTCACAATTGTTTTAAATCGTTCTATAGTAGAACCCAAAGATTCTCACTCACCCACTGACACTAGTCTCATCCACTGCAAAGGTTTTCATTGCACTCTGCATCCGATCAAAGCTCGTACTTTTCCAAACAAAGTCAACACTAAACCCGTGGTTCACATCGACTGGAACCCCCTGATGAGACAGGAATAGTTTAGCAAAGACCCAAAATACAAACAAACACATGGTGAAAAAAAAGAGAAGAAAATATTACAATGAGACTAGCAATCTAAAATCTAAGGTACCTGGCTGGCACGAAGTTCAAGCGCAACCTCTTCTTGAGCAGTTAATTTTACCTGAAAAATGAATAGACAACCAATATCTTAAGAGTAGAAACCGCAAAAGAAATCCTTAAAAAAAATTGAGAAAAAAGGAAGCCAGGGGCTTTGGGAGAAGTTCTTTTAAGAATATTTTCCACACTAATTAAATTTTTCATGATGCAGGGAGCCTTAGTCTTTCCAACCAAATTGTCTCTACTTGTTAAGGGTGTTTGTGGTAGCCAGACTCCATACTATATTTTCCCTCTCAAAAAGATTTGGATATCAAGACAAAAGGTCCATACCACGTGCCCCACAGATTGCCAAGCTGGATGAGCTGCATCCCCTGAATATCGTAGCCTTAGCTCATCACCAGGTACAAGACGCAACTCATTATCTTCCTGAAAAAGCAGCAGACTATCTTCAGTTCAGGTAGGTAAAGACAATAAAAAGTTTCCATGCCATGATTGAAATAGTAAATGACAACAAAAAGCACTATAACAGTCCACGAATCTAGAAGAATCACGGTAGAAAAAAAGTAACAAGGAAATACCTTCGGGAACACAAAATATGCAACGCGCTTCTTGTTGAGACCAATATCCCATCGAATAGTAAGATTGTCTTTACTTTGAGACTCTTTCATCATCTACCAAGCAGAAAACAAAATTCCAAAGCTTGTAAGCATACCCTCAAGACAAGTATAAACTCTACTTAAAGGCAAAAGAACAAGATGAGCAAATTAAAAAGTATCACATCTTTGCTCATGAGAAACACAGAGAGTAGTAACTGACATGTCTTAGTTCAATTGTCACGAAGATTAAGAACCAAGAAGAAAGAGTCAATCAAGTGTAAATGCAATTGTCCTCATAAATTCAGCACTTCTACGGACAAAACTCACTATCAGGTAACTTAAGAAGTAACACACCCACTATCCAAAAGCAAAAGTGAGAAGACGCAGGTAGCTTTAAATAAAAATACATGATATTTCAGGATGCAACAAAAGCTAAGAAAATAAAATAGGATTAAGCATTCAGGCTCCAGCATCTAAAATAATCTTAAGATCCTGACATACCTTATCATAGTCAGCTTCAAGCTTGATCAATGGTGCAAATATGTTTTGATACTACATTAAAAGAGTCAAGGCAAGCATAGTTAAAATGTCAATACTCAATCCAGGGGCAACTCACAACTACATAGCAGAATAATTCCTGCAATGCATCTCTATACAAATAAAAGGTAAAGGAGATAATATAATAGTATCACCCAGCGAGAACCTGATAGGCATCTTCATACTTCAAGGCAACAGGCTGAGGCTCATCATCCACACCAGGCTTCTCAAGATCTTCCAGGGTAGCATCAGGATTTGTCTTCCACAATTCTTCTACTTTGTTGATTTGTTGAGCACTGATCTGGCGCGCTCTCAACTGTTCTTGCTCGGAAGGGACCTGCAGCACTCCACACATCACAAATACAGGACAGAAAACAGAAACCAAAAGGAACAGAAGGGAAGACTAAGAAAGAGAATCCGGACCTTAACAAGCCACTGCAAAAAGCACCTGTCATCAATGAGTGGGCACCACTGACTCAGGTCCCAGTTCATATCCTTTAATGCATTAACACTTAGACAAGGTTCTCTACAGAGGAGAACAACGACACTCTCTGTCTTGGCAGAAATGAAACCAAGAAGAAAGACATTTCGGCATCCACAATTGTAGCACTCTAGAATTGTTTCTCCAAGTGGACTGTCTTTATGAAGACACACCTCCTTGTGTTTTGCTCGCACCTATAGGGAGAAGTTGAGTATATACAACGTCAACCAAAAAAACACAATAAATCCCTTGTTTCTGGAAATAAAATCATACACACCCCAATTGTAGGAAAAGTCAAGAGGAATATAACTCTCCAATGTAAATCCATTAAACATAAGCGGCCAATCAAACTGTCTAGAATGGTGACACTAACAAAATATAACATGCATTTAAGATTTTGTATTTTGTCAGGAAATTCCCACAGTTTGGATCATCTAGAGACAATTCACTGCCTTATAAACTAAGAAAGGTGATGCTTTGGCTTGTCTCCCTGATGAACATATAGAGAGTTTCCCTTTCAACTTCTCTCACATGAATAAATAAGGAACTATGGTGGAGATGAAAATTGCATGATTCAGACAAAAGTCAAAACCTTCTTTTTATTGGGATAAAAGTTTATTTTATCCAAGAGATCCCCCAGCACAAAAGAGCTGGAAATATACATTACAAAAAAAAAAGAGAAAACCATAGTTTGTTCACTAAACTTATCATGAACTGAGGAAATCTAGAGTTGAACTCTGAGGAAACTCCTTCTGTTAAAAGATTGATGAAGCTAGATATAAATCTACTATTATCATTTTTGTATAACTCAGACCAACCACTTGTGATTATCCTTTTTTTTAATAACATTTTTATGGTAACTGCCTTAATTTTATTTTCTGAATGAATGGCATCCCATTGGGTCATATTACTAAAGATAGACTAACAACAGATCTGAGAAAATAGGCAAAATTGTCTTTCCAACAGTAATCACCTACTACTAAAATCCATATCAATTAACATGAAGAAACAGAATAAAGACTAATTGGCTAGTCGTGTATGATCACTAAATCAAAGATAATTGCATAAGCTTCACCTACTTCACTTTTCTGGTGCTACCCTGTACAAGTATTTCCCGTTCCATACTTCTCCATGTTTAACCATGTCCATACTTTTTCCTCACACAAGTTCCCAGAGAGAACAGAGAGGGGCCAGGGACGAAAGGAGACTACCACATTATCTGAAACACGCCCCTGCCACAAGAAATCCACTTGTTATGCAGCACCCACTCTTTCTGCAGCTAGTGAGGCACAGCACTGCCTTTTGCTTGAACTATATATACCTCTATTAAGTCCAAGGGAGTAGTGGGTGTGAGGTTTTCAGACTTAAATCCTGCTTTCGTTAACAAAATGCGGTCAGAAAATTTTGTTCTTCATTCAGTCACTATAACTGGAATCATCTCAATTCATCATCCAAATAAACTACAAAAGGAAAAACCAACGCATCTTCAGCTTACCAAGGGTATGACCTTAGGTAAGAGGATATGAAGGTTGAAGATAAAGGTAGAAGGTTAGTAGGTAGTGATGTTGTCTCACTTTCCAAGGGGATAGGCTTGGTGCTAATTTGATGCATTCTACCTGTTTCTCCTTTCATACCAGTAGTAGTAGCATTAATCTTGTAGTTTATTTCTGCTACTGCATGTTGTTTCATATGCTTCGGTTATTGTGTTATTTGGCTGTTATTACTGTTCCTTGTTTTCTAAATGCTATGTAATGTTTTCCTATGATTTGAAGTGTCCTTCCGAAACGGTCTCAACCCTCCCCATATGTATGTTGTTGTGGATGATGATTTATTTTTGTCTTTTAATACAAAGCTACTCATCAGAAACAAATTATTTATGTTAATAAAGCTATTTTGCTCAACGAAGAGAGCCATTCACTAATCCACAAGAATCAAAATAAGCTAAAATTAAAATGCACATATCTCCTCTTACATACCAGGTGATTAACAATATGCGAGCCCGAAGTGTTCCCTCTGGAATTACAGAACCACTTACGGCAAGATGGCACATTGCACCTAACTACACAAGCAGGATTCGTCACTCCACAGTACTTACAAGCATGCTCAACCCCAAAATCCCCTTTTCCATACTCAAAACCCTCATCATCCCCCGTCTCTTCAAAATTCAACCCACTCATGCCCGCTGCCAATGCATCCACCACCGACGCCTGATTACTACTACTACTAACATTACTATTCCCACCTCCACCTCGTGATTTCGTCGACGGCGATGCTTCCGACGATGGAGGCCGATCAGGTACTTCAGATACCAGAGAATCAGATGGTGTTGGCCACGCAGAAGATCGAATTGGCTGTGAAAGCTCTTGAAATTCAGGATAATCAAACTCTTCCCCTTGTGTGTTGAATTCCAGAAATGTGTATGCGTCGTTGCCGGTATCCGGCTGAGACGCCGTGTCGTAGAGATTGTTCGGCTGAGAATCCATGGTAAAAAAATCCTTCAACTGCTTCTTACACTGTATACTTTTTTTCTCCAAAATCAAAAATTGTATAATGAAAAACTAGCGTTAAAGGCTGAATTTTTGCATGAAAATTATGGATTTTTCGAAGAGAGATTTTGGTAGAGTGCTCGACTTTTAGGGTTTGGAAAAAAATGGGGAAAGTTAGGGTTCGGTGAAAGGGCCGATGAAGAAGAAGAAAGATATGATGAAAATTCTTTTTAAAGGAAAAAAAAAATTAATTGTACAACCAAAATGTCATTATATTTAACTGTTTATAGTATTATTAATTTAATCGTAATTAATATTTATTTCAAATAAAAAAAATTAATGTGCATCATTTTATTTTATTTTACTTTGTATGTAATAAAATAGATATATTTTGTTTTGAAAATATAACTATATATTTAATGAAATCTAAAAATATAGGGTATGGAGAAAGTAGAATTTACGCGGCCCCATAGAGGTACCAAATATATTTTATTTTAAGATAAGAAGTTAAATGTATCACAATGTAATTCTATTTTTTTATATAGTATTATTTAATTATAATTAATATATTGTGTTTTAAGATATAAAAAAAGGTAAATGTATCAAGACGTTATTTTACTTTATTTAACTTCTTGTAGTATTATTTAATTAAGTGATTAATATATGCCACTTTAAGACTAAAAAAAATTAAATGTATCAAAACGTAATTTTTTTGTTTAACTTCTTATAATATTATCTTAATCATGGTTAATAGACTCTATTATAAGAAAAAAAAATCGAATATATTAAAAATGTTATTTTATTTCATTTAACTTTTTTTATCACAAAGGATATCCGCAATTGCTATTCTATGAATGTGCTTAAGGTAAAATTCTTGTTTGTATGCAATAGAGCTCACAAACCACACCATAAAGGTAATCCGCACTAGGCAATTCTTATTATATTTGACTTCCTATAGTATTATTTTAATTTTGATTGATAGATTTTGTATTTGAACTTTCTTTCTTCATGAGTTATCTAACAAGTAAGAGAGCGTGATAATTGCTTAATCACCAACTAAAATTGTTGTTTTCATCAAGAAGTTGAACTAATAATTGATATGATGGTGATGTTGGTTGCAACTATAGCACGATGATTAGCTTTTGATCATCGATAACTTCATTCTTAATAAAAGTTTCATATTTAGATCATCTTGAATATGGAGTTGTGTTCATTATGGAGCATTTTGCCTCCTAATGTAAGATTTCTCAACATGAATTCAAATTTAATCAAACTCTAATGTAGATATCAAACATTAAGTGCCACTAACACTCTACGCTTGAAAATCGTGCAGTTCCTATCTAAATTGTCACCATCTATGCAACAAAATACACTTGATTGAATAAATGGTGAAAGTTCAAATAGAAGAAAAAAAAACTGATAATTGACCTATTCAGCTTCAATATGTCTTAATATATAGATGATGATAGTACCAACAGGAAAAGAGAATAATTGATAGTTAGAATTGAAACACACACAAAAATAATAGTTAACTTGTGGCTTTGACTATTAAGCTGAATCTTTTACACATTATATATACTAATTTTTTGACACGTTTGTGTTTCCCGTGGATTCTAATTCCTTTAGTACACAATTTAAGTAAAATTACATCAATATTCTGTAACTGATATTCCTGAAGAGATCTGCTCAAGCAAGAACAAAAAGTTCCTCACAACTTTTTTTCAACTCATAGATGGTGTTTACATTAACTCAACAACTACATGACACAGTCGTTCACATACACGTATCGCTGACCATGGTACTTCGTACTGTGTGCTTTCAACCTCGATCTATCGATTAGTCATAGTAAAACCACTATGGTTTAGTGTAAACATCGGATGTGAGTAAGTTTTTGTCGAACTTTCACCTCTTAATTGTATATGCCTCATGTTGTGGTCTTCCTGGTGACAGACATCTTGTCAATCTCCTCAAGAGCTGCCCATAACTTTGGATCTTCATAATCTTTAATAAGAAAAACAGGCTTCGCTTCCATAAGTAACTGAGATGGATTCCGGTTCGCCAAACCAATGACAGACATTCCAGCAGCCACCCCAGCTTTTATTCCTGAGACAGAATCCTACCCATGGAGCACACATATAATAAGTTCATAAGATGAAACCAGGGTTAAATTCATAATTGAAACAACAACAACAATATACACATTGTGGGATCTAAGGAGGGTAGAGTGTACGTAGACCTTACCCATACCTTGGGAGGTAGAGAGGTCTATCTGTGTTTCTGATAGAACCTTGGTTCAAGGAAAAAGACATACTGGAGTAAAGAAGCTATTGCAAAAAACACTATAGGAAGCATGGCATAGCGTTCTGGAAAAGGAACAATAACTACAGCAAATAATACAATAATCGAAGTAAGAGATATGTCTCACAAAAAAAAATTGCCTGGAAAGCTGTCTAACCCCAAAAACACAAGTAGACCACTAGCTGTATAAGAACGTCATGCAGGTATAATCACGTCAACAACTAACCTTACATACTATTCATGTACCACTTGGAGGAAAAAAAAAAATCCCAACCTACAAACCAAATGTACGATGTCTTTCATCATGTGTGACATATGATTATTAGTTTTCATTTTTTTTCAAGTGAGTTGGAATTGGATTTTTATTTTTTTTAGTGGTGCCATGTGGATATTATGTAAAGTGAATTGATACAATGCTAGATGTATAAAGTTGCCATGTAGGTGTAGTCGCGTCTGGAACTCACTTTACATAGTATTCACATCACCACTTAAAAACAAATAAAAGAACTCATTAAGTAATAACCAAATATCTGATGCTTTTCACCCTGTGGCACATGATCATCAGCTTTTTATTTTTATTTTGGTGCGACAAATTGGAAGTTGGACTGCGACAAAACTGATAAGGAAAACTGGAAGTCAAAACAGAATCATACCTCAAATACAAATGTGTGATCTTTTGATACATTCAACACTTCAAGGGCCTTCAAGTATGGATCAGGATATGGTTTTGCATGCTTGCAATCACTTCCAAGAATAAGTGCATCAAAGAAATCAGCAAGGCCAACTTGATTTATACATAGTTCAGCATTAGCTCTAGGTGCATTGGAAACTGCAGCTCGTTTCAGACCGTGATCTTCGATCCACTTTCTCAACTTGTAGAGACCATTTTGAGGTTTCAACTGCTCTTTTGCCAACCTATATTGTCCATCCAAAAGAGAAATGAGATTGGCGTAATGATATTGAGCTTATAGCTATATTGCATAACACTAAAATTGAAGTGGAACTTAAGCTATTGTTTTGATAAAGAAATGGGACTTAAGTTATTCTTTTTGATCAAGTAAATGGGACTTTAGTTAAAACCTTTCCTGAACGTATTGTAGAAGTCTTTGCTAAGGATTTTCAGGATACCCTATGGTGATTCAAGGATCCTTTCATGCATTATGTCACGTCTCAAGGAAAATTATTCTAACTTCAAAAGGCCACTTTTTTGATTAATAGATGGAAATTTTACCTTGTTGGTTTTTGGCAATGTCATTTTTCTCTATGCTTTCACATGCGGAGGATCCAATTTTTTGCACGACTAAGTGTAGTTAAATCTATTATAGCAGGTTACCAGTTAATTGTTATCATAGAGATCTAATTGTAAACCTTATTAGTGAACTGATTTATTATGTAAGTATTTTTTAACACTGTAAATGCATAAAACCAAAATTTTAACTCATTGAAACAGACAAGGTATGGTAGAGAAGTTAAAAACCTTCTAAACAAAGCTTCCTTGTCATCCAAGAATTTTACACCCCGTTCGTGATCATTAGGAAAAAGTACAGAGACAAGATCATCATTGTGTTTCCCAGAAATAGTCTTGACAAACCACTCCTCATCAACTGGCACTCCCCCATTGTATCCTATCTGTTGAAATTAACCCAAATTGCAAAGGGAATGAAAATCATGACTTTGAGATTTTGGATGTGTTTTGTTATGGAGGAAAACATTTTCTTGAAAATATTTTCTAATTTTCTCATGTTTGGTTGGTCGAAATGTTTCGGAAAACATTTCTATGGAAAAATAGCTTTCTTAAAAATGAGGAAAATGGCTTTCCTAGTGATAGTAGAGAAAAAAAGTTCCATAAGTAGAATTCCAAGTCCATTGTCTTCTCCGCATCACAAACCTCCACTGCCTCCAATCCCCACCTCATAGTGTTTTCCTATATTAGATATTAATGCTCTTGAAACAATATGTTTCTGTTTACTTACCAAACACATAAAATAAAATAAATAAAAAATTTATTTTCCAAGATATTTTTTTCATGATAAACATTTTCTTCATACCAAATACACCCTTAGAGCTAACAATTTCTTCTTCTTTTTCTCCATTGTGAACTGATGTAGCTTTGTATCTACAGGAAATAAATCATAGTAATTGGTACATACCTCCAAAAGCATCTCACGGAATGCAAGATAGTGAAATGGATCTGAATCACATAAAGTTCCGTCAATGTCAAATAGTACGGCTTGAAGGGGAGCAAGCCTTGCTAGAGTGGAAGAACTGCTAATTCAGACAAAATATAGCAGCAATTAGATATGCTCTATTGGTCCCTATCACACAAGAATCTCAAAAAGAAAAGAATCGTTACAATATTTTAAGCCTGAAAGAGTAGAAGGATTCCAATATATAAGTTGACAGTTAGAGTAAACATAGTCTAACTATGATGAATCCTCTGAAAACTGAACTGGTTGGAGTACAAATTCCACTATTTGAGTTCCCAAATTATAACCGGCTTCAAACACAGAAAAAGGAGAAGGTTTTCAATAGGTCGAGGGTAAGAGTAAGCTTAGTCTACTTATGATGATTCCTCCGAAGATTGAATTTAATGGAATGTGCCTACCTAGTTATAATTTTTTTTTCCTTCTGGGTATTGTAAAGTCGGTAAAGATATTATATGAAAGAAAATAAGATGACCAAAACCCATGGAAGAATAGATAGTTACAAAATCCATGTGTGGGAATGATGAGAAATAATTGAGAAACATCAATGAGATTCAACATATCAAAACTTCCAAGACGGTTGAGAAATTAAAATTCAATCAAATCTCCAAATGGTCATTAGGAGACAAAAATTGCAATCATGCAGCAAGGGAATGGATCTTAATTCACATTGCAATCAAATGAAATGTTGCAAGAAGATAACATCCCAATCAAACTGTTGGTCAAAATAAAAGTTGTCCCTTAAATATAAGCGAAAACAAGGACCAAAAATTTCACCTTTCCATAGAGATTTCCCCAATAGAAGTGGCCATCTTTTTATAATCGGCAATACACAAATGTTAAGAGTTGTGTAACCTTAGATGAACCAACCTATGCTTTGAAAACTGCCTAAAGGATCAGCTTAAACTTGAAACTGCCTCAGACACATAAAAACACAAATAAAACAAATTCATGGAGAATAATATGATGAAAAATTAGGGGTGGAGAAGCTTCAGAATCATAAAAAATACTCAGCACAAGAAAATAGCATACATGTAATATGGTTGGACCTGAATAAATGGCAAAAAGTAAGGGACTTGCATCTGATTTGTAACAAAACAGACTTCAAACTATCTATTTAGACATTATATTTCCCTTGCTTTGATTTTCTTATTTGAAAAAAATAAATTAGAGCCTCGAATAACTGTTTTTTTTTCTTCGAAACTGGTAACTAGCCTCTAGAATTACTGGTTAATGTGAATAGATCCATCATTTAAACCAAATGAAGCATTTTTGTTTCTTTCTTAAAATTAGAACATTTAAGATATCTCAATAAGCAACAATTGTTTGAAGAGTATCGAATTCAAATCCACGACACCACAGATCAATTTATGAGTCCTATAAATCAGTGGCAGAATTAGATTATAATGTGCAGGTTAACGGGAACCAGTACCTTTCTTTTTTGTCTATACACAGTAAATATAATTGAAAATTCACTAAATATCTATAAAATATTTGATTCTAAATCCAATTATCAACCATTTGAGATTGTGGTAAAAATCTATAAACTTCAAATTCTGAATCAGCTTATCTATGAATGCATAATAATATATATTTTTTTGTCTTTGTTACAGCCTACAGGATTAGAATGAGAATTAAAAGGATACCAAAATTTGACTAGAAAACCAATTTGTCAGCTCCAACGACGGCAATGCCCTTGCGCTTGACGGACTCAAAAAGCGGCGCCACCATTTGCCGGTAGTGCACCGGCCTATTGAGCTCCTCCTCAACGTCGATTTCCACGTTGTGGACTCCAACTTCACTGAGCCGATCTCCGAGCTTATCTCCGACTCTAGAGGCCATCTTCGTGTCCCAGAGATTGCGGCACCTAGGCACTCGGTTGAGCTTGGCTCTACACTGCACTGCGAACTCTTGCTCAGCTGATGAAGCCATAGCTACGATGGTGTCGGTGCTGGTGGTTGTCACCTGTGCAGTGATTTTCCGGCAGGAGACGAGTAAGCGGAGGAGATGGGTTCCGGTGGTCATTTACGGTGTCGTACTATGGGTTTTAGATAGACTGCGTTTGAGTCCTCGAGAAAATGGGTTTTAGCGACTTCTTTTTTTTTTTTTTAGCGGATAAATTTTTTTAAAAAAATTAAAGTATTATATTGTTTTGTGGTTTCACACATAAATGATCAAGTGTTTTTAATTACTTTGCGATATTATAACTTTATTTAGATTAAATATTTTGTAGTTGAAAATTTTGCAAAATATTTAGAATAACTTGTTGCGAATATAGATAATGAGTGAAGTGTTCAAAATGTATCCATCGAGCTCAATGAATTCAGGGTAGTTCAAAGAGTTATGTAATTTAGGTATGACATTCACCTAATAATGATAATTTTGGAAATTTTGACTTATTATTCTCTTTATTTTTCATATTTATTATCAATTGAAATTCGTTTAAAGTGTGATATTCATGTAGCATATTATATTTCATTAGAAATTCATTTTAATATTGGTTCTTTTTTTAAAAAAAATATATCTTTTGTATATTAAATAACACACTACAATTTCTTTTTTTTTCAAAAACTGATTTAATTGTCACTGAAATCTGATTACATATTAAGAAGAAGGGCTAGCCTAACCTTCTATAGAAGATGTATACATATGACGAAAACCAAAAAATGTTAGCCCAAAACAGTGGCAAAGAAAAAGCTTCAAGGAAGGCTCATATTGGAGCCTTTCCGATTTTCTCATCTTGACTCTAAATGATGGGAATAGCCATCTATTGATAGTTAGCAATCCTCTGACGACTTGGTATGTATTTATAGTGTATATACCTTAATTACATTAGCGTATTAGTTTTTTGATCTGTTGCGCTTCTTCGTGTATCCTCCAAGGTACCTTTTAAGAGTAATTTATATAATTTTGAAGGAGCAGAGATTTTGGTTCCCCCAAGATAAAGATATGACCATTTTCCACACACCACTAAAGCCCAAAAGGGAATAAGGAAGAGGTTTCGACTAAGTTGTTGGTGCCTTGGCCCAATGGGAGAATAAAGGTCGTGATGAATCTGCCTAGTGAGTCCCTGATTACTCCCCCGCCACCACATGAATTACCAACACATGATCAATCTGAGTTCATTTTCACAAATTAGAGTGGGGGCATGATCCATTTGACTGGAATAACAATAGTTTCTTAGAGGTTGGTGTCCAGTATTGTGAGTAAGCTTCTCCAATTATTTGAAATAAACAAGTTTGTAAAGGCTGGCCTGGTTAGCTGGCACATGGTGAAAGATATCATCACAAAGGTGGATCTGAAAATTGAAAGGTGTCCATGTTCATATTTTGAGCTACATCTCGATCTCCAAATTAAAGCTCCCACATGATAATCATTGGCAAAATTCTCATAACATAGGCTGCAATGGAGTTATGTCCCTTGAAATTCTAGGATTCGTACATGAATTCTCTAAGATTACCAACACATGATTCATGAAAATTATGACCACACAATCTTTTAAGTGTAAAACTCACGAAATAATAGTAATAATTTGGGAAAAACTAGTCATCAAAATCCCCACCATTCTTAGTTCCACCTATTCTATCTAAACATTGTAATAATGTTTGACAATAGTCAGAAATTAAAGTCCTTAATAACATTTACAATTATGGATTATCTTGGCATAATGTCAAATTATCTACTTATACCCTTCTTCAGTAATGGGGGGGGGGGTCCAAATTTATTCTCTTAAAATGTTAATACATCTAAATTATTAAAAGTAATCAGGTGTTGATCGTGGAATCTAGAAATTTAAACAATAGGTGAATATAACATCAAATACACTAATTTAAAATTACAAATTTAATATATTATCAAAACTAGAAAAATATTCCAAACATAGTAAAAAAGAATGTTATGCTATTAATTTAATTATAAAGTATTTAAAAACTGAACTCATCAAATTAAAATAATTCGATACAAGCGTCTAAAAAAATCAAAGCAGACCATGGTAGGGTCCAAAATCTTGAGTGGTTTCCATGTCATGGCTGATGTGGTAATTATGTGTCTAGTTTCCACCATTGAAGTCTATAAACTACTTATATTATTATAAATTATTATTTATTTTCATTGTTGCAATATATGAAACAAAGTGGAGACAATTATTTGGCAAAACAAAATCTAATGGCTGTGCAATCTTAGAGATAGGATATGAAAATTGACTTATTGGGTGCAATAAAAAAGTTGTGCGTCTTTTTTTAATTAAATTAAAAAAATTGGGTTAAAGTATGTTTGAAGGTATATTTCAAAAAGTTCAAGGGATACAAATCGTTAGAAATTTAATCTTTTGATTTAGGCTGCAAATGGAGATAAAAGTCAAAGGTTGACATTTGTGATTTTGAGCTTGTCATTAGTTAGTAGATTATTTTAGTTATTGAGTTCGTAATTAGGAATGCAACAATTTACTATCACCTGCTCTAAGACTTTACTTTTAGACTAATAAGTTTTTCAAATTTCTTATTTTGGTTTAGAATGCAATCATAGGCAAGAATCAGATTTTGGGATATTGTGACAATTTACTACCATTTGCTCCAAGATTCCACACCCTTACACTATAAGCAAAGGATGTGGAATCGAAATTTAAAACTTTTAGATTTTAAACATCGTCATCAAGATCATAGTAGCTCTATTTCACAAGTACTAAGTTGGCAATGATATTTGCATACACATATTTAACAAATTAATTTGTTTGAACTTTGTACTTAATACTCTAGCTCCGTTCCTGACCGCAAAGTTGGTGAAATAATTAAAGAGATAACTGCTTATATTCTTAAGGCTGCAAAGTTGGTAAAACAAAATGATACATGCATGTATATTTTCCTAATTATATATAATGCGCAAATACCTAACTCATCCTCCAATTTACTTCTACTACAAGAAAATCTTGTTTAAATTTGTCTTCCAAAATACAGGAGGAATCTAAATGGCTTCATACCAAACATTAAATCTCATACCATAATTAAATAAAGGCACAATAGTGTATTTTTTAAATTGGTCTCAGTTAGTATATGTGTGCTCTAATTTTTAATGTGCACAAGTAGTCAGTTAAGTTTGTATAAAGTTGAATAAGTAGATACACACGTTCTACGTAACACAATACATGTAGAATGTCATATGGAACTGCAAATTATCATTTAGGACACCACGTAGGACGTGTATGTCTACTTGTTAAATTATATATAAGCTTAAGTGTGTACTTGTGCACACTCAAAGTCGAAGAACATAAATTTCAATTAACGTCAAGTTAAATGACATTTTTATATATTATGCATTAAATAAATTCTACCCACAACCACATATGACCATAGAAATCCTGGGATTAATTTATTTACTAGGAATAATAGTTTTGAGATTAATTTATTTCACTTTTCAAATGGGATAAAATAATATCAAGTTTAAAGTATAATCTATGACTTACTTTATAGAATAACATGTTTAGCCAAATTTCTAAAAGACAAGAATATGTGTATTAAATATAAAGACTTATTTTAGAGAATAAAAGTGTCTGACCGAGCTTTTAATAAATCCATATTTACCAAATTAAAATTAGCATTAGCAGTAACTTTTGTTTTAGTAATTTAACAATTAAAACCACTTTAAAAAAATATTGATCAAACACAATTTGTTAACTCTCAAAATAATTTACTTATTTTTCAAAAAACACCTTCGATGAAAAACATGAATTTTAAAAATAAGTTGATTTCAGCATCTTAACCTAACATGCTATTATATCACAACTTTCACATTATTTTTTCGATACATTCACATAAATTTTAAAAAAAATCGAAGTATAATACAATATAAATTCATTCAAAGTTTAGAAACTAGCTAGCTATCTAAGAAGGCACGTAGCTACCCAAAGTTGAAGCAAAGAACTCATGAATGTATTCAAATTGATCTAAAAATTGTCAAATGTCTCAATTACTTTTTGACCAATTTTAAACTAAACCTTACTATAAATACTCATTAAATGTCATCAACAATATCATTCACAACAACTTAATTTTATTCCTTACAAATTACAGTAACTTATTTGTAACTCTCTTTCTCAAATGGCACCTCTTCAAGTTCTTGAGATATTTTCCACATTTTTATTAGTAATTTTCATACAAGTTTATTTGGGAAATGCTCAAAATTTCATCCAATCTCGAGCAGCTTATTATCCAAATTCAGAAGAAAAAGGAACAGAAAGTAAGAATATCTTCATTAAAAGAAAAGTATTTTTCGTTGGTCAGAATATTCTGAAAAATATTATTTTTTTTAGGATGAAAAAATATTTTTTCTGATAGAAATAGAGAAAATAAATTTTACAAGTAACATTTTATAAAATATCTCTGCAAGTAACTTGTGTTTTAAATTTTGACACATTTAATAATTTATTATTCTGTTTAAATATATGCAGCTGGCGCATGTGGATTTGGTACTTTTGGAGCAACAATCAACGGTGGAGATGTATCGGCTGCCTCTGATCTTTATCGCGACGGTCTAGGATGTGGTGCATGCTATCAGGTATAAAAGTACAAAATTAATTTAAGTTTTATACGTACATTATTAATCACCTAAAAGATAATTACAAAAATGATAAAATAGTTAAATAGAACCCTAAATTTAACAAGGGTCCTATTTAACTACGGGGTAATAGGACCCTATTTAAGTTTAAGTGTGTGTCTCTGAGATTTCGATCATAATTTAGATGATACTTATGTCTTATCCCATTTTATACATAAATAACTCACCCAACTATTAAACGTGATAATACTTAGTACTTATACATGATTTGATACTTGCATAACTCAACTCCAACCAGCTAGCAAATGACCTCTTAGAGAAATTCCTGATCAAACCACTAACCCTAACCTTAAAATTCAATATCATTGTATATCAGTTAAATTCATCGTCTATCTATAAATTTCAAATTCTGAAATCACCGTTGACCGTAAAATGTAGGTGAGGTGTACAAACAGTAACTACTGTTCAGAAAATGGAGTTAATGTGGTAATTACTGATCATGGAGCAAGTGATAGCACAGATTTTATTTTAAGCCAACGGGCTTTTTCACGTATGGCCCAAACAAAAGATGCTGCTGCTTCTCTATTATCACTTGGTAATGTGGGCATTGAATATAGAAGGTATATAATATTTTGCACTCAGATATCTCTATAACCGTCACCTTCTATAATAATATTTCATTATAATAGTTGTGTTCACTGTGAAAACAATGTTTCACGTTATGTTATATTTGTGTTTTCTATATTGCAACATTTTGGTATAATAGTATTGAGATAAACAATGTTTGTTATAGTCAGAATTCTCTAAAACAATCAGGCATCCTTTATAACAATATTTCAATGTAATAGTTATGTTTGCTATGGAATCGATTCATCTTTTATTTTATGTTATGTTATATGATATATTTTTCTATTAATTAACATTTGTATCATTTTTTTTTTTTTTGTGAATTGAACAGGGTTTCTTGTAGCTATCCAAATAAGAATATTACATTCAAGATTGATGAGAGTAGTGATAATCCTTATTATTTGGCTTTTGTTATATGGTATCAACAAGGAAAAACTGATATTTCTGCCGTTCAATTGTGTGAGGTACGAATTTAACTTATATATACTGACATTACACAATATATATATATATATATATATATATTATAATATGCTTTAATTTTTTTATAACAAATCTGAAGTGCTAATAACTAGACTCTAAACATAATCATTTTTTAAAAAACACATATACAAAACATTGGGCCAAAACTATGTACTGAATTTTATTGAACTCGTATATATTCAAACCTACATCTGCCCGGTTCAAAATCCTTAATTTTGTATATATACCAACTTAAAAATATTTTGATTTTTCAAATATGCAGACACAAAATTTTGTGTGCAAATTATTGGATAGGACACGTGGCGCAGTATGGACAAGTTCATCACCACCAAAAGGACAATTGCAAATAAGAATGTTACTGAGTTCTGATGATGGAGATGAAAAATGGGTTATTCCTTTAAATAATATTCCTGAAAATTGGAAAGCTGGTGAAACATATGATTCTGGAATACAAGTGGATTAATAACGGAGCAGGAATGAGAGGTTGTCCTTTCTGATCAGTCCAGTAATTTCGCAATTATTATCATGTTGCCGGTGAAAAGGCACTAAATTGGATAAGCAGCTAACATAAATTACTATCGAACAATATATTTCGTATAATTTGTAAGAAAAAAATAATTATTTTAATGTAATTTGTTGATTAAATTTGTCTCATATAAAAAAAGAGAGAGTATGTATATTGGCTCTTTTCTAATAAGTGTAGTTGTTATAAGTGTCAATTCAATTACTATTGTATTTTTGCCAACTAATAAAAGTTCAGATATTTTGTTGTAGCAGTTTCTCAAGTTTCTAGTCAGTAATTTAGATTTTTAGAATATAGGTGACAATTGATAATATTATATCATTAAAAAGGAAAAATATATTAAATGAGAATTGATTTCTAATTCTCATGGTAAATAATTCACCAATCAAATATGTCCTTTCGATTTCTTCTTTTTTTGGAAGGGGTGACAATCAATAATATTATATCAATTTTAGAAAATATATGAATGAAATATCTAGTTTTATGGAGAAATCATGAGTTCACGAACTCCATATTTTAACTTTGACTCTAAATTGTTAAAAAGGGACGGCTACAGAAGGTAAAACCAAGGGTTTATTAAAATGGAAGCTCATTTTCAATAAAGCATTTAATCCAACTTTACAATATGTTTTAAATTTGAAGGAATTGAAACCTAAATGTAACAAACAAAATCTTGAATTGGTGGTCAATTATCATCTATACTACAAAAATAAATAGGAATTAGAGACATAATATATGTCGTTAAACAACAACAAAAAATAGACGCTAATTCTATATATATAACATTTAGATTGTGACTCTCATGATTCATATTTTAAATTCAACTAATGAATTTGTCCACACTTCGCGCGGCTAAAAGACGATAAGATATCAAACATACGATAATAAAATATTCATATAAAATATAAAATAAAGATAAATCATAAAGAGAACGTACGAAATAAATAAATAATGCTACTTTATTCTTATGACCTTAATCATTAAAAAATAGACAAAAAAATATGAAATTAATACATAATTATTCGATTTCATTTCGACGTGACGACGTCCACCCCACAAGTTGTTCACCATACAAATAACCTTCCTTTTGTTCTTTAAATCAGCCAAAAACATGAATATAATAAGCACCAGAAACATAACTTAAAAAGGCAATAATGTGATATTTTTACTACGTCTTAGGCCGTCTCAATTTATAACACAATAATATGAAATATCAATATTGTCATGAATATAACTATTAATTATTTTAGGGATTATGAGGATAAAAAGTTATGAGAGTGATAAATATAAAGACCATTAAATTTTACATTAAGTAATATGAATGGATGGTTAATTGACATATTTATTTATTATATAATATACAAAATAAAGAGAAATCATAGAGAGAACATATGAAAAAATAAAATAATGTAATATTATTCCTATGATCTTATTCATTAAAAAATAAAAGAAAAAATACACTCCCACAAGCTGATCTCCATTCAATAGTTTTCATATTATACTTCAAATCAAATTAAAACAAGAATATAATAAACACAAAAAACATAACAACTTAAAAAGTTAATGTAATCATTTTTACAAAGTTTTACAATATCTTATTTTTAACTCTGCAATATAAAATACCAAATAATATTTTTAAATATGAAGGAATACATTCAACACTACATAAATTAGATAGACATAACTATATTATTTCTTTAATCATCCTTTCTAAGTATACCATAACGGAATAAAACTCATAACAATAAATGAATAAATTATACAAAGAAAAAATAAATAGAAGATGGTCTTAATTTTCACAATTCTTTTAATTTTCTAAAGAAAGTTCATCAAATACAAAAAAATTAGATAATTTAATTTAATTAGCTGCCAAATGAGTGACTATTCTATTAAAACTAAATAATTAAAAATAAATAAAATAACATATTTACACAACCTTCTTCCATACATATATACTGAGAGCAAACAAAAAGTTAGTGGAATACAAATTTTCAAGCATAATATGAAACTGCAAAACTAAAAAGTCATAAACATAATTATGATTGCATCAAATTGAGAAAAAGATAAGAAAAATTGCAATTTCGAAAAGAAATCAGGGGGGGAAAACGTAAAGATTTGGCCCCTGAATGTACTTTCATGTATAATTTTTGAGGAAATAAACACAAATTACTTTCTTTTCTTTTAGTTTTTACCCTGTTATCTTCAAAGTCTGCATATTGTCTCATGAACTACTCATATCAAGATATCTACTCAAGAAGAACAATTAATTCTTTGATTTGTAGATGCAGTAGATTAAACAGACGTCAAATAGTGAAAAACTTAAAGACTGTTATGCAATTGAAAGAGCATATTGCAGCTTAATGATCCATTATTTCAATTTAATTCTGACCACTTTAATGACCCATTATAATTTATAATGTAATAAATACAAATAATAATGAAAGAAATAATTTATTTTTTTAAAGATTTGAAGAAAGAAAATAAGAAAAAAATTCAAAATTGTGAGAAAATAAATAAATAGTAATAGAGGTCAATGAGACATGCCATATCAGTGGATTCATTTTCAGCTTTATTAATATATATAGATTCGTACCTGATGAAGGACCACAATTGAACTCATAAATAACACTATTACATTTTATTGCCTTAATTAAGGTAAACTTATGACTTTTATATTTATGGACGGTTTTATTTTAATATATAAGTCTATTTTAGTAGGTATTATTACGATAAATGTTATTCAATATTCCAAATATTGAATGTAGAGACGTCTCAAACTCTTCCTACAAGAGATTTGAGCGGGTTCACAAGTGCATGTCCTATTCAATATTTATTTTCTTGTAGTTTTTTTCTCATTGGTATATTTCTTAATTAACTCACTGGCTTACACATAACAAACCATGGTCGGTCTATTATAACAAATCGACTTATTCGTAGGGATGGATCTAGAGGTTTAATTACGAGTGGAGGCAAAATCAGAATATATATGGAATGTCGCAATTATTCTTGTTACCAACGATTGTGATGGAATGAATAAGATTACTTTCATTTTTATCCTAATTTCTCAGGTTCAAATCCTATGAATAAAAAATAGATCTAGAAGGAAATATGTTCCCCTTTCTAATGGACTTTATAGAAACAAATCTAGATTAGTTAAGAGTGAACACTAGATTTAAAAAAAACATCATTGAACCCTAATCTATTTTTAAAAAGGTAAAAATTTCCCTAGTCTATTTTTTTCTGTGAGGAATTACTCTTTTGTCTCTTTATATAGACTATGGACCATATCCATTTATTTGTTATATATGCACTACTCAAATTAATGTTCTTTGTGGTCCTAAATATATGTATATGCACTATATCAAAAATATCATTATCGATAATAGCTTAATTGTCACTAAATATGTATTTTTAGCGGTAATTAACACTCTTTATATATGTTTTTAAAACCTTTTAGCGATATTGGTTCGCATTTAATTAATGTCGGTAAAGACTTTAGTACTCTTTATTAATGTCTATATTTATTGCCGGTAAAATTTATTTTTGTTTTAGTGATTTTTTTTAAATTTGTTAACATCTTCTTATTGGTTGTTCTTGTATCTTCTTAGTTCCTATCACATTTCATCTTGAGTTTTCTCTTTATTGTGATTGGCCATTTGTACTTTATTTCACCAAACATAATTTTCTCACTTGTATTTTTGGTTCTAAAAAAAACAATAAATATGAAAAGATGTGCATGTACCAAATAAATGTTGGCTTCTATTGGAAATAGTGATGTATCCAACTAATTATCCTATCTTCCTATTGGGAAAGAGATATTATATTTTCAAGAGGGAAAAGTGCAAGTTGCTTTACTATAGCTAAAATGGAATATCTATAGATTTTGTTTTTTGCTCAAATATATACTCCCTCCGTCCCTATTTAGTTGTCCATATTTCCTCTTTTAGTTGTCCCTATTTAGTTGTCCATTTTGACAAATCAAGAAAGGACAACAAATTTTTTCCTATTATACCCTTATTTAAAGTGAAAAATTGTCATAAATAAAGTAAATAAACTTATGAACTTCCCAGCATTGATTAGTTATCTTGAGTGAATTTATTTTGGAATTGTAAATTGTACTATAAGGGTAAAATTGTAACTTCACTATGCTAATCATTGTTGCATTAATCTGTGTGCCATTTCTAAAGTGGACAGCTAAATAGGGACGGAGGGAGTATATCATATGATTGTAAGTGAGGGTTTGGACTTTGGACATTAAAAGAGAGAGAGAGAGAGAGAGAGAGAGAGAGAGAGAGAGAGAGAGTATGTAGTATTTGGATTTTTTTTTTTAAAATAGTGTTTAAAAATTGGACATGAATATAACTTGAAAAAATATTGAACTTTTTTGAAGTGAAAATACGAAAATCAAGTATTAGAAGTTTTTCAAATTTCGAAAAATTAGAGTAATTCTATATCCAAATATACCTATGGAATATAATTTCGTAAAAAAGATGAAATTTATCCATGGCCAAAAGGTCCCTAAAGTGACCTATTTTTAACAACATGAATAGTTTCACCAATCGAGTATCCAATAATAAGACAATTTTATATTGTCGTACTCTTGGCACCAAAAGTTATTCTGATGAATTTGTATTATGATGCTTTTTTTGTAATGTCAATTATCAATATGATATGCGTATCTCAGTTAGTTCACTAAATAACCTATTTTGCATAAGAGCAAATGTATGATGTAATGGTAGATGAAGCTTCCAATCTAATCATTTTAAATATTATTGTAATGTGATTACCTACGGTGTGAAATTACAAACAAAAGAAATTACTTGTGTTACTGATAAATTATAATTTATACGCCCTTTGAGATACTTATAAGGACACTTTAATTTTTACACTATTTGTTGATAATATTTACCTACATTATATCATAATTTTTTTCGTAAAGTGATATCTTGTATATAAAAGACTTTCTAAGTGGAACTAATCGAAAAAAGAATTGGTCTTTTTCATTTACTTTTAGCCATGCATGATGAGTATGCATGCTTGTGATCCAAAGTGACGTACGTATATCTTTTTGTAATGGATTGTCAACCCAAATTTGGGGTAGTATAGTGTGAAATTTTATATTTGAGGTGCGTAACACATTATTAAGTCATGTCTTATGGTGTATTATGCAATTTTTTCTAAACATAATTCTTAAAAAAAATCATGAAATAGAAAAGGAAAAGAAAGGGAAATTTACACTTTTAGTCCTTTAAATATTGAGAAACTCTGAATTTGGTACTTGTGATTTCATGTTAAGCATGTTTAATCTTAAATTAATTGAGATGTGCACTTTTGATTTCTCTGATTATGAATTTCCACGAATTATTACATGTCAAATCATTCAATTATCTACATGTTCTACTACATGTATTAGTACTATTACTCCATATTTGAGGCTAATATATAAAAAAATGTGAATATCATATATTTTTCTATGGATGGAAAAATGGTGAGGTCATATCTGAAAACATCTATACATACTACACTGGATATGTTATTGTTTTGTATTAGAGGGGCCAAAAATATTTGTGTTATTTAATTTAATGTTAAGTATATTTATAATTAGGTGAATATTCTGAGGAGGAGAAATAGAATTTCTTAATAATTAAGAACTCAAAAGTGTTATTATCCCAAAAGGCCAAATACAAAAAAGATCAACAAAAAAACAAAAACAAACAAAAAAAAAACAATAATGAATGGAAATTTCCCTTGAAAACGACTAAAATGGAGTATAATAGTCTAATAAATTGACTCAAATAATTTTCCTTTTATGATTAAAGCTTATGGGGCGGTTTTATGATCTATCACTTTTAAGTTATGTATTAATCAACTTTTATACAATTGGGACTACTAAAATATATTGTGCTAAGCTGGTTTGATTGCTACCATATATCTAATTTATACAAAAAAAATTAAAAAAATTATTACTATTGTTATGTCATAGGAGAAAAGGCACTAGATATTTAACATAGTAAATTAGTATCCATATATAACATGATAATATATATAACACAAGTAAAATATATAGCTCTAACATGATAATATATATAACACAAGTAAAATATATAGCTATATTATTTTGAGATGTTTGGCAATTTAGTAAAAGTATAAACTATCTTATTAGACATACATCCCTACTATATATACTAATTCAACTTATACTTTTAAATAATTATGTATCGTACCGCTAATTAAGAGTTTCTTATCATATACTAAAAAGATATACACCTAAATACATGTATTTTTCCTACCCAATATACTAAAATAGGGAGAGAGGCAAGCGAAATAATCATGTATTCCAGGTATATGTGAATCACACTAGATACATATGTATGTGTGTATCTGGTATAATTCACTTGTATTTGGAATATCAAATACATGAGAGTTGACGAGCGAGATGGGAGGGAGGTGAATGAGATTTCTTATGTATCTTAGATACATGTGAATCTACTTGGATACAATGTATCTAGAACAAATTACACCTAATTTTGACCCCATGTATACCGAGATACATATGTATTTGGACGCACCAAAATCTGGTAAACTAAAGTGTATCTAAGTAATTAACTTCTAAACTAGTGAGTTTTTTTTCCGGTAAGTTCCCCTCTTTAAATATAAACACAGAAACGATTTATGCAAAAAAATAAATAAATTATATCGATACACATCGTGACATCGAATTACATTTACATGTTGTAACAACCAACCTTCCTTATTTTTTATAGTTATAATTACTTATAAATTTCATATTTAAGAAAATTTACCTATATGGTGCAAAAAATATTTTACATTGGTAATGTATATAATTTAAACTCTATTTATATGAAAAGAAAAAAAGAGCAATGTGATTTGTATGAAATGATAGCGGGAGGAAATTCATAATTATTATTTTTCCAAATTGAAGAAAAAGAAATTAAAAAGAAGACAAAATGATTTTGGTTTGCCTTTTTATCTTTTTCTTTTTGGATGACCAATTTTGCAACTAGATAAACAAGCTTCTGATAATGACAATACATTAAATACACATAAAATTTCATAAATAGTGTTATTAACGTTCATTTTTATAAAAATAAAAAAAGTGACGTTTTATTATATCTCAAAATTTAGTAACATTTTAATTTCAAAACGTAACAAACATTATAATAAATAAAGAATTTTGCAGTAACTATTTAACGATAATAAAATAATTATAATTATATTATATTTTACTATAATAATATAATATAAATTTTTAATCAATACTGAATATAAATATCGTTAATGACTTTAATAATTCTCGATGTAATTGTCAATTGAATGTGGGCAATTAACATGTTCGTCGAGGCAACTATCCATTACTTACGTGCTTAGTTCTACACATTTAAGGAAAAAGGTACATTAAATATATGATAAAACACTTATAGTACGCGTAAACTGGCCCAAACATTAATCTTACGAAAGGAAAAAAATCCTTCATTCAAAAAGAATAATGATAATATGTGTATGTATAACTTTTCATTGAAAAAATTCGTTACTCTTGTTGTGACCTTAATCTACCTCCTCGTGAAATTGCTTACTCTTGTGTTCAAATTGTGACAGCAAATTGAAAGTCAACAAAAGACAACAGAAAAAGGGAGGACAGTTGTCAAATATTTTTAGTCAAACACATCATTGTAAATAAAAATAATAAAAAGTAGAATCGGTGTCGAAGTACATAAGTACAAAACTATTCCCACCGTCCTATATTGCGTTTTTCGAAAATCAATTTGACTAATTTTTAAAATTAAATTAGATTACATTAATTTGATATTTCTACAAAAAAATTAGAGATTCAGAAACTTTATGAAAAGTACATAAATTACAATTTTTTGCATATCAATATGATGAAAAAATACATCATAAAATATTAATTAAAGTTTTCGTAATTTAACTCTAAAAAAAATCATGACAAGTAAAAGTGAACGAAAATAGTAATACCAAAAAAAAGTCCTGCAATTATAATACTAATAAGAATAGACATGAGATTCTATTATTTCTACTATCTTGTCCCACAAAGATGGTTCTGTCAAAATTTTTTTCCTTGCGATCCTTCTTCGATTTTTTATTTTTTTTTATATTTTGATTCGAGAAGAGTTTATTAAAAATAATTTTTCTACTTCATAAAAATGAAGATAAGTTTAATATATATTTATCTTCTTTAGATATCATTTATGAGATTATACTAAATATATTGTTATTTTTGTATTTTACTTCGATTGATTAACTAAAAGATAGGGAGTAATATTTTTTTTTTGGAATTTTTAACTATATAATTTTTTATTTTTTAAAACTTGAAATTTATGTGTTCAAATTCACATCTAAAATTAGATATTTGATCCTCGTACATTCTACACATTTGATTAATTCAACTATCACTATTGGAAATCTTAACGAGTTATTTGATTGCATACTTCTCCATTTGCCTGTCTTACACTAAAATAAATTTGAATTTCTTCTTTCATTATTCTTTTCGGTATCTTTTTTCTTAATCCTTTCTTACGTAATTTTTTTTTAAAAAAAAATTCGTATCCAATCAAAATACACGTCTAAGGAAATGAATAGAAATGTGCATCACGGACTCTGAATTTATTGTCAAATAGGATGATAATGAATAGAAATGTGCATCACGGACTCTGAATTTATTGTCAAATAGGATGATAAGCACACTACGTACCTTTCTATAGCCACAATCTGTATTTCTATGGCAGTAATCAAAAGTCAACTTTTTCCAAATCAAACTCTATATAACTATGAACTATGTTTTCAAAGAAAATGGTGGTTTGATAGCTAATTAAAGTCATGTATGTATTAGTATGTAATATAGAAATAAGTTATGAGAAAATATATGTATATATTAGTTATGCATATTGTAAAGTGTATTTATTTCTATGTATGTTATCTCACTTTCTATTCTAATACATAAATAATTTTTTCATAACTTATTTACATCCACTTCTTATTCATCATGATTTGTTAATTATTGAGGGACTGTTTAATAGGATGTATAAGCATAATGTTAAATTATAATATATTAGTAACGCTGATATTAGTTACGCTTAATCCTTTTTCTTTTTCTCTATCTCTTGATGCTTAATTCCACTTGCAATATTATTTTTAATACATTTTTGTGTGACTACCATTTATGCACGTATGCTAATTTTTTGTATAACGTCCGACCTATAAGTTTACAGCTGTTTTAATTCCATACACTTTATTATTATTATTATGGGGTCTTTAAGATCATGTCTATGAAGTCATGATTAACTTTATTATCTTAAATTCTATCAATTAGTCGGTGGCTTTTCTTACGAGTTGCATGTTTTTTTCCATTTTTAGCTTATTCTTAATTAATCAAAGCTTAATTAACTCACCGAATTGGTTAAAGGATTTGATTTTTAAAATGCGTCTCTACCTTTTTAAGATAGAGGTATGATATACATATTATCCTCCTAAAATTATACTAGATATATTATTAGAAGGCAAAATCAGATAGGGAACGAACCAAAGCTCTTACGACAAAAAATTATTTTACACACACAAGGTTAAAAAAAGTGTGTGTGTTGGAGGTGGAGGGGACGATGCAAAGAGTGGGTGACCTTTATGACATTGAAGTGAATGAAAATTCTAGGATTTTAATTTAAGTAGAGATAAAATTGCTAAATAATTTTATCCCATTTGTCTAAATTTCGGTTATCTAATACCTCATCTATTTTTTTACTTGTCTAATTTGTATCTTATACTCCTCTTAAAAAGTTATTAATTAAGTATTTATTTTATTAAATTATCTCTATTAATTAATAGTACTTTAAAAATTTAAATTTGACTATTAGTACTTCAAGTAATTTGGAAAGTTGTATAAGCAAAACGGGCTATAGAGAGTACAAGGGAATAGGGGTATCTGATTTCGATGGAAGATAGAAGATACTTGACAAAATAGTCGAGATGTCTGTCATTATTGGCAGGGTCGAGCTAGGGGGACTGGAAATTATATTGTATTTAATATACTAAAATGATTGATTATGAATAAATTATAGATGTTGAATCTTCTTAGTTTCATTTCGTGTTTATTTTTTTATATTTGAATCTCCTTCGAGAAAAATTATTACTATGTCACTGACGGTCAAACACCAAAAATTATAAATTATCAATTATATTTTTAAAAATAGGAGGCAGCATTTAAATTAAGGTAGCAGATACGTGGTGAAAATGCATATAGTAAACAAAGACCATGTTATAAATTTTCTATATTATTTTTATTAAATATATAAGGGTTGCCACTTGCCAGCCAAGATTTTGGTCACCAACAGTGAATTATGCCTTAATAAAATAAGTGATTAATTAATCTTACTAGATCCTAATCTTTCTGAATATTCCATTAATTATGTGATTCTTGGACTTAATCACTTGTTCTCTTTCTAGTTTTGTGGATTTTTAAATTGGAAAAAAAAAAACATTGGTACAAATCTTCCTTTACTGTTTTTGTCAATGGCTTATGGTTAGTCCACTAGGCATGGATATATCATTTGAATTTAATTAGTACTAACAAGTTGTTAAAGATTGAAAATGACTTTTCTTATTTTTATATGCTTTTTCTTTGTGTTTACTTGAAATTTCAGCAATTTCACTACCTTTGTTTTAGCTCATAGAAGAACCAATTTTTGGGACCATTAAAAAAAAAATTCCATCCTTTTTTTTTTAAAAAAAAACACACAAAATGCAAGTTGAGGAAATTGATGTATGTTAAGCTTGGCCATAACTTTTTTCTGTCCTGTTCCATTTGGTCTTTGTAAGAATCTTCTTTGTAATTAGTAACTTCTTGTTTTTTTGTTTCACACTTTATGTCTGGTGTCTGTATTGGGATCCAACTAAATTTTGATTCGCGTCAGGAAGTTCACTCTCTAATAAAGGCAATTTCATAATTAGGGTTTAAATCCGAGATATTAAGGGGTCGTTTGGTAGCACTAATTCATCTCGAGTTTGATAGGATAAAATGATATTAATTTTATATTGTGTTTGATTGATAACGTAAATTTAACTTGGGATTATAATGCCAAATTATTGTAGTATAAAATTAATCTTTTTCACGGTATCTCACGTCATGAATGAGACCTAAAATTGAAGGAATACTGCGTTGTTAAGCAACTTGTTTGTTAAATGGTCTAAGAGAATGTCCTTAAATACATGTGGAAACTCCAAGAACACTGGCAAAAAGTTCAAGTCTTTTGTGACACTTTTTTTTTTCTTGGCATTCTTGAAAACATATAATTTACTAGCATTTATTGTTTCTTGAACTTCATTAAGTTCTAAAAGTTTCCAACTTTTTCTTTCTTGTGCAAATGAAAACAAGAAGAGGAAAAAGATCAGAGGTATTTGTTTATTTATTCTTAACAAAATATATTGTATAGTATATTTCTTAGTTGTGGTGATATTGAAGAGTGATTTGTTTTATTTTGGTTTTAGGCATTTTGGCCTTCAATTGTGATGAAGAAATGGTTTAATATTCAGCCTAAACTTTATGATTTTAGTGAAGATGAAGTTGATACTGAGACAGAGAGTGAGGATGATGGTATGTTTCTTTTTTCTTTTAAGTTTCATAGTCGATGTCTATCAGAAATAGTCTCTTTACTTTTACAAGGTAGGGGTAAGACTGCGTATACACACAACAAACTCGAGTTTACTCGTGGGATTATAATGAGTATGTTGTTGTTTCTTTTAAGTTTCTTGATTAGTTGTTTTTTTTTGGGAAAAATTTGTAGTTTGTTCACTTAAAGATGAAAGGGTGCATGAAGATCATTGGCACAGATCACCAGGAAAACCTACTGATTGCCAGCCTCAAACTTCAGGTACTACTTGAAGTTCTGTTTCAGTTTATCCTTTTGGTTAGCTTGTGCACACCTCGACTATTCCATCATGTACTACTGGTAACTCCAACTAAGAAAATACTAGATGATTTATTCTCATCTGCCTAAGCCTTGGTTGGTAGTTACCTGGTACCTGTGTAAGTGGAAGGTATCAAGTAACCGGTGGAATAGTTGAAGACTCTACTACAATTATTACTTTGATTGTGCTTCATTTCATGATCATGCCTAAATTTTGTATATGATGAGAAGTTAGGATGCAATTTGTCTAAAAAAAAATGCTAATAGTGATCTATTTCCATCTGCCTAAGCCTTGACGGACAGAGTCACCCGATACCTAGGTAAGTGGTGGAATAGGCAAAGCCTTACATGTAAACTACTACAATCATGACTTTAATTGTGATCAATTTCATGATCATGCCTAAATGTTGCCAACAAGTTAAGATGCAAAAAATACTAGATGAGTTTTTCCATTTGTCTAAGCCTTGGTGACCATAGTTAACCGGTACCTATGCAAGTGGGAGGTAGCAGGTAACTGGTGTGATAGTCGGGGCATGTGGAAATGCCATTATGTATGGAAATACACTTAATATAGTTCCATTGTGCCTTAGATATTTCAACTATTCTAGCTTTTTTTTCGATATATTCAGCTATTTGAAAATTTGAATTGAAATTACTCAGGGAAGACTTCAACCAAGTATTCATCTAGACACAGGAGAGGGAAATCAGAAACTCTGAGAGTTCAGTATATTAATACAAAAGAAGTGAGGTTTGGCTTTAAATTCAGTTCGTTTCGATTTGCTTTTTGTGATACTGGTATCTAGTTATAAGATTTTATCGTTCCTCGGAGACTTACATATCCCCTAATTTCCCTTCAGAGTTACTATAGGAACTTGGAATGTTGCTGGAAGACTTCCAGATGAGGATCTTGAGATTGATGAGTGGCTTTGTATGAATGAACCAGCTGATATATACATCCTTGGGTATGTGCTTTTCCATCAATTTTACCCGTTTTAATCGATCCGTGTATCGCTCTTATTCTTTGCCTTTACCTATATGAATCCCCTTACAACTACAAAAAGGAAAAAAATGGATCTAACTATGAAGTTTATTGTGAATCTGTCGCTAAATAGCTCATAGCTAACAAAATCTTCTTGTCTAGCTAAATCAGTTCAAACTTATAGTGAAATTATATTTTCTCATTACAGTTTCCAAGAGGTAGTTCCTCTAAATGCTGGAAATGTACTGGGAGCAGAAAATAGAAGGCCAATTCCAAAATGGGAGACGATTATACGCAGAACGTTAAATAGAACGACAGTGGAACCTGAGGCTAAGCTAAAGAGTTACAGTGCTCCACCGTCTCCGGTGTTAAGGACTTCTCCTGCAGCTGATATAATTGCTGATGTGGTAACTACTACTACTGCACTAGATATAATGGCAGAGGTGTCGATGAACACCAGGTTTTTTCACTGAAGATAGCATGATCAACCTGAGGAGGAACTTGCAATTAAAGAGATTATATGGCATTGATTGTGATAGTCGATTGGATTGGCCTGAACGTTCACTCGATGCAACGCCTCAGGTCCTTTCTTCGACTTTTAAGTTGAGAAGAGTATCAAGCAACTGTGCTCTAGCTTTTAGCAATCATGATGTTGGATTAGATGGTAGCAGGTTAAAAAGACGGCACCAAAGCTCCAAAGACTTGGGATCATTGTGGACGAATCAACAAGAGGAACCTGAAGTTCTTGATGCTCTTTCTGATGGCTCCAATCAATTTTCTGACGAGGAAAATGATCTCTTTGAGGAATTCACAGAGTTCGAAGATGAAAGATCACTTCTAAAACATGGTGTGAATTCACATCCGAGGTATATTCGTATTGTTAGCAAGCAGATGGTTGGGATATATGTATCGATTTGGGTCCGTAGGAGGTTGAGAAGGCACATAAACAACTTGCAAGTCTCCCCCGTCGGAGTTGGACTTATGGGATACATGGGAAACAAGGTACTGCTTCTTCTTTCAAGAACTTCATTGAATCAAGCATCAGCATTCACTAGTTGTAGAAAGTGAAATATTGGAGTCAAAAAGGACATATGAACTTTTGAGGGCTTTATACCCGTGTTGCTCGGATTCTCCAAATATGCTGCCAAACCCGTGTCTGATCATTGAAATATACACTATTTTTTGAGGATCCGACACACACACACCCAGAGGCACTTTTGAGGAGTTGGAGAAACATAGCTTTATTCCCCCTTATTTCCTATCTTCTAATCAAAATGGTTATTTGGAAGATCACTTTCTGAGTAATCATATTTAGCTAGTATTTTGAGTGCTATTCCCTAGTAGATTCTCTTAGTTCACAACCATATACCCGGTAGCGGAGCTACATGTAATGAAGGGGTTCAATTGAATCCCATTCGGAAAATTATACTGTGTATAATCTGTTGAATGAAGGGGTGCCTTAGAGAAATGGTAAAGTTGTCTCTGTATGACCTATAGGTCACGGGTTCAAGGGGTGGAAGCAACATTGATGCTTGCATCAAGATAGACTGTCTATGTCAAGTTCCATTGGGTTCAGCCCTTCCCTGAAACCTGCGTGAACGCGGGATGCTTCGTGTCTTGCATTTTCTTGAACCTATTGCTTTACATGAAACCTAAAGCTGATACTAATTTATGGTTCTTTACAGGGATCTGTTTCTGTGAGCATGTCTCTTTTCCAGTCAAGGCTATGCTTTGTTTGTTCACATTTAACTTCTGGCCAAAAGGACAGGGCGGATCAAAGGCGTAACGCTGATGTATACGAAATTATGAAGCGCACACATTTCTCATCTGTATTCGACACTGATGCAGATCAACCACAAACAATTCCATCTCATGAGTAAGTAACACTCCATCCATTTCAATCTGTTTGTCTGGTTTTGACTTGACACGGAGTTTAAGGAAGTAATGAAGACTATTGAATCTTGTGGTCGTAACCTAAAGATATGTAGAATGTAACAAAACGCCATTTGATCTTATGGTCTTAAACATGCCATATACATTATCTGGTCCTTTTCACATTATTATTTCTAATGCTATGGATGATTTTCTCAATTATATGGAGTACTAGATTTAGACGTGACGATAACTGCTCAGTGTTTTCTGTTCAACAATAAATAGCAGAAATATATAGCATGTGTTGAAGCTCTAACAAAGAGTTGTATTTTCTAATTTCAAATGAGATGTGCAGTATTTATACACACAATTTATACGCCATCCTTTAATGTAAGCAGTCAGATATTCTGGTTTGGGGATCTGAATTATCGAATCAATATGTTGGATGCTGAGGTGCGGAAGCTAGTTGCCAGAAAACAATGGGATGAACTTCTCAACAACGATGAGGTAAGACTCATCACTAACTCTACGTATCAAACATGATATGGTAATTAGGAAACGGAAGAAATAACCTGCTATAACCGGTTAAAAATTGCCCCAGATGTATAAAAATTCTCTGTGTTGTTCATGTATATAACTTAAGCTCTAATGATATCATCACATGGCAGCTAATCAACGAACTTCGAAATGGCAATGTTTTTGCTGGTTGGAAAGAAGGGGCTATTAACTTTGCACCAACATACAAGTATGAGATCAACACGGATAGATATGTCGGGGAGAGTCCAAGAGAAGGGGAGAAGAAGAGATCACCAGCTTGGTAAGTGACATTTCTCTTAAATGAACAAATTTCAAAATCATGGACTCGAACAAGACATTGTCACGATCACAATATTTCAGCATATTTTGATAGGATTTAACTTACATACACTGCCAGTGTATTTTAACCTGTTATAGCATGTTACCCGTCTTATTTTTCACTGATCCCACTTATTATAGTCGATCATATATTGTACTGACAGTGCATATAAATTAAATTCGTTCTGACAATAGAAGTTGAAATGAGTATTTCCTAATATCGTGCAGGTGTGACCGTATACTGTGGTTAGGGAAAGGTATAAAACAGCTCTTTTACAAGCGAGCCGAGTTAAGACTATCTGATCACAAGCCTGTAAGCTCAATGTTCTCGGTAGAAGTTGAAATATTCGATCACAGAAAGCTCCAGAGAGTCCTCAATGTTAACACCGCCGCTGTACATCCAGGGATCCTGCTAGATATTGAAGAGTAAGACTTAGAAGCTTTTTCAGATAAGTTTTCATCAAGAATGACAAGTAAATGAGTCGGTGATAATCACACGAAATTTTTGGTGTTTTCAGTTAGGAATCAGAAATGAAGCATCATGTACATATGTACTTTAAGACATAGCATGCGAATCCAGGATCTAGAGTCAATCAGTAGATTCAAAATGTTTTATATGACGGACAAGCCTGCAAGGTATTCAAAATCCTGTTATTTTGAAAGGAGATAAGACACGAGACAAAATTCGTGTCTTTCAGAGACTCAACATACATATATATATATATATATAGTTGAGCAATGAATAGTTTGAACCACAGAATCTCATGCTTTAATGTTTTGTTATTAAAAAAATAGAATTTTGAGGGAATTTCCCCTTATTGTAAATTTTGTTCTTCCCAAGTTTTTTGTTGTATGGTTTTGTAAATTATGAAATTAACTCTTGATACACATTTCAAAGTTTGCTTTTAGAGTAGACATCTTTTGTGTTTGTAACAGGTTAACTTAACAGAAGTTATATAGTGTTCTATTCTTTAACTCATGAAATAGAGTTTCTAGTTGTGAAGGGCTTATTGTTATTGTTCAGAGATTTATGTTTACTTGAGCTGAGTATCTATCGGAAACAACCTCTCTATCTTCACAAGGTAGGGGTAAGGCTGTGTACACACCATCCTCTCCAGATCGCACTTGTGGAATTACACCGAGTATATAGTCATTGTAATTCATAGATTTGTTATGTGGAAAGAAACGAAAGATTATTTTATTCAATTTTTAGTTTCAAGCATTCATTTCATTGTTGAATATGTTTTTAAGTCGGGAATCAAATTTTTAGTCTTTATGATATTCAACCAAACATAATTAACCTTCAATTACTTGAAATGTGCACTTTTAATCCTTTTGCTTGTAAATAATCATAATCTTTTTTGAAGTATTAACAGTTCAACCATTTAATTATCCATATATTATGTTAAAATTGTATAGTTACTGCATATTTGAGTATAATTTACTTCTAAAAAAAAGTCTAAATACAACACATTTCCAATATTGAAGGACCAAAATCAAATATTTTAATTAGTTGAAAATTAAATATGTTAAATTATGTTTTATAGGGACCAAAATTTGAATTTACCCAAAAGTGAGCAACCAAGAGTGTTATTATCCTAAACTTTCTTATATATTACTCCTATATAAAGATAAACACAAGAAATTAATTTCCCGCAAAATATTTTCACGATAAATCTCCCTACTGGAACGTACGTTTTCAGATCTGAGGCGTCGGATCGCCTTTCGTCGGCAAAAAACGCCGGCAATTTGTTATTTTCCGATTCTATGTCGCCGGAAACGAGTGTTTCCGAATCAAATCATGGATGTTAAATTCCTTCGAGCAAATCGATGAACCTGTAAAATCTGTAAGTCGTTCTATTATCAACTACTATCGTCTTTTCATTTGATTTGTACATTTTCGTTTATTGAGAGTCAATTTGATTAACTGTTGAGCGAAGAGGAACATAGAAAAGTTTCATATTTTTCAGAAATTGAAGTACTATAAGTTGCATTTCTCGATATTAATATTGTGAGTGAAATGCATTTTTGAAAAAATTGGTTACAGTTTCCCTAATTTGAACCTGTAACATATGTAAGTCGTTCTATTAGCAGCTACTATCGTCTTCTCATTTGATTGCTAATTTTTTTGTTTATTGATAGTCAATTTGATTAACTGTTGAGCGGAGCGGAACTTAGATAGGTTTCATAGTTTTTCAAAAATTGAAGTAATATTAGATGCATTTCTCGATATTAATATGGTGAGTAAAATGCATTTATCAAAATTTTGATTAAACTTTCCCTAATTTGAAACCGGAAATCGGAAAGAGGTAAGCATTTTGGTCAAAGGAATGTTTGATGCTTAGTGTTCATATCATTTTCGGTTTATTTGAAGTCATTTGATTAACTATTGAGCGAAGCAGAACATAGATACATTTCATACTTCCAAAATTATGGTGAGGAGAATGCATTTTCAAAAATTTGGTTAAACTTTCCTCTAATTTGAATCACAGAAATCAAAAAGAGCTAAGCATTTTAAGACAAAGGAATGTTTATTTGATTGGATTTGGTTTATTGAAAGTCAATTTGATTAACTGTTGAGCGAAGAGGAACAGAGATTCATTTCATATTTTCATAAATTAAAGTAGTAAAAGTTGCATTTCTCCATATCAATTTGGTGAATAAAATGCATTTTAAAAATCTACTCACCATATACAAGTTTATAAGGTCCAAAGTTTATTTGTGCCGTAACCGTTTATTTAAGTAGAAATCATGATGTGTAGTTCACATCTAGGCTATAGTTTATAATTCTTTCTTACATGCAGTTGTTTTTAAGCTCAACTTAATCTTTCTGTGATGAAATGCAGAAGTTCCTTAAGTGTGGTTTATTATCTTTTGAAGTTACCTGTGAATGAAAGATAGCAGTTAGATATCTTTGTGTTGCATTTTCAATTCAGATTTCACCATGTCTAGTCATCATCATCTCAGTTCCTTCTGGATTTTCTAGGTTTACACCTATGAAACAGGTATCAGTATCGCGGATAAAACAAAACAATGGAATTTTTATTTTTTTATTTTTTTAGTTTCTAGTGTTGTGTTTCTTTTCTCGGAATTTGCATTCTTTTTGATGACCTGAATCCCTCTTTGGACAGTCATATTTTACAACTAGTAAATATGAACTTATGTTCTTCGTGGGACTATTTTGTGAGGAAAACACTTCGAGCACTGAATTGCTTATGCAATTAATGAGATCTTTTAATACATGGAATATTTATGAGTACAGCAGTACTTTTCAAAAGTTTCCTGGATACAGGATAAACCAATCCAATTTACATATCAATCCAAAATGCTTGTCAATTTTTAGAACTAATATGACAACCAACAAATGCAGCAACAATGAGAAACGATGGACCTAGAAAATTAAGAGTAGTCCAGCCCCTGGAGAATTCCGCAGAGCTGGGCATTTTGAATTGATTGAGTTGGATCACTGGAGTGGGAGGAAATCCAATTACCAATCATAAACTCTACACAAAACGTTGTTGTGGTGGTGACTGCGCGTCTTCCTCTTATTCATATGGTTTTGGCAAAACATGCCTAAGGTATGGTCCATATCAGGTATGTTAGACTTCACACGTGTCCTCTTCCTCGTGTTCCTGAATCTTTTCACTATGCTTGATATTTTTGTACCACTTAGCACATGCAATGTATGCAACCAAATCTAGAAGTGTCAAACCAGCTAATAGAAAATAGAATCTGTCTAAATGACCTTTGTTAAGGTTTCCCGGTATCCATCCAGGCATGTTATCAGTTGCTGATATTTTCATCACTATGCTCACGAGAAAGCTACTCACGTAGTTCCCTAATGATATTGATGTCATGCATAGTGCACTTCCAAAGCTTTTAAGTCCATCAGGTGCTTGCGCATTGAAGAATTCTAGTTGAGCTACATACATGAATACTTCTGAAGCTCCTATGAAAGCATATTGTGGGACTTGCCAGAAGATGTTAAGAGAGCTTGAACCTTCACAGTGTTTGCAGTCATTACTAGCATACTTAAGCCTGTAGCACTCCACAATTCCTGATGAAAGCATAGCCATCACTGCTATGACTAGTCCAATACCCATCCGCTGTAGTTCAGTTAGCCCGGCATCATCATCCTTGCACTTCTTGAACCTTTTGACTAGCGGATTAAGAACTCTGCGATTAAGAAATATGACACCTGCTACACTAAGGATGTCAAAGGTAGACATGCTTGCTGCTGGAATCCTAAAGTTTGCTATTGTAGTTTTCATGGCATCACCTTGCTCGACAAAGAGCGAGGCCATTTGCGTGAAAACTACAGAGTAGATAATGGTACATAGCCAAATTGGCAGCAACCTCAAAATGCATTTAACTTCCTCAACTTGTGATATAGGGCAGAGACGCCACGGGTTGTGATCACCCTGCTTCTGGCTCTCAAGTTCCTTTGATGTCACCACAGCTGCTCTGTCCAAGAATCTGCCAGTAGAAAAATCCAGTTTAGTGCATTATAGAATGGTAACTAGATGTCTGCGACTTAAGCTCAATGTGACTACGACTTTGTCAATGGTTTAAATGACAAAGTTGAGTATATGGTGCATTTCTACTTACTTGAAACCATGGGTGTGTAGCATTTTTCTACCACCAGTTGTGTCATCGTCGTCTTCCCCTTGGTAGAAGTCGTCTTCATTTTCCGGCGCCTCCACTTTACCTTTCTTTGTTGCTGCAACTAAAACTTGACCAAACCTGGAAAGAGGATTTCCACTAGACTTGAAGTGTCTGTACCTAGCAGTGCCTCCAAGAAAGAGAATCAATGCTGCAAATGCAGACGCTGCAGACGCCCAAAATCCAAGAGCCCACATTCCCTCATCTTCAAAGTAGTCTAGAATGGTGTTAGAGAAGAGTGATCCAAGGTTCATGAACAGATAGAAGTAGCTGAAGAAGGCTACTTTAGATGAACATTCCCCCGGATGCTGCTCGTCGAACTGATCAGCCCCAAAGGTAGCAATATTTGGCTGATAACCACCATATCCTAGGGCAATCATGTACACTGAGACATAGAATAGACCAACCTCCATGGTTGAATGTTCTCCACATAGAGTTGTTCGATTCCCACAACCTTTAGGTTTGAGCAAGTAAAGTTGTGATGCTAGTGCTAGTAATGACAATCCCTGTCAATCAAGTTTCAAACTTAGTAAGAGCAAGATTAAGGACTCTTGTTAATCAACACTAAATAGCCGAAAAAACATTAGGTGATTACTTCTCATTTGCCTACTCTTAGCGGGCAAAATTCCCTAAGTACCTTGCTTGTGGAAGGTAGAAGGTACTTAGTGGGATATTCAAGGTGTGCATAAGTCAGCTCGAACATCACTGTTGTGAGAAAAAATAGGAATAGCATTTGTGCAAAGTTTATGTGCTAGTGTGTTTAAAGTTGTTTTTCAATATCTAGTACTAGAGGAGTGGCAAGTTGTTTGAAAATAATGCCGTCTTAGGTTCAAATCTCAATGAAGGCAAAATTACTAGGTGATTTCTTCCTATCGTCCAAGCCTTGGTGGATAGTGTTATCAGGTATATCATGATTATAAAAAAAAAGAGTTTTTCAATATCTAGATAAATATGTTGGGAGGTAGTGGATACTTACAGTTACATAGATGACTTGGAAAATGGCACAAGTTTTGAATCTTCCCCAATAAGAGTCACTAAGGAAAGCACCAACAAGGGAGCAAATATAGACTGTGCCAGTCCATTTGCTCACACTATTAGCAGCATCAGCATTGTTTTCTTTCAGCACCCTTGTGAGGAACAACACCATATTCACTCCAACTCCAAAAAATGCCAGAGTTGCTAAAGCTTGATTCACTACATAATCAATATGGAAACCAGATGTCAATTAAAGAAGAAGATACCCCGTCCCAAAATAAGTATTACTTTACCTAAAATTCATGTCAATTAAGAAATTAATAAATACAATATTACAGTTTACAAAACTACCCCTCATTAATAAATACAATATTACAGTTTACAAAACTACCCCTCATTAATAAATTTCTCTTGAAAATTGAACACTATTAAGAAAATAATAGTATAAAGATATAGTTGGAAAGACATACAAATTTTTCTAGATCCTTTATTAGCAAGGATAAAAATAATGGAAAAAATTAACACCTTAGTTATTGAATTAATGATTGGAAAGATATAAAAATTTAATATAAATAAATATTTATCCTATATGTAGTTATTATAAGGAAGCAGCAACCTAATTCCGTCATTATCAGTATCATATATCGACAAATGTTCTTAATAAATATATATTGTCTGTATATGAAAAGGCAAAAAGTCCAGGATAAGTGATAGTCCAGATCACATAATAAAGTGACCCACCCACCCAACAAGACCAAGAATATAGTTTTGTCATCAAGGATGACGTTTCTAACCCCACCACATCTCCTCTTCGGACCTTTTTGATCATAAGAATTTTTTTATATTTTTTTCAAAATTATCGCTTTATTTAAAAATCAATTTTTGATCATAAAATTTCAAATACATTTTGAAGTTCTTAGGTATTTTAAAATTATATTTCAATTTTTTTTATAAAAGTACATTTAATTTAAATATTTATAATCAATCACAATTTTAAATTTAACTCTAATATTTAAAAAAAATTTAAATGATTTTTTCTGTTATTTTCATGGCCTAACATTTCTTAAGTATGTGTCAATGATGTCATTTCCCAATAGTGCATGCTTTTCTTGTCACTTCACTATCCCATTTTTTGCCTTCCACAAGAATTATACTTCACAAATCCCTATTGAAAACTATGAGAATCTATTTTTTCCCATTTGGGTGATAGCGCATGGTTCGAAATTCAGATGAATAATAAGTATATTTATTTATTTATTTATATATTAAACTGCAGAGTTTGAATATATGGCGTGTGCTTACTCTACCTATCACAAGTTATCTTACTTGCATATGGATAAAACCCTATGCACCTTTTTTTTTCCGTATAACCAACAGATTAGATTCTTTAGTGTTATTAATTTGTTGTTCAAAACATAGGTATATAATAACTTTTTTTTTTAGTTTTCCAATATCAAATTGTTATCTACTATAAATTTGAACTCATGTTCATGCCTAATCCACGTATCACGTGTTATCCTCTCACATGCAAATAAAACACTAGGGGCTAAAAAAATGTACCATCTAATAGGCCAAGTAAATTTGACACACGTCTTAGTTTTATTGCAAAGTGTTAGGCTTTTGGTCTTTTCATACTCGTCATTTTCTAGCTTCCAGACATATGATAGCTGGCTTCAGTTACTCTAGAATTTTCATGATTTATTTTCTCTTTTTTTCCACCCCACAGAAAATATATATATAATTACAAAAAAAGAAGAAGATCGGAATAATAATAAGCAGATAATTGCATATTAGTTAGTATTCGTAAATAATAAAAATCTGTTCTAACTCTATTTCGAAAAGTTGGTTTAAGTGGTAAAAATTGCGCAAAATCCTATAAACAGCTATAACTTATGTGAGATTTTAACATGCCCTATATCTTTTAGATTGCACACTTAGTGCGTGAACTAATATAACATGAACAATCAAAGTCTGGACCAAGTTTATAAATTGCATCTTAAACTCAAAATAGCAAAAGATTATTTAAAACAAATAAACTTAATTAGTTGTTGTGGATGCTGATAGTATATACCATGTATATACATGATATAATAATTTTTAATGTTGATATATATAACTCAAAAGAAAGATAAGTAGATGCAGATATCACTACTACTTTATGTCCTTTTCTTCCTTTTTATTCTTTTAAAAAATGAATATTTTTTAGTAATATGATTAATATATTTTTTAAAAGAAAAGCTTACACAGTATCATAAATCCAGCCACCCATTTCCCACTTGTTTCTCTAATTGCTGCATTTCCTTTCAAATCAACACTTCCATCCTTGGTGCACTCTACATCTTCCTCTTTCAGCTTCACCTGATTTCATAAATAAAAAAAAGTTAGTGTAAAAAATAACTTTTACTATATATTCTAAGGACATCAAAAAGATTATTATAAATAATTATTAATAAGTTATTACTAACTTGAAAAATAAAAGCAGATTGCCTATAGCATAGTGTGCAATGTGAATTCTTTATCCGTGTATACAAGTTAAATTTATTGTTCATATGTACAATTCTTTGCATGAGAAAACATTTCCTTGATAAAATTGATATATTGCACATCATATATGTAACCTTTTGTCTTAAAGAATCAAAGTTTGGTAAATGATAGACACTACAACTAGGGAAAAAAGTTCATAGCTACGACCTTAGTTGGTAAATCGTTCGTAGCTAACATATTCTTGATAATCTATCGTTAATCCATTGTAGGATTATCAACTAATTTGTTTCTTTAGCTACAAAATTTATCGATCACTAATTTCTATTTTTTTTCTTAGTGACTTTGTAATCTTTATGAAGATGTTCAAGGGAGAAAATGAAGAGAGATAACCTAGATGTTGAATATTACTAACCTCTTTGGAGAGTTCCAAGCAAGCCATTGACATAATGACCCAAAGGTTTTGCTTAATTAATTAAAAGATTTAGTACTAAGTGAGTTTTCTCAATGGTGGAAGATGAGAGAAGAAACCAAGAAAGAAAAGATTTTGTGAGTAAATTGCAAGTGAATGAAACTATATATAGAAGTTAGTGAGAGTTAAGTGGACGGTAGAGGCAAAATGATTTTTAAATTAGGAAGAAAAAAGAAGAAGAAAAAATTAATAGGTACAAGATCATTTTGGTTTAATTAAGTTGATATTTTTGGACGTAAGCAAATGGGATATGAGAGGGTAGCTACTTTTTGTTTGTTATCTAACACATCAAACAAATTACCTAATAGTGGGGTCACCAATCTACTCCTCTCGTGTTCAAGTTTTGAATAATATTGTCTTTAATAAAGAGCGTTCTACCTTAAAATAAGACTTTTCAACACGATTTCAAATTAATCAAACTCCAAAACAAGTATTGAACATTAGATGAAAAACCTAATATATTGGATCACCACCAAAGATTGTGTTGAAATAATCGTGCTCGTCGATTTGATTTCAAGCTTTGATTATGGAGCACTTTTGATAGGAAGTGCTTTAGTAGGACTTTTTGGCGTGAAATTAAATTAATCGAACTCTAAATTATTAAACATCAGAGGAATTTTTTTTAAAAGACTAATGTTGAGGGGTCCCATATATTTGAATGTCATTTGGTGTTCTTTCAATTGGTTGAATTGACACATCAAACACTTTAGTGTGAAGCTCTGTTGAATGATTTTGGAGGCCTGTGATACAAAGTTGGACAGAGATTTTGATTTTGACACTTTTATTAACCTTATTTGCTTTACCTAAATTATTATTTTTTATTTCCTTTTATATCTTCCCAAAATTACTTACTATGTATTCTTAGTTTTATCAAATGTTTAGTCATTACTTTATGTTTAAGATGATAAGCATATAGTAATTGATTATCAAGATTCAAGAGTGCATCTCAATTATATTAAATATGGTGAGTATTTGTTTCTTCATCAAAGGAGTGTCGCAACTTTTTATAGCTAAAAAAAAGGTTCTATGGTGTTTAAAGAATTTACATAATCATGTCATTTTTTTTCTTGATAAGAGAATCAATAGTCGTTACCTTTGAGTGTGCACTGGGTAAACTATTTTTGTGCAATAACTCGTATCGCACAAGGCAAGCTCCGTGCGATGAGCTCAACCTAGAACACCAACCCCAGACAAGCTCCATGCGACGAGATCAACCTGAAAGGCTGACTCCTTGCTTGCATTTTGCAAGTAAGGAATTTCAAACTTGAGACCTCTATTAAGGAAGTCTCAAGCCAAACTATCTAAGCCACCCGAAGGGACTATAATCATATCTTTTATAAAGTAATAGTTACAAATAATTTTTTTATATAAAAATTAATTAGTAACCTGATAAAACTAACTAAGCTGCTGTCATAAGTTAAACTATATTTCCATTGTAAAAGAACTAGTCACAATATTAGTGCATATAATAACTTAACCCGAGTATTTCCTTACCTAAATCATAAATGTATTGATTAATTATGCCAAAGCTATTGATGCCTCAACTTGATTTTGTTTTTAATTAATATATTTGATATTCACTGACTCAACGAATTTAAATTCACATTCCATTTATAGAACTTGTCAAAGAGGAAAATGTTTACTAAAAAAAATAACAATTATATTCTTAGAACTCGAATTCGAACTTGAACTCAAACTCAAACTCAAGAATCTGTCATCCATTCTAGTACGGTGAACCACGCATTCTTGAAGTGAAGATTTCTGACATATCCCTATATATTTTTAGGCAAATAGTAAGTAGTACCTTCTACAAGTTTATATCTTTGAGTTGTCAAAATATCTTCCCACAAATTTCAATAAGCCAAAAATAGTTCCCTCCACTCAGTTTAAGTCAAATAACAATATGAGTTATTAGTACTATTGTTTTAGCCACACAAATATATGGCTATTTGAACTTGAATATCTAGGAAAAATAAGAACATTTGATGCATGCAAGGAGAATCTTTTAAAACACTCGTAAAAAAGTCTTATATCTTGAAATTAATCTATTAAGTTGATGATAAAATCAATAGCCATTTCAATAGTGTTCAGACTAGATTATGCATGCCTCGACTACTCTATTAGGTATTTGCTACATACTACCCACTAGTAGAGATAGTAACTAGCAAGTAAAGATACCCTACATTAGACGGATAGAAAAAAAAACCACCTTAATATTTTAAATTTTGTTGGTTTTAATTATAGTACCTATTAGCATCCTTTTTCACTAGATAATGACATAACAATAACAATGAACTTCCCATAAAGATATCCATCAAGTATTCATAAATTTACTAAGTTCCATAATTATCAATTTTTTGATTATATAAGTTAGTTCACCCTTTCCTTAATATATTGACCATGTGTGGATTATGATAGAAAATTTTGTGGCAAATTAATTTTCTTATTTATTGTTTCCCCAACATATGCACTATACAGAGAGACAAAAAACAAGATATGGTGGAAAAGTTAGGTAGTAGTAATTCAGAAGAAAAAGAAATGTTTAAATTAGGATTATTTTTTTTAGCAAAAGTACAGTGATAATTTGACTTTTAACAGCTGGACCCTATATTCGTTGTGTCAAACATTCCAAACCTATTTGGATGGTTGGAAATATTGCAATATTTTTTGTATTTTTAATTTTTCGATCATAGAAAACAATCTTCACCGACACAAGAATCTCCTCACATAAACCTTCACTACAATAAAAACCAATAGTGAATTTATGAAGGCTTCCATCATAGTGCGGAATAGACTAATCATCAGACTACTTTGAAGTAGATCAATAGTTGAAATTTAAATTCTGAAACACAATATTATAAAATTATGTTATTTAAAAGATAGTTATAAATAACTCTATGTCATATAACAATATTGATTGATAACCTATTTAAAAGATAATTATAAATAACACTTTCTATCATATAACAATATTGATTTATAAACTAAAATAAAATACTCCATATATGATAGTTGTATAAATTACTCTATGTCATATAACAATATTGATTGATAGCCTAAAATAAATACTCCATATATCAATATATATGTGTGTTCTATATGTGGCTTTTCCAGTCTCGAATGGTTACTAAGAAATAAGTTTAATTAAACAGAGTTGTGGAAAAGCTGTCATTAAACTTTTGCTCTAACAAGTGGAGATAAGTTAAATAATAAGTTAGTATAATATATAGTTTAGTAAAAGGTGAACGAGAGATATATGAGAAGCAAATCTTCTAAGTATGTCAGGCAAATAATCAAATTTGTGTGCTTTGTGAAAAGCACTTTCCTTCTGTTAGACTGATAAGATCATGCCACGATCGAATTTAAGTTCTCTGCATTGATATAAATATCTATTTATAGGGAAAATTATGCATTATATCAAATTATTAATTCAAAATAAATGTTATAGCTATAATTTCATTTAATTTCAATTCGCAGCAAACACATTGTCATTCGCCTCTCTCCTGAATCTCGCTCGCCACTCTCAATTCTCTCTCCCGCCTCTCTCACTTTATACAAACACAAATATATAAATTGTGTTTGTGTTTGTATAAAGCAGGATATATACATATATATATATATATGTCTCCGTCCTATTCACTTATAATTATATTAATACAAATTTTCTCCTTCCCAGTTCTCTTTTGCCCCTCTCTCTCGCATTAAACAAACATAAATCATACAAATGCAATGTATAATTTGTGTTTGTATAAAACGAGAGAGATATTTGATATACAAATACAAATGTTTTAACTCGATTCAATTGTATACAAATTTCAAATTTTATGTAGATATACAAACACAATCATTGATACATATGCATAGTAGTTACATATATATAATTATCTAACTGATATACATATACAATTCACCTCTTCCCTCTCTCTCCTAATCTCTGTAACGACCCATTTGGTCGTTTTGAGTACTAGAGCTTTTTATTTCATAAATTACTTTTCGATAGATTTTAAATGAGTATTTTGGACTATTCGTAACTACAATAATGAATTCAGTGGGGTGATTTTAATAACTAATTTAGTTGGTGGTTAAAGAAAATAACATTAAAATTAGTAGGGGGTCACTTTTGCCACTTTTATAATTAATCTTTTAATAATTAGGGTAATAAAAAAAAATCAGGCAAGGAAATACTCCCTCCGTCCCTATTTAGTTGTCCACTTTAGAAATGACACACAGATTAAGGCAACAATGATTAGCATAGTGAAGTTACAATTTTACCCTTATAGTACAATTTACATTTCCAAAATAAATTAACTCAAGATAAATAATCAATGCTGGAAAGTTCATAAGTTTATTTACTTTATTTATGACAACTTTATTTAAATAAGGGTATAATAGGAAAAAAATTGTTGTTCTTTCTTGATTTGTCAAAATGGACAACTAAATAGGGACAACTAAAAGAGGAAATATGGACAACTAAATAAGGACGGAGGGAGTAATACTTGCGGCGCATCTACCTGGGAAGAACGACATCCAGGTAATTTTCATGTCCTTCATTAATAGTAGGGTGATTATTATTACTATTATATAATTAAGGTTGGTTGGAATTGAGTGTAGATAGTGGCGTTGGGTTGGAGACAAGATTTACTCCCAGTAATCTGTTAATTTCCTTATTTTAAGAAGGACAAGTATGAGTGGAAATTCATGGCATAATGTGCTGATGGGTATAATATATATATATGAATATGGAATGAGTTTAGTTTCTGGTATCATATATGTTGGGGTGAGAGAATTAAATTATGGGTGTTAGGCGTGTGTTTACTGCCGTTGCAACCTATTGCGGTGGTTCAATTCAGTCGAATTCATGATTTAATTTAGGACCTAATTAATCTCTAAATTAAATATTATTGTCGTTATATTTGCCATATGTGTGGTGTTAATTCTGGAATGGAATAAGATAGTGGGCAAAATTACTATAAGTAATGATGACAACATAATGGGGCAATTATGAATGGGTCATGAGAAAAAATAAGGTTCTGCTTATTCTATGTTGAAAGTTGAGTACTGGGATCGTATAATTTGATGGGATTTGAATGTTTTACATTATTATATTATAAATTTATGTTTTACTATTGAGATAAGTAATTAAATATTAGGAGTGTTGTATTAGTTGAATACCATTAAAATTATGCTAATTGGAGGAATTAAAATTTACCCCTAGGTTTGAACTTTAGGAAATTGATTATAGAATTAGGTGAGTTTTTGGGTCTAGGCTAGACATAGAATAATACGAGTGTTTATAGACTCGTTAACTTACAAATTATGTGCATATACTTGATAAATTGAAAAGGTTCGGAGGCATTGAAGAAAGGAAAAGCATTGGAGAAGTAGTTTGTTTGACTTCGGTTCTTCGGTGGAGGTGGGTTATGATTTATTCTACTTGATAGATACACTTTTAATGGCGATTGATATGCATTGAGTGATATTGTGAAGTTCTCAATGTACTTGATTGTGTGGTTGTATAGCTTGGTTGTGTGGTTTGTGATTGGTCTGAAATCTTGAGACCGCGGAATTTATAATCTTAAACCCTCTCTATCGAAATGATGCCTTGAATAAAGAAGACTTGATGAAATATTGTTAATGAATTGAAAAGTGGTGATAATAAATGATAAATTAATGATATAATTGGATCGGAGTGTCATGTTTTGACACGGTATTATTGGATCGGAGTGTCACGTTTCGACACGGTATAATTGGATCGGAGTGTCACGTTTCGACACGGTATAATTGGATCGGAGTGTCACATTCCGTCACGGTATTATTGGATCGGAGTGTCACGTTCCGACACGGTAACATTAAAGGAAAAAGATATTGAATTAACTTAATGTACTCAATCTCAAAGAACTCAATTCCCAAATTAGTTTGGTTTGGAGGCATAAGTCCTCATGTGTGATCTTGATATTGTTGCCTGATTACATACTTACTTTAATGTTGTTGACACTGGTTCATGTGTTTGTCGCTTGCAACCTGCTAAGTGTCATAGTTGGTTTTATACTATTATTCATTACATATTAGTTTCTATTTAGGGTTGGCTGATGATATCTACTCAGTACATGTTGCCTTGTACTGATCCCTACTTGTGTTTTTCTTTGTTTTCTTTTTGTGGAGTGCAGCGAGTGTATCAGTGACTTCGACTCGTCCTCAGCTCTAGCCAGTCTCCAACACATTTGGTTCCAGGGTGAGCTATTCATTCCAGCTCGTGTTGAATTCTCTTGGTCAGGGCATAATGTCCTTAGTTTTCAGACATAACCTATTTTATTCATTTATTTTGGTGTCTTTAATACTCTTAGACTTAGTATTTGAAGATTAAATGTCCTTGATGTGATGACTTTCAAATTTTGGGGATAATAAGTGTTAGACTTTAGAGGTTTATTTGATAGGTTACTTTAATAAGTTTTGAGCTTCCGCATTATTGTTGTTATTCGTAATTGAATTATTGATATATGTTGGGGTTTGGATTTCTTGGTTCGCCCACTTAGGAGGTTATGGGTGCCACTCACGACTCATTTTGGATCGCGACAATCTCACTCGCCACTCTAGCCTAACACAAAAACATATACATATACAAACACAATTTTCATACACAGACACCCGATTTATACAAATCGTCGTGATTTGTACATATCAAATATAGTTTGCTATGGATGGCTTATAGTAAATTGCAGTTATAGAGTGCTAATATGATTTTTATGTTTGCTATTCCTAAAACTTACTCAAAATAGCATAATAACTTGTTATAATCAATTAAATGTGTTGATTTCATTAAAGAAAAAACAACAGCAGATTATACACTTAGTGCGTGTGACTTAATTAGTGAAAAAAATTATTTACTTTTGGACCAAATTTGAAAGGATAGAAAATAAATTATTGTGGAACAGAGGGAGTACTTAAATTAAGGAAATTATTTTCTCATTAATGTTTTGTTATGTACAAGTTTTTCAATTTTGAAATAACTTCATAAATGTTACATATAAAATTTCATATAATTGAAATTCAATTATTTTTACTTGAAATTATACAAATATAGTAAAGTTCAATTATTTTATATCAGTCACATGAAATTTCAATTATTTTGTGTGAAATTAAATTTTGTATCTCTAAAGTTGTTCAGATATGCGAAAAAAAACATATAAAAATAGGTATAAATTGAATAGTAACGTCCAAATAAAATAATCATTTTTATGTGTTAAAATAGTAAGATTTAAAGATACTTTTTACTTTTCGCAAATTTAATGGCCCGTTAAATGTGTTGCAACCTCGAAAGCGAAGTAAATTCACTACCTATTTCAATGCATATTCCTTTGTATTAGTATACTAGTTATTAGGTTCCCGCGCCAGCGCGGGCCCAATGTATATTACTTCCTCCGTCTCATTTTATGTGAGGTAGTTTGATTCGCCACGGAGTTTAAAAAAGAAATGAAGACTTTTAAAATTTGTGGTTCAAAATGAATGATATAAATTTGTATGACTGTAAATTATTTCATTAAGGGTAAAATAAATATTTTATAATCAAATTGTTACTTAATATAGAAATGTGACATTCTTTTGGGACTGACTAAAAAGGAAAGTAAATAACATAAATTGGGAGTAGTTCTTTGTTTCAATTTATGTGACACCGATGAAATTTGGAGAGTTATATATAATTTTTTGTATGTGATTTTGTTCAATATATTTTGAAGTTGTTAATTTATTGTGATTTATAGCACTTCTTATATCATTTTCAAATAATATATATTACTCTTTCTGTTCCATTTTATGTGACGTAGGTACTTTTACGAAACTCAACTAAATTTCTTATATGATTCTTAAATATTTTTAGTTGTTATTTTACTTTAATTTACGTTACTTTTTATGTTATTTTCAAACAAACTTCTTTTGTTTCAATATGGAATTAAAGAGTCAATAAAATTTCTTTTATGATTTTTAATTATGTTTTTTTAATATCTTATATTATTACATTGTGATTTTAAGTACTTTTTATGTAATTTTTAAATCTAGAACAAATTAAAAGAAAAACAAGGAAAAATTTAAACGAAGAAAGTACTAAAATTTTCAAATAATCATATTTCTATATTAAAATGTTAAAAACTTTAAAACTCCACATATATGCAGAAAATCATATACGGAAGACAAAATAATTTTTAAAATATATATTAAAGCTCTTTCTAATAATATCACATATTTATTCTATTTTTCAAATAATATATATTTCTCACTCAATCTCAATTACGCAGTACATATGAAATTTCGAGAGTTAATCAAATTCTTAGTACTATTTTAAACTATATTTTAGTACTATTTATATAATTTTCAAATAATATATGTTACTCACTCTATTATATTATGCAATACATGTGAAAATTCAAGAATTAACCAAAATTACAAATTTTAAATTGATTTTTAGTACTATTTTTGTAGTAAATAGAGGAAGTTGAAGAAGAAGGGCAAATCGGTCAATTGACTGACTAACCCTAAGCTCCTAAACATTCTCACTTCTAAATGGAAGCACGGGCACAATATCCGTTAAATTGTTAATTATTATGATTTATAATATTTTTTACATTATTTTCAAATAATATATGTTATGTATTTTTAAATACTTTAAGTTGTGATTAATAATATTCTTAACGTAATTTCAAATAATATATGTTACTCCATTTGTCCCAATTTATGTGACACATGTGAAATTTTGAGAGTTAATATGTTTTTCAAATATTGTAAGTTGTTAAGTATTGTGGTTTATGGTATTCTTAATGTAATTTTTCAAATAATATATGTTATTCCCTTCGTCTTAATTATACAATTCGCGTAAAATTTTGAGAGTTAATCGAATTTGTAATATTTTAAATTTATTTTTTAGTACTATTTATAAAGGAAAAAATTAAAATATTACTATATAAGAAGAGTAGTAATTATATAGTAATTTTTCAAATAATATATGCTATTCCCTTCGTCTTAATTATACAATTCGCGTAAAATTTTGAGAGTTAATCGAATTTGTGATATTTTAAATTTATTTTTTAGTACTATTTAAAAAGGAAAAAATTAAAATATAATGAAAGAGGAGTGTATAAAAGTAGGTGGGCCATATTTGTGATAGGTGGGCCATCTTCAAAAACCAAATGTAAAAGTAGGTGGGCCATCTTGGTGCCACGTGTCGAAAGAAGAGTGAATAAAATTCACTCTTCTTATATAGTAATACTTGCTTCTTTTTATACTATCTTAAAAGATTTTAATTAAAGGTAATAAAATTAACTTATAAAAATATAATTTGTTCAATTGAGTTAAGTTTAAATTGATTGTTGATTAATTTTCATTAGTTTAATTATTTCAGTTCATCAAAATTTAGATTGATATATTATCTAAATTGATCATGAGAAATTTTGTTAAAATATTTTTTTAAAAGATTTTTTTATACGTTATATAGCCATAATAAATAAAAACAAATAGTTTTATTAGGTAGTACAAAGTTATAAAGGAACAAATAAGTGATTAAAAAACAGAATTGAGCGGGTTGAATTATGGTCTGCCTTTTAACTCATTTCAGCCATATCCAGTTCAGATTATGCAACTTTTGGGCGGATTAATAGTTATTAATTCAGCTAATTTTGACTCCTTCAAATTCAATCAAACTCATTCATTTGACACTTCTAATTTAAATTAACGAATGAAATAGATTTAGAAAGGTAACGTTGGAGCAATGCTAAAGTTGTTTCTGCGTGATCTATAGACGGATTCAAATCGTAGAATCAACCACCAATCTTGCATCAGAGTGCCTACCCTACTTCATACCTCTAAGGAGTGCGGCTCTTCGTATCCACATGAATATAAGATGTTTAGTACATCGATCTGTCCTTTTTTAGGAGGATAAATTTAATCCAACAAGATCAAGAATATTGTGCAAAATCATGTCCTTTTCTATCTCAAAAATAAATAAATATATATAGCTGTGTGCCATTAAGTCAATTAGAAATTTGTCATTGTCTCCATAACGATTGTCTATAAATATAAATGACCCTTTTCCCCTCCTTTCTTAATCTTTCCTTTTAGTCTTTTTCTTCTTATTGCAGACCATTTAACCTTTTGTTGATGTTCTTTGTTTTATTTAATTTAATAATTTCAAGAAAAGCAACTATTGAAGATTGGAACACCATACAGAATTAGGTCTGTAAAGAAAAAATAGAAGGTGGAAAAGCAAAGAAGGGACAAAAAGTCAAAAACCTCCATTGACATATGCATAATTTTTTTTGGCATTATAGAAAAAAGAAAAATATGATCTCAAAAAGTATTTCAATTTGATTGGAAATATATATCAATGCTTGATGTTTACATCAAACTATAATAATTTGATATGAAAATTGATAAAAATGTATGTCATGCATTCATAAACAAATATTATAAATAAAATTGTTTGTCTATAATGACAATTCAATGCTATGATATAAAAACATATAGAGATATTGAGTTTATTAATTTTTCAGTATCATGCACTCTTAATAACAAAAAAATTGCACATACTTGACTTGTGAAAAATAATCAAGATTTCACGAAAGAGGATATGTTGAAAATATAATTAAAGTAAATAAAAATTGAACAAACAAAAGTTCCCAATCTAATGTATGTTAACATCATCACCTATCGTTTTAAACCTTTTTTTTTGTTGCTGTTTAGCAATAGCATGAAAGAATACCACCTTTCCTAATTATTTGTTTAAAATAATTTACACCATTCATCCACATCATCAACAATCTAAAGGAATGATAGATATATATAATATCACAAAAGATCGTGGTGAGATGGTAAGTATCTTAAAAGTGGAGATATAATTTTATTTACGAGTTTGATAAAATTTAATAGATTTGACTCAAATCTTATATTCATTTTAAAAATCAATATGCTATATAAATAAAATTATTCAAAACCCAAAACCTATCTTTTTCAAAATCGAGAATTAAAAATTAAAAATTAAAAATTAAAAATTAAAAATTAAAAATTCACTTCTAAAATATTCTCTCCATCCTTAATCAGAGCTCTAATTTGGTCCAAACCTTGGAAATATAATTGTCTTTGGCAAGGTAACCTTACCCCTCAAAATTGAACTTCCCAACATAAATTTTAATTAATCATATCTTGAAATGATATTAAACACCGAATGAAAAACAAAACAATGAAAGAACTTCCCTTTTTGTCCCTTTTGTTTTTCCTCCCAAGAATTGATGAGCCAAAAGAAAAAAAAAAGGGACTTATTTTTTTGTCCTTTTCATTTTCTTCCCAAACACATGTGTTGATCCAAGCAATTTAGGTTAAGTGACAATTTGGACAACTTTTTAACTTGAATATAATTATTATTCATGTTGCTTAAAGAACACTACTTTTACCAAACATAATGACTCTATAATGCAATTGCACTAACTTAATTATCAATTGTAATTTTCATGTGTCATATTTGAACTTCATACGTATCCAATCACTATGGAGATGTAATTTCACTGCTCAAAAAAGTAAGCTATCAATTTTTCTCTTTAAAGAATGCAACACATGGCTTGTGAAATACAACCTCGTCTCCAGTTGTGGAGTCAGAAATTTAATTAAAGATGTCTAAAAATAATGGTTTGTGGCTGTCAAAATAAAATAAAAACCTATTATGCTACACCAAAGACATAGCTTCTATCAAGGGCGTTCAACTTTAAATATATATCCTTTAAATGTAGAATTTGACATATTTATACAACGTAATTTTCCGATGAAGGGTGTCCAATTGGACACTCTGGGGTAGCTCTAGCTACGCCCCAACTTGTATCCAACTATAGTAGTATTTTATTTTTAAGAAGTTTAATTGTATTTAAAAAAAATGGTTTGTGAAGTATATTGTCTCCAATCGTTTGCAAAGAATGTGGTTCTTTCAATGTCTGCATAAAATTTTTGCAACCCACTTGTCATCATAACCAGTTCCTCTGAGAAAACTTGGTTCTTATACAACTATTTGTTAATCATCAAAATTAAATTAAGTTTAACCAACATGAGAAACACACAATAAAAAAGGAAAAAAAAAGTTGCAAGAAATTCTATAATTCCTACAATTATGTTATCTATGTATAATGTAGAGAATATGACTACATTCATTACTCCCTCTTAGAATGGAGCATGGATATTGACCATGTCTAACTTATTATAAAGATAGTCAATTTGAGTTCCATTTAACATCATTATATATATTGTTCCAATAAAAGAAAAAAAAAAAACATCTTTATCAATCAATTGCTCTCTTATCTTTTATATATATAATCTGTGAAAATTAAGTTTTCCTAAATTCTATCACGAATAAAATGACAATCAATTTTAATATATTTCATTTTTTCATGATTCAAGAGATTTTAGGCAACATAAAATGTAGTTTGATATGTGTGTGAATCCATTTAACTCATAGCTTATCTTTCTTATAACATACATTTCATAAGAGCTTATATAACGTAACCTTAATTATACAATTATTTTTTCAGTGTATCAAACTTAAATTCAATAATCTCGATTCACTTATTATAAGAAATTAGTGGTTAGTAATGATAATTATGTCGATCTTGTTTCTCCATTTAGGCTCAACTCATTCATCAATCATCATTATATTATGAAAATTCATCATGAATCGACAAGTTTTATAATTGTTGTGCTTCTGCCAATCATAATTGATCTTTATCTAAATTTGAGGTCAACAATACAAGCAAGCTTACATAGACAGAGTTTAACTTCTAACATGACTACTTTAATTTTAATAATAATAATAATAATAACGACAATAACAATAATAATATACCTAGTATAGTTTCATAAAACAGAATATAGAAAAGGTATAATGTACGCAAACCATAGATTGTTTTCAATAGAGTTTTGCTTAAAAGAAAAAATAAGAATCCAAAGCAATCAAAAATAATAATTAAAAGAGTAACAGAAGTATAAGAATAACAAAAATAGCATATAGTAACACTTTAGTTAATAAAGGTTTCAAAACTAAATATTTAAATTAACTAAGAATTAAATGTGTCTAGCTGTATATCTCGAGGATCAAATTTGGAAATACCAACATAATGGATTAGCAGAGCACAATTATATATCCTTTAATTATAAAATAATATTATTACTCATACAAATGGAATTGCATGGATTCACCAGTCAGATCCCACCTTAATTATTTTCATTAAACATCAGCATCAATTTGGTGCATTCATTAGTTTGAATATTCCCATAATTAAGGTGGAGCTAACTTGATATCGTCATTTAATTTAATTTATATTAATGACTTTTGGTCCATATTTTTAGCACACATCTTCAAATTCATTGGTTGCTTCTTAATTCATGGTGCAATATTTCTCTAAAAATGACACACTACTTTTTTCGATCTCAAATAGTCGTTTTGACAAATTAATATATGTTGAAGAAAATAAGAAGAATTTATTGCTTTTTCTCTTTCAAATTCGGGTTTACTACTCTAGTTATTAGAGTGTTAATCTAGAGAGACATGTAAGAAAAAGATAAATTGGTAATCAATGGTGGAACTCTAATTCTGTTTACGGCTTTGTCAGAACTCAATTATTTTAGTACATACTCTATATTTGTATCAAATTCCATACTTAATAGTTATAAAAGAATTATTTAGAATCCAAATAATTGTCTTATCTAGAATTCAGAATTTACAAACTTAAAATCTTAACCCATCATATGATAGTTTAGTCAAATACTTCTATGATTAGGTGACTTTTTAAACCTTCATAAATTCCTTAAAAAAAACATATACTCGTTCCATTCATATTTACTAGTTCCCTTTGTTTATCATAAATATCCATAATAATTGATTTATAGTCTTAGATCTTGAAATGATTTGAAAAAATAAGTAATTAATCTTGAAAATAAAATCGTTTTATTGCTATGTTAAAAGTGAAAATCTAACTTTTTTCCCCAAGGCCTAGCTCAAGTGACAAAAAGTGGAGGATTTGTGATTTAGGTCGCAGGTTCAAGCCCCACACCATGTAAAGTGAAGCCTGGTATTTAAGTGGAGAAGGGTAGAGGGGCGGGTTCATTATCCACTGAGTTTAGAAGAAGGCTGTGATTGGTCCAAAGGGTGGGTAACAAACGGATTTCTCGGTTATCAAAAAAAAGAAGTGAAAATCTAACTTTTAAACTATTGAACAAATAAAAATAAACGGAGGAAAGGGAGTAATAAAGACCCAAATAATATAGTTTTTGTCCTCCTTATAGGAGGAAAAGTTGTTTTTATTGAAGATGACATATATTAGTTAGGTCATTATTTCTCCTGAATCTACCATAAAAAAAAAATTACAATTAGCTACCTAGCTTTAACTTTATTTAATTTGTTAATTTGTTTGAAATATGTTGCTATCACAATGTATACAAATCCACTATCAAGAATAATAACCCCATATAATTTTTTGTCTTTCTTTGTTTGGATTTTACTTTGGGTTTAAAAGTTGATGGAAAAATTATTTACATGCACTAGGCAAGAATACTTGATGAGACTATGATTTATGTATATATAATAAAGCTATTCACCTTTATTAATTAGATGATGATCATGATATGCAATCTTGGAAAATATGAATTAATATAAGTAGGTTATTGTCTAATCCATTCAAATTCATCTTTTATGATTTATTTCAAGAAATGATTAAAAACTTATAATTAGTTAATATATGAACCACCAAATTAAGGATATATTGTGATGGATAAGATATTTAGCTTCGTAAATGAAGATATCATAAAAATGGAGTCCACTAACCAAATTTTACGTTGTCTTTAAAAAATAGTCATTATCATGAAGTTTCAAATTTCACTTATGAAATCTAGACAATATCATGGAGATTCACCTTTTGATTTTGAAACTATAATCAAGGGCTATTTTATTTTTTTTCAAAAACAAGATACAAAAGTAGTTATTCATGAAAAATGGTTATTCGTTAATTTTCATGAAGTTCTTATATGAAGTGTTTCTCCTTAATGGGTCCTACATGAATAGTCGGATTTGTAGGGTCCATACATCAAATGCTTAAACAATAAATAAATAAATTGATATATGGTTTCTTTCTTTAATTGTGTATTATTAAAAAAAACTGAATCTAATTAATTATGCCTTTATAAGTATTACATTTATGCACGCTAACTCAATCGGTTTGATCAGCAAATCTCCCTTTTGGATACGGATTTAATTTTGTGAATTTGTGTCCATGTATTTATTTATTGATTTTTGAAATATTTATATGGTGTAGATTTATTTATATCTTACTTTTGTATAAATTAAAGTTATGATGGAGTGATAAATAAATACTTTTTCTATTCTTGATCATACGTCTTAAGTTTGGGTCCTGAATATGAAATCATTTTTTTATAGGAAACACTTACCCCTAAAAATGAAACATTCCGATGCAAATTCTAAATAATCGCATCCCAAAGTGAATACTAAACATCGGAATGAAAATAATAAATATATCTTACTTTCGTATCTATCACCCTAGTGCCTAGTGGCTAAATACCCAATCTGCTTATAAGGTAGCAACATTAGGTCATGTCATTTTATTTAAAAAATCATGTTTATTCTTTTTACTTAAATATGGCTAGATATATCTTACTTTCGTATCTATCACCCTAGTGCTTAGTGGCTAAATACCCAATCTGCTTATAAGGTAGCAACATTAGGTCATGTCATTTAAAAAATAAAATTCATGTTTATTCTTTTTAGTTAAATATGGCTAGTTGTATTAACTTTTCACGACCTCATAGAAAATAAATTCATTATTAATTGTGAATTCAAATATTATTTTATAATAATTTAAGGTTATGGTAGAGATTCATAAATTTCAAAAATTAAATCCTTCTTTTATAAATTAATGCATTTCTCAATCCATGTAAGACATGTTAACATTTCTCACATGATAGCTTAAAGTGGGATATCTAGAACATATGTGGAACATAAATCGAAAATTAAAGTGAATCTGACTCTAATACATAAAATATTTTTTAAAAAATCTCATATTTAACTCAATTCTCATAATTTACTTGTAGCGTGAGAATTATCAAATGTCAAAAATCATATAAAAAGACAATAGCATATCCCTTCAACTAATATGGAACATTGCAATATCTTTGTAGGACTTTTTGAACTTCTTCGAAAGAATTATGAAGATCAAAGGATTTAACACTCAATTGAGAATCTGTCGAAAATTATTTCTTTTATTTTTATAAAATTGGAATAAGGATTACGTATATATCACTCTTTTCATATTATACTTACAGAATTATACTGAACATATTATCGTTTAATGATTTAAAATACATTTTAATATTGAAATACAAGTTTGTTGCGTGTCATAAACATGCGAGTGTTAAAATTGCTAGGATCTCCATTAATTTTGAATCATTTTGATGAGAAACAAAAATTAGGTCAAATTGCATCTATATATATAATGGATTATGAGCTGGCTACTAGTTTAACATTATACATGTAAAGAGTGAACATGTTCATCACCTTAATAAATATTTTCAAAATTTCAACTTTAATTTAGTACATTTATTTAACAAAATTATTATTAATTGCATTTCTAATTTGGTACATAACTTTACCCTTTTTACAATTTATTAATACACAGAAAATGGAAAGATTTTGCCACAATAGCTACTGAGATTTTCCGTTTTTCCTTCTCCCACTTTTGTTGGATTATAAAATATTAATCCAAGATTATCTTAAAATCTCATGAATTAATTATAATACTTACATTATTTAAGAAGTTTATCTTGATCCTTAGCATGTTATTATTGATAAGAAGTTGAACAAAAGATCAATTATCAATCTACATTAAATTAATAAAAAAGAATTAGAAACTATGTTTCTCTCTCTATATATATCCACATGATCCTTATATTGGAGTAAACAAGTTTTTAAATAGATAAAGATTGTTAGTGAGTAATATTTATATATTCGACCACACACCAAAACAATAATATATATATATATATCACAAGTGAAATAACAGTAGGATAAGATGTACGCAAATCTTACTCATATCTTTGTTGGTTTGAGAGGTTGTTTGCGATAGACCCTCAACACAAAAGAAAAGGTTTGAAATAAGATATATGATAACCGACGGCCCCTTATTGAAAATTGAAACACAATTGTTATTGTAAATTTGACAAATATTTCTTTTGTTGAGAGACCAATGTTGTTTGTTCGGATATCTTTTTGGTTATTATAGCGTATATGTTACATTATAATGTAAAATAACATGAAAAATTAATTTTTAAAGAAAAGTTATCCGTTATAATGAAATGTTATTATATAGGATGATTGTTATAGAAAAGTATTGATTGCAATTAAGTTTTCAAAAATGATATTTCTTTTTTTTCCACATTCCATTAAGTGATACTTTTCTCTATTTACATCCTTGAAGGTTTATAACTTAGAAGTATATAATATAAATGAACATATTGGAGATAAACCACATAGCCATTATAGCACGTATGGAGATACATTTATAAAATATGACTCACTTATATATCCTTTATGTACAATACAAATATCATTTTCAAATCATATATAATAAAAGACCTAGTAATCCAACTTTCTTTCATCTCAATACTTTTTTCTATTTTTATGAAAGCTTTTCCACACAATTGGCCTAACAATGTTTGTATATGCTATTGTTTATTGCTTCTCCAAGTCTAATTAAGATTTTCTTGATTCTGTCATGTATTAAAAAAAAGTTTGGTTTCAATTTGAGGCAGTGCTTCGTGTGCTTCAAGAGACAACTTCATTTGTGTTTAGCAAAAAATAGTACGCCCTTCGTTCCAATTTGTGGCATTTTTCGGATTTCAAGATTCAAACAGGTCTATTTTTGACCGTCAGTTTTTCATATATCTTTTAATTATTTTGAATTGCCAATTATTATAACTTATAGTACTTTTTACGTAATTTACAAATATATAAATTTCATTTCAAAACAATTGAAGATTCCACACACAAATTTCTGGTCAAACTTAAACTGTTTGACTTTCAAAATATGAAAAATACCACATAAATTGGGACAGAGAGAGTAATATTCCCTCAGTTCACTTTTACTCGTCTATTATTATAAAAGTATTATATTTTCACATTTGCTTGTCACTTTTAGTATATTAAGAATTTTTTATATATATATTTTACTCTTAGCATTAATTACTCATTTTTCAAACGGAAAAGGCTCAAAAATACCCCTAAACTATCAAAAATAGTTCATATTTACCCTTAAACTATATTTTGGCTCAAATATACCCTTCCTGTCAAACTATTGGGTCAAAAGTACCCTTCTTATTAACGAAAGTTGGTAAATGCCATGTGAATGCCACATAAGCGCCAATAGGGTTCCACTACCACGTAGACTAATAAAATTTCCCCTCATTTCTCCATTTTCCTTGGAAATGATTTCATCCATTTCCCCTAATTTTCCCCTCATTTCTCTGTTTCCCTTAAAAACAATTGAATTAACGAAAATATTAAAAGCCATGCAACCAATAATCAACCATTGAAGTTCTTGATCTCGAGTCAGGTGTTTAGTAAGGGCATTTGTTGTATATGAACCAGTGGTAAGAATTTATATGGTCAAAAAGGAGTACCAGACTAGCTTCTGATAATGGCATGTTCCATTGTCAACAAGATTATTGAACTCAACAGCATAGCTTAGGGGAACTCTAAGGGAAATGGAGAAATGAGGGAAAAATTAGGGGAAATTTTATTAGTCTACGTGGCAGTGGAACCTATTGGCGCTTATGTGGCATCCACATGGAATTTAACAACTTTCGTTAATAAGAAGGGTACTTTTGACCCAATAGTTTGACGGGAAGGGTATATTTGAGCTGAAATATAGTTTAAGGGTAAATATGAGCTATTTTCGATAGTTTAAGGGTATTTTTGACCCTTTTCCATTTTTCAAATTATTTCTCCAAGGCATAAGACTAAGCATCAATTAATATGTGTTAGAGTAAAATACTCATATTAATTATTGTTTCGTAAGGAAGAATGCAAGGTTCAAATAGACAAGTAAAAGTGAAAGGGAGGAGCAATAATAACGATAAAGAGAAAATGACAAAAATATTCTCTTATGCGTTGATCAAAATTTAAAAATTAGTTCCTTGAATAAACTCTTAAGTAGTATTGGTCTTTTAAATTTGACAAAAGTGAATATGTTTGATCTCCGTCAAATATTTATTTATTAGATTCGACGAGAATAATAAAAAATGATTTAGAATTAGAAGGAACTCACATTTGGAAATTGGAGGTATAGTTTTTGTCCTGATACTTTTAGTTAAATATCTTTTTCACAATATTTAATAAATTTATAAAATCAAAACTGCTCAAGAATATATTTAAAGAACGGTTATTATTAATTTATTTTCAATGTATTTTTTCCCCCTCTTTATTATTCTTATAAAAAAAAAAATACGTCTATCACATTTTTGGCCAACTCAATGGTACAAAAGCACCTTTTGATCTCATAGCCAATAGATAAAGTAAAATAACATGTGGGGGGGGGGGGGGGGGGTGTATTCGACAGTTATATATATAATAAATATCACAAGAAGAGATGTTTATCTAATAGATTTTTATTTGTATAATTGCAATATCAAAATTTGTTCTTAGCTTCGATCAAGAAATATGTGACTTAGGTTACATAATTGGGTCTCATGTCACTCAATTGATATTTAAGTTAAGAAGAATAAAAAGACAAACGCATGATTGCGAGTTTGATTAATTTTAAAAGTTAATCTTAAATGAATTTCTTGAAAATCAAGACTTCAATGGGCTTACAGACATGGAAGATTTACTAATTAATATGGAATTTTTAACCAAAGAAATGATTTTCATCTTTGTTTTTTTGGGATATTGACACGTATATGCAATCCTTAATGTTTATTGTAAACGATACGTTCCTCAAATTTTGAGTTTTTTTTTTTGTCCCAATCTCAAGAAAAGCCCACATTATTATTTTGTTGATAAAAGCCCACGTGTGGCCAGAAAAGGCCACATTATAGTTTTGTTAAAGTCCAATGGGCTTAAGAAAAGCCCACATGTGGAAATGCAAGGAAGATTAGTTGAGTGGTACTTTTTAATAAATAATTAGAAAAAGTTATATAAATAAACACTTACTCTAATCTTTAAAATTTTCTACCATTTAAAAGAATTACAAAATTTTCACTCGGATCCCTACACTCTTGAATACATCCTCCCCTCTATGCATCCCTACATGATCTATGTATCCATATGTATGCTGATGCATTCGAAATCCTTTAATTTTAAGGGATTTTTGTAATTTGAAAAATAGTAGGGATAAAATGTAATTAGATATTAACACTATGAGATTTATGTAATTTTTACAAATAATTGTTGATTTTAGTAATACTTTTTATTTATTACCATCTATGACAATATATAGTAATACTATGATAAATCTGCTACGTATTAAAAATGAATTATGCATGCAATAATATAGATGTTCACTTTTATTTATTCAATTTAAAAATTCAAGAGATAATTCATCACTTTATACTTATTTTACCTTTATTATTAAGCACAATTCTGTATTTTTTAATTTTTTTTTTAATATTTAGATGATTTGTAATATCTAATTAAACTAATATTTAATTTATTATTTCTTAAGAGGTGTGTCAGGTCATACAATAATAAATAATTACGAACGGAGGGAGGGTTTTTTTCGTGTATATATATTCTACTCCCTCCGTTCCTATTTATATATCATTATTTTAGATTTTACGTCCCTTATGAAATTATGTAAGTTTACTATTATACCCTTATTTAATATTCTCTTGAAGTCAAGTTTTCAATAAGTGAATAGAAATTAATTAATTTTAATTAGTTAAGTTGACCAGTTATGAACATGAATCAATCATTTAGTTTTTCTATGTTAGTCAAATTCATATTATTAAGGCTAATAAATCTCAAAGTTATAATATGAAGAATAATGTCATTTATGTCTTGATGTTGTGAAATGACAAATACTACGGACCATTAATTTTTAATAAAAACGATATATAAATAAGAACCGAGGGAGTAACATTTATCCAAACCACAAAGACCAAAGTACTATTTGCTCAAAATCCAAGGGTAAGAAAATAATAAATATAGTTTACCAAAAATAGGGTTTTATTTGATTGACAATCCGTAAATCTAGTTTGGAGGAAATTGAATTAAAATAGAAAAGCACCTCTTATATTTAATAAAAAATCATAATAAATTAATAATATACTCATCAAACAAGGCGCTTTACTTTTAAAGGTACCCTCTTTTTTCTCTCTTCTCTTTCAGTATTTTCTGTGTTTTTGCTTTGTATTTTTTTGTTAATATATAAGATTTGGCTATTTGGTTTTGTAAATTGTAATCTATTGTAGTTTGTAAATTTACTTGGTGAGTTGTAGTTGGTAAATTTGTCTCTACGTGATTATGAGTTCATGCAAGTTGTAAATATAGCCTCTTGCCAGAAATGCAAAGTAATACTACATACGGAAATGAGTTTTTAAATTATATACAAGAAAAGGGAAAGATCTCCTCCTCTTCTTCTTCTTCTTTTTTTTCCGAGTTATTGGTAAAGAAAAACACTTAAACTATTATTTTTCGTAAATTTTATATCTTAATTATTCATGGTTTATTTTAACTATCTAAAGTTCTAAACTATCAATTCCTTAGTATTAAAAAAAACAATTGACGCATAAGAAGTGATCGATAGTTTAGGTCATTAAATAGAATAATGAATAATTGCCTTTTGAAACTTTGTGATAATTTTGATTTTTTTTTACTATTAACATTTTTTTTTACCTCCCTGATTTAATTTTCTTTTCTTTCTGTGGAAATTTGTTGAAAATATTTTCTGACCATTCCTAAAATTAGCTATCTTAATTTCTAAGAATAATGGTCTCGAATTAGTTGTTGTAATTTTCTAAATTAGTTGTCGTGAAATCTAAAAATAATTGTTTCAAATTATTTATAGTTTTATAAAAAGTTCAAAATAAAATTATCCATTTTATAGTTATTATTCTTCAAACGTACAAACACGTCAAATATGAGTGATATTATGATTGTTCAAATATCAATGAAATAGTTAAAAACTCCTCCTAATTCCTAAATTAATAATTCTTAAGAAACATGTATAAGAAAATCACGATAGATAATTTGAGAGCGATTGAACAATACGTACTATTGCTTTGGGGCATCAGCTAAGTACTAGCTGTTGCAATAGTACTTCTGATCTATATTGCTCGGACTCTTTAAATGTCTGATCTTAATGCATTTTTGTAGAATTCGATACAGGCATGACAACATTTTTTGAAACTCCAAACAACATAGCCTCTGATTGTTATCATTCATTATTCCTCTTTAAACTTGAAAAAAATCTGTTTTTTCAAGCTAATAGTTTTGTGTTGTATATTGCATTTAGATAACTCAGACTCAGAGGAAGAATCTGCATTTTATGGAAAATAGAGAGGAAGCTCCTTTCGATGTAACACGCGAATTGCTCATTGCTATATCGAATTTGCTACCTGATATAGGTATCGTGGAGAATTCTTGCATCTTAAATGGTTCTATAACGGCTTCAGGGGACAGAACAGAGGATTTCAGGACACAATTGATGTCGATTTCTAGTACTCAATCTTCAGAGGCTGTTGTAGTCATGTGTAATGGTCAAATATAGTTGTAATTCCTCGTCCTTATTAGTGAATCGAGTGAATTCTACTATTGATGGATCTCATTCTAGTAGTATTATGTTATGTGTGTGTCTTCATTGGATCACATTCTAGTAGTATTGTTTAGTTCTTGTCATTTGAAGTGTTCTTGTTTTGTGGTATTGGTTAAATTCTGTGTTTAGATGTGAGATGCATCATGTTTTCTGTTTGTATATAAGGGTGTGTTATCAATAACATTGGATTTGCAGTGTAAATGTGTTCTATTTTTTTGTTCTCTATGTTGCTTTCTTCTGTTGAGAAGGGGATGTAAAGCTCTCTATGGTTACATGTTCGAGACGTGGAATTAGTTATTGATGTTTGTGTCAGGAGAGGGTACCAACATTACATTCTAAGAGAGGATGTGGCCCTTCCCTGGACCTTGCGGGAATGTGAGATACTTTGTATAGTGAGATGTCATGTTTACTTTCTTCAATTTGAGAGACATGGACCTTGAATTTAAGGTCGCAAAGTTACATAAAAAAAACATCTTTTCTATCTCTACGAGATATGGGTAAAATTTGTGTATACTCTATTCTCGTCAGACTTCACTTGTGGAATTACATTGGACATGTTGTTATTGTTCGTTTGAAATAACTTCACAATAATGATACATAAGAATATTTTGTGTTCGAGTCCTAAAAATAGAGAACTTTTCAGTAAGAGTGCTTTAACCGTATATAGATGATTTTTCCACTCAAATATATTTAGTGGGACTTTTGACTGATGTACATTATTACTCCAGTACTCCTATTAGTAGAAGCCAAGTTATAAGTTTAATTTTACGTGCTTTAAATTTTGAAATGACGACTTCAAGTATCAATAATTAGATTTTAAATTGAATATTTGTATATATAAAATGAATTTCTTTAACATAAATACATTATATAAATAAAAATTATTAAATTCGATTGAACCCGTCTCTGAGCTGGCCTACTAGTTAGTTGTGCGGCCATTCCTTATAATAATAATTGTGAGAAAAAAAAGCCAAGTATAGTTGCCGGTTAACACAAGCCGGTTGGCAATTCTGAATTAATGTATTTATCTGAATTTAATATTTTAATACGGGACGATAAATTTTACATAAAAACTTCATTACATTTTATAAATATTAGATTTAAACTCCGTAATAATTAAAGTAGAGTTTAGCTAAGAACTTTTAAAACCAAACTTATCCAACTAAAATTTTGAATTCGTCTCTGTCTCGATTCTCGCATCAGCAAATTAAATGGAGCAAGGGGCACAATATATATATATATATATGATGAAGCGGCAGATGATACCATATGAAAAATACAATGTGTGTCCCCTATCAACCTTAATTATGCCATTATCTGCCGTCTTTTTATTATAGAGAAAAATGACAAATATACCTCCGAATTATCGTAAATGGTATGCAGATATCTTCCGTCATACTTTTGGGACATTGGTGCCTCTGCCGTCCAAAAACTAGAGCATATATGCCCTTCACTCTAACGGAAGACTAAATAGGGACACGTGACGCAATCTTATCCATCGATCCGATATTTATTAAATATCAGATCGGTGGATAAAATTATGACACGTGTATGTCCGTTAGTATAAAGGGTATATATGCTCTAGTTTTTGGACGGCAGAGGCACCAATGTCCCAAAAGTATGACGGAGGGTATTTGCATACCATTTACAATAGTTTGGGGGTATATTCGTCTTTTTTCCTTTATTAAAAAAAAATCTTTGTCAGTTATATCTTTTTTTTTAAAGACAATTGTTTAGTAAATGATTTTATTTTTAAAAATAAAATAAAATTAGATAAGGATCTAAAGATTTTATTTTATCAAAATGAAAATCTTATGAGAAAATATTAGACTATAATATAAATTTTTATAGACCGTTAGATGACAGTCTTTATCTTCTATTAGTCTCCATGACTATATTATAAAATTCAAATAAAAATGAGAGTGCAATTCAGTGCACAAAGCATTTTACGTTAGCAGGATTTGAGGAAGGATATTGCACCCGAGGGATGTAATCATGTAAACAACCTATCCAATCTGATGCAAATATTAGTAATTATTTCCATGACTTGAACCATGACATAGTCACATAGTCATTTGCGTGTATATATATATATATTTGTCTTTATATGGTTTGTATGTAACAAACTCTTTATAAAACCAACTGAATCAAAAATTTATCTTTAGTATGCAAATTATAAAACCTTTCTTGGTTTGGCCTAAATAGTGGAAAATGGTGTGTGATTTTGGATCAATCTTTTTCACATCTTTTGCAATTGTGATTTTTGCTATTTATTGTTTGTTAAAGAGAGGAAATGACTTGTTTTATACAAGCAAATTTAGTTCAAAAGAGTATAACATACCTCCAGGTGATATGAGCTTGCCATTCATTGGGAATATGTTCACTTTTTTTACGACATTCAAATATGGTGATCCTGAATCATTTATCTCTTACTTTACTTCTAGGTATGTTGTCTACCTTAATCATCTTTTCTTTTAGTAAAAAAGGATTTTTTTTTAAAATTTTTACCTCATTTTATCCTTTATCCTGAGTTTACAGTTTATTGAAAACAGTCTTTCTACCTCACAAAGGTAGGGTAAGGTTTGCGTGTGTACACCCTCCCAGACTCCGCTTATGGGGCTATACTAGTACTTGTTGTTGTACTATTTGTTAATACTTTTGTATATAGAAAATTATATTATGTGCATAGGTCGAAAGTCAATCTTTACACATCTACGTACATTCGAAGATCGATAATGGTAAAAACACACCTGAACTATTACTTTTTCGTGAATTCCAAACCTCAACTATCAGTTGTTTCATTTTTCTAATGTATTAAAATAATTGATAGTTGGAGTATGAAATTCACGAAAAAGTGATAGTTAGGTATGATTTTTGACCATTAAATCTTGATCACCCTTAACGAAAGAAACTTGTGGTTTCGCCACTCTAACTTGTTATATATTGTCTTAACTATACTAATTGATTTCTATAGTGAATGCTAACATTCTTGATATTTGGTAAAAAAATAATAATGAAACATTGAAGGTATGGACAAGGAGGAATGTACAAAGCATTTATGTTTGGAACACCAAGCATCATTGTTACAAAACCACAAGTATGCAAGAAAATCTTGATGGATGATGACAACTTTGAATTGGGATGGCCTAAATCAGTGTTAAATCTCATTGGAAAAAAAGCTCTCCATGGAATTACAAGCCAAGAACACAAGCGTCTTCGTCGAATAACAACATCTCCTATAAAAGGCAAACATGCATTGTCATTGTACCTTGGTCTAATTGAAAAAGTTGTGAAGAGTTCATTTGAAAAATGGAATGCCATTGAAGAAAAACCAATTGAGTTTCTTAGTGAAATGAAGAAATCTACATTTGAAGTTATAATAAGAATCATGATTGGTAGTGAGATTGATCCTCAATGGTTAGATATGGTTGAAAAGGTGTATACTATTTATTTGAAAGGTTTTTTGGCTTTGCCTATCAATCTCCCTGGATTTGCTTACCATAGGGCATTCAAGGTTAGTTCTAGCTATGTCCCATTTTTTTTACCCACTCGTTTAGAGACGAATTCAAGATTTAAATTTGACTGGTTAGATCTTTATTATAGATTCTTACTTCCTCCTTCTCAAATTATCTTTCGTGATCTCTTAAAACAGTTATCTCAAATTTATTGTCATTTTAAAAGTTCATGAAGTCCTAGGAAAAATGATTTTATTTTTCATTTTATCCTTAGTTGTAATTATTCTTGAAGACTACAAACACCTCAACAGAGTAAATATTTAATGAAGAGAGATTATATCTTAAGACATAAATGAGGGTCAAATAATCAAAAACCTCTTTTAATTAATGTTTTCTTAAAGGACGTGTAAAAGAGAAATATGACTGGTAATTTGAGACGGAGGGAGTAGTATTGAAATCATTGTACTTCTTTAATTATCAGTTCAAATTTAGTGTTTGTTGAAACTTTAATGACTTTTCACATATAAATTTATCTTCCACGTCGAAAATTCTGGAGTCTAATAAGCTTTAGTTTATGGTCATTAACTTAGGCTAGGGAAAACCTGGTGAAGATATTTCAATCAGTAATAGATGAAAGGAAGGTGATGAATATGAAGGATGAATCAAGATCAAAGGGCAATATGGTTGATTTGATTATGGCCATTGAAGACGACGAAGGAAGGAGATTAAACGATGAGGAGATCATCGACTTGTTAATCGTTTACGTGTTTGCAGGTCATGAAACTACTGCTCACACTGCAGCATGGGCAATTATGTACTTAGAACAACATCCTGAGTTCTTACAAAAAGCAAAGGTAACATAACAAGTCATTTGTAATCTAAATAAATGTTTTGTTACTAGAGTTAAACCTCTCTATAACAACGTCGTTTGTCCAGATATCTTTTGATGCTATAGTGAAATGTTGTTATAGAGAGGTCTGATGTACCGTTTGAGAAATTCTCTGTTTTCAGGAGGAACAAGAGGAAATTGTTAAGAGAAGGCTGCCTGATTTGGATAAAAAACTTAGCTACGATGAGATTAGACAGATGAAATATCTAACCAAGGTTTGTTAATAGTCTAGTCGCATGAGAATGTAGACCTTTTGAAAGTTCGAGAATTTTAACATATGGAATTGTGTTCAAATGCAAGGTAATCGATGAAACTCTACGTTGCTCTAATGTCACCTTAGCCATTTATAGAAACGCGAAAAGGACAATCAACATAGATGGTAAACTTCGCCTTTTTCTCTCGTCTTCACCTTCATTTAGCCTAAGTTTTTGACAAAATAAGATGTCTTATGTACTAGATGGAATTTGTTTTGTGCTATATAGGGTACACAATACCAAAAGGATGGAAGGTATTGACTTGGATAAGGCAAGTTAATTTGGATCCTAACAATCATGTGAACCCCAAAGAATTTAATCCTTCAAGATGGGATGTAAGTATTATAAGCAATATCTCCTTGCACTAATTTTCTTTACAACAACAATGATACTTGCGCCTTAGTCCCAAGCAAGTTGGAGTCGGCATGTAGTAGAGGCGGATTCAGGATTTAAACTTGATTGGTTCAGCCTTTAAGTTTCTTAAGATTGAACTTATTATACTTATGAATTTGTTATCATCTTAGTGTTTTCACATTAACATTGATGTTCTGTGTCGAAAATACTAGGTTCAGATGAACCCGTGGCTAATAAGCTACATCCGCCACAGAAGATTTAGTCATGGTTAAAGTGCAATACTAACTTCAAATTATGGCTAAGGAAGTAACAGATTTGATTCTTAGCAGGATGATGAGGCCAAGACATTTAGCGCGTTTCTTCCCTTTGGAGCAGGACCTCGGTTGTGCCCCGGAGCAGAGTTGGCTAGGCTTGAAGTTTCAGTGTTTCTTCACTACTTTCTTCTCAACTATAGGTACTAACATTATATCAACACACATTTGAGGTCTGCAACTTCACATAGTACATTTGATTTTTGTGTATATTAATGCATAGTTTGGCTTTGAACTTGTTCTGGTGCAGGCTCGAGCGTCTTAATCCGAAAACAAGTGTGACATATCTACCAATTCCTAGTCCTACTGATAATTGTCTTGCAAGACTCAAAAGGATCTCATCATCATGTCAATAAAAATTGCCTCTTCTCATGATTTCATGTTGAGCCTTACCACATTCCTGTTCATTGATGTACAATGTTTTCGTTGTATTTTCGAGCAGATTTTAAACCTTTTCTGTATGTCAATTACCGATAAATCTTCACTCGTTCCTGTTATTCAAGTTAAGAATTTCATATTACGCGGTCAAATCTGGTCACACATTCAGGCTAGAGCTATGTTTCTCATATTCTTCAAAAATGTCGACAAGTGCATGCCAGATCCTCCAAAAGTAGTGTACTTTTGGAATATCCGACATGACTGCAGCAATATTTTTGGAACTCTGAGCAATATAAAAGTTAGTATTGTCCTTTAACACTGACTATGTTTCACAGACTCTTCAAGAATGTCGACTAGTGCATGTCAGATCCTCCAAAAGTAGGTGCAGCAACATTTTTGGTAACTATGAACAACACAGGCAAAAATTCTATCTATAGATCAACTTTAACGTGGCGAAAATTACTAGAAAGAATTGGAAGATAAAAATCATAAATAAAAAAACTCAAATCACAATTCTGCGGAGGCAATGAAAAAAAAGAAAAGAAAAGTGGATCTTATTATTTATTTTTGTGGAATTTTAACAACTAACAAGAAAGTTTGATCAAAACATCTCAGCAAATGCTAGTCTAAAAGGTGAATTCAAAAATCACCTTCAAGTTTTAATGAACTTCCTCTTCATCACATAACTTTGTGTATTCTTTTGCCCCCATCAGAGATTCGAGGTCTGATGGATTGCTCGGCTTCACTTTAATCATCCATCCGTCTTCATAAGGGCTCGAGTTGATCTTCGTTGCATAAGGTGAAAAAAAGAAACATTGAAAAATCATCAAGAATATGTCATTTCAAGTTTTCAACCTATGTTGCTCGGACTTTCCAAAATGCTACTTCACCCGTATCAGATCCTCCAAAAATACACAACTTTTGGAGGATCCGACACACACCTAGTCACATTTTTAAAGAGTACTCCAAGCAGCATAGATTTCAACAAAATCATAAGGAAACTGACATTTCAAGTTTTCAACCTATGTTGCTCGCACTTTCCAAAAATGCTGTCTCATCCTTGTCTGATCTTCCCAAAATACACTACTTTTAGAGGATCTGGCATGCACCCTAGTTGCATTTTTTGAAAAGTTCGAACAACATAGATTTCAACTAGCCCAAAAAATGAAGTAGTTGGAACATATATATATGAGTTAGTAGATATTTACCAAACCAGGTGTTTCACTGAGCTTTGTGTTGACCTCAACGATCTCGCCTGAGATCGGAGAGTTAATGTCACTGGTGGCTTTCACACTTTCAACAGCTCCAAAGCTACTTCCATGTGAAACAGAAGTACCAGTATCTGGCAAATCAACAAACACCACTTCTCCCAAATGATCCTGAAAACACCATTTCCTCATGGATTTAACTCGTATGCACTAACGGATGTAAAGAATTTTTACACTATCGGTGTACTATAACATGTTATAGCAGATAATCTGTCTTATTTTCTAGATTACAAATCCCGCACTTTTTAAGGATGGTTACCTGTAGTTATGCTTTTACTGTATGAAAATGTCATCAATTGATAACATACAACCAACATTCAATAGAGAACTATATGCAAGTCTACCGCAGAGAAGGGTAGAAGGGTAAGCCCATTATTCACCGAGTTTCAAATAGTAGGTCACTTGACCTGAGGTAAGAGTTAGAAGGTTACTTAAAGGTTCGGTCAAACTCAATAACTTTAGTTCAAACTTTATATATGTATAAAGATTAAATTCAGAAGCAAGTTATCAACATCTGATGTCGTTATCCTAGAATTTAGAACTCATAAAGTTAAAATCTTGACTCTGCCTCTGATAATCTCAACCCTCGGAGATTTCTATATTATCAAAACAAAAGTGAGAAACTATACGAAAAGTACTAAAAGTCAAAGAAAAACCTGAGCATGGTCAGTAATTCCAATTGTTGCCACTGACCCTTCATGCTTTACCCATTCATGTGAAGATGCATATTTCAGCCCTTCAAGAACTACAAATTGCAACATATCCAAAAAATAAAAATAAATATAAAGTTAAAACAAAACAACAACAAACAAGAATTAATATCATGAACATCCGCTCACCCAACCACTTAAATTAAAAATAACCTGATGTATAATATGTGTATAACAGTGTATAATCTATGTATATCGGTTAGCAAATGTCACCACAATGCAAATTCTAGTTCAGCAGAGCCAAAATTAACACCATGTAACAAACTACAAATAATCTATTTAGAACCTAGTAAGTAAAATGAATAGTACTTCAAAACTCATAAACTAAAAATTCTGACTTTGTCTTTGCATCGAGTTATTTGTGTAAACATCCCTATAAACAAATTTAGACTCTTTTTTTAATGAGAACAATAAGTTGAAAAAAGTTACCAGTAGAAAAACATCTAGAGAGTGAAAAATTGGTTCTTGAAACAGTAGAAGAGACTCTAAGTGCATTGGCTGTTGAAGAAGCCCACATTCTCAGAGCCATTTTTATCAATGTGTCAACAAAGGGAAAGATTTTGATATTGCTATATAGTATATACTTCTGGTTTTTATATATATTATCTAACATTGAATGGTGGAAAATGAAAGCCTCATCCTAAAAGTTTGAGAGATCAAATGATATATAACATGTTAGCAATTATACATACAGAACCAATGCAGAGTTGTGGTGGAGCAGTAAGTACTTCTTTCAATTTTCACCAAAGATAGTGAGTTCGAGTCTTGGATACAAAATTGCTTTTATTAGAAAACGTTTTTATTCCAATGTGGGACTTTTCGACACGATTCTAAATTTAATCGAAATGTAATGTATAAACCAAACAAAATATGTAGATAGAGAAGTGACCTAATGAATGTAAAGGGTAGCCTTAAATCTTGTGTTTTTGAAATGAGTGGCAAGCCACAAGTGGTGTTATCCTCCTTGTTAGGTTAATACAAGGGCAATATGGGACTAGTATGGACTGTGATAGCCCATGGAAGTATATATACTTCAATATAACTGGTTCGATTAATTCAAATTTATATTGCATAAAATTCTTCTAAGAGAAGACGTCTCTATTTCAAGAGTTCGAACTCAAAATCAGAACTCTAGTGCTTTTAAAACACAAATTGTATGGATAAGTGGTGTTAGGTTCTTTTTATACGCTTTTGACTATTTTATGGAGTACCCACTTTTTCTATTGACACAAATTTTGGGTCATTTCATTCTTAAAAAAATAGAGTGAATTATTGATTTTTATTTTATTTTATTTTTTTTACGAAAATTAAAATTCTGATTTTTGATGATTTTCAAATACTTTATCTTGTAGTAACTCTCAAAGTTTGATTATGAAGCATATTACTCGATAAACACTCAAACTTATCAAATGATAATCTATATATTATCAAAATTTATGTGTTACGTTAGTATTGAATGTCCACGAGACACAGTAAAAACGAGTTTGTGTGTTTAGTAATCAGACTTTTTATATTTACAGGAGTTTATAATTTGGAAACTTTTTTTTTTTTAAGATATAGTTTTGGAAAAGGAGAAAATAGAGTTGAAATTTATAACATTAATCCTTAATCCACGTAGATAAATACATTTTCCCCAATTTTTCCTTTTTCATCTTCGCATTGAATAATTAAAAAGTGAAATACGTTTACAAAAGTCGTCCGGTGAACAGTCCAGAGTTTTTGACCGGAGATCAAATTCCCGGCGCAGGTGATCGTAGCTATAGCATAACGCCGTCGGAGAAAACATCTGAATTTTGCAATTGAATTAGGTTTTGTTACGGCGCCATGGATGAAATTGAAGAGAAGAAGATGGTAGAAATCTTTCTGAAAATCATCGGTCCTTCTCCGCCTTGTCGCCTTAATGTCCCTTCTTCCATCAAGGTAATTCCTTTGATCGTACTAGCTCGAAATTCACGCAAATGAGAGAAATTAGGTTTTGGTTTTTCTAATGGCTCGTAATCAACGCATACTTAGCTAAGGTTAGAATGCAAGTTTGATAAATAAAGGATACATATAGACGATTTCTGCTAGCTGGAATTGAAGTATTTAAGGCAAATTGTTGAAGTATGGGAATGAACTAGACTTGAATATAGTGTAATGGATATATAGGATTCACACTGTAGATCCAAAGCTGATGTGGAATTGAGCTGAAGTTGGTTAATTGATTGCATGATGTTTCTATTTCGAGGCACATCTAGGAAAAACGTGTTTTTAAAAAAAAATCTATTTTGCAATGAGTAAACGTTGTTGGAAAGATGTAGTCTTTGTGCAAATTATGAAGTTTGGGATGGAGTATAGTGCTGAAATTTTTTCTCTTTCTTTTTGCTAAGTTAATGCTTTGACAGTTGGAAGGATAAAGTTTGCAAGATAGTGACCTGAACTTCATGGCAAAACTAGTGAACATAAGGGGGGCGATGATTCAATGAAAGTGCATATTAATTCTGGCAGCTATGGTTCATATTATAGTATTATACCTAATTAGTCAGGATTGAACTAATAAAAGAGTAATGGAAGTGGACAGAGTACAGGCAGGACAAATAAGAAAGTAATGTGGACTGAAGTAAGAAAATATTATGAGCTTAATGAGCATGGCCTTAGAGAGAACTTGGTGTAGTACATGGATATGTGTAATCAGAGTGATAATTTCTTTTTGATGAAGGTACTCAGAGTCTGATACTGAGATAAGTTTGAAATTAACTGAGAATCTTTGTGGGGTCTACAGAAAAACCGAGTGGCAACAAGTCACTTGGTTTTCACCTTGTGGTCAAGAAAAAAATTAGAGTAAATCTAGGGCAAGTTGTAAGTTTGGTCTGCTTTGATGTCAAGAGATCCCTATAGTATTCTGATAGTCTAGTTCTAATTTGGCATGTGACAAGTAGCAAATGATTGGAACTGTCTATGGAGACCCTACATAGGGAAAATGTTGAATCATGTGCCCAAGGATGTGGCATATGATCAATGAGCCATGCAAGTTTTAGAGTCCAGGGTTCAAATAGCATCAGAGAAAAAAAACTATATGATCTCTTCCCATCGATCTGCCTAAGTCTTGGTGGGCAGAGTAATCTGATACCTGTGTTAGTGGGAGGTAGTAGAATAGCAGCCAGCAGGTACATGGTGGAAACAGTTGAGTTGTGCCCAAGCTGGCTTCCCTCAGGATAGTTATTTCACAAGTACCCCTGTCTTCCATATGCATCTTCCTCCCTGTGTTATGCTACCCCAGTGCATGCCTACCTTCTTTTCCAGGCCTCTCTTACATAGGGTTCCTGCAAAAAAATCCAAGTTTGTGAGTCCTGTGATGGCCCAAAGACTACTACGACAACAACTACACCTCAATCCCAAATAAGCTGGGTTGGGTATATGAATCCTCATTTAATCCCAGAGACTACTGTTACTAAAAAAAGGAATTTGGAATCGATAAATGAGAAGTTGTTGATACCTAAAGTGGCTCTTCATTCAAGTTTTTGCAAAAAATCAAGAAATATCTCCTTAGTAACTTGATGTTTTTCTAATCACAAGAAAAAGGTTGTAGAAGTGCATGAAAAGATGATGTTTAAACTTGTCTTGTCAGCTATCGTTTTAGATGCCTATAAATTAAATTCCTGGAGTTGTTCTGAATATGTTTTGACATTTTCTGTGATCTAGGTACATGAATTGAGAAAGATGATTGCTGGGAATCGACATATGCCTATTGAAAATTTAAGACTTGTTCTGCGAGGAAATGTATTGCATGATAGTGAAAATGGAGATGACGAAGTAGTCCAATTCAACAACGGAGGTGCAATTTTTTATCAATTTATTGATTACCAAAGTTGATATAATCATTTTGCATAATATATTGTAACAACTATACATGGGAGGATTTTATGTATGTGAGATATAGAGGTACCGTGATGTTTTGATCTCTTCGTCATCTTGCGATTGGAATGAGTGGGAAATTCACACATGTATAAGTTTGAAGATTATTCTAACAAACTCTCTGTTTTGTTGCATATTGATTCTGCTTACATGATTTGTGTGGGGATTTTGGGTGCCTCATGCTACTTTTCTGTCTGAATCTCCTATTCACTGTTTGAATGTTGTTGTTTTTAGTTGGCCGCCTTACTATTTTCCTTAGCTTTCTTCTTGGTTGCTCACATTTGGTGCACTATGCAACAGATTTTATGTATGTGTATATATAGAGGTATCATTTTGTTTGATCTCTTTTACTTCTTGCAGTTGGAATTAGTAGAACATGCACACATGCATAAATTTGACGATTATTAACAAACTATCTGTTCTGTTGCATATTGATTCTGCATACATTTCTTTGCTTCATAACTGAGTTATTTGCTTGATTGTTTGTTCCTGGATACTGTTCCACTTTCACATTTCCATAGCAGACATAATGCTATGGAAATTCCTAGCCTAAAAGGAAACAAACTGGTCATATGTCATTCCAAAGAAGTTGTAAAAAATAGACCAGTTCGAAGGCTCTGTTTGTTTCTGAGTCTTCCTTTAGTGGCGCTGTTCAGTAAATCTTGATCAAACGACGGAAAACTGTTCCTGTGGTTACAATTGTTAAGAGTGCTAATCCCACAAGTCATTTTTGGCTATTCTGCGCACATTTCTTTGCTTCACTACTAAGTTGTTTTCTTGATTATTTGTTCCTCGATGCTGTTCCACTTTCACATTTTCATTGCTATTTTATTAGATCATAATTAATGGAACTTCTTTTTCTATATAACAAGGTTGAAATTCTTTTTTTGTAGATTCACTAATAGTTGCTGTCAAACCAAAGCCACCTCCTAGGCATTTTCGTGATGAATTTGAGGATGACGATGATGATGAACTGGTGAGTGGAAAATAAATGTCGCAAATGTATAGGAAATTTAATTGTTGTCTGTTTTGGAAATTGAATCCAGCTCCCATGTGCACTCTTCTGTTATTTCATTTTTTTCGTTTTGCAATGATTTACAAGTTCTATTATTCCCATTTCTATAAACAGAGGTTTCAGTTACCCCCATCAACTAGTAAGTGGAAGAGGAAACTTTTTTATCTGCTACGTGATAAACTGAAATTTCCAGGTGAAGCTCTGACTAGTTGTTTTCATTTCTCTTATCTTTACTGTAAAACTATCTTCTTATTCCTCTTCACCTGTTCTATTCCCTTTTCAATTGTTTGTAGATATGCTCTTGATGGTAATTTTCTCCATCAGTCCAAAGGTTTGGGTTATTATCATGACTTGGTTCATTCTGGCCTCTATTGCGCGAAGATATGAGGTTGCACCTTTATTTGTAAGTTCAGCCATTTGGTCAATCATTTACTGTGATATATATATGGAAGATTTATTCGTGATATGAGCCATTTGGTCAATCATTTGCTGTGATATATATATGGCAGATTTATTTGTGTTATGATTCAGTAATTTTTCAGAACAGTATTATCCCACAATGTTGACTGAATGTATATATGCTTAGGAGCATACGTTGGGCTCTAAATAGAAGAATTTTTGAGGAAGATCCTACTTTGATTTACAGTATTTAGATTTTTGTACTAACATATATGCGGGTTAGTAGCTGCCAATTGCCATAGTGTCGCAGACTGACAAGAGAGGATTGCTCTAGTGGTTGATCCGTTACTCCCAACCAAGAGATATGAGTTTTAGTCACCAAGAGGGAATGGAAAATGCCACTGGTGGCGCCTAGGAGGAGGGGGCTTTGGGATGGGATTTACCAAAGAAAGAAAAGTCTCGGACTTGCTAATAGCTTCTTATGAGTCACTTTCTGTGTTTCTGTAAGCTTTCAATAGACTGAACTGTCGTTTTGCAGATTCTGTCATATAATGCTGGGTTCTTTGTGCTTTGATTAAAGCGGGGAAAACTAATGACATTTTGCTGAAACTGATACTTCTATTCCTCGATAAGCACTCAAGTTTGCATGGAAGATAATGTCACATTAATTACTGATTATATCACCTTGAAACTAGCTTTGGAATTACCCAGAATCTATATATAAGGAGTTAGAAATGATTAAACATATTTGATACATAAAAGGATTAAAGTGTACTTTTTCTAAAGCTAAATATATACTAAATACCGTGTAAATGTCTACTCTTATGCTCTCTTATATTTATGAATTATTTGAACAGCTAACTACCTGCAGCATGTACACGTGTGCTGGGGAATCTTAGAATTAACTAGCTAAGAGCTAAGGCCTCTTGTGTATGAATTACTAAAACAGTCAACAAATTGTTACTTTTTCTCAATTTGAGAAAGCAGAATTCCTGTATGGTCTTGGAAAAAGAACATCGGAGTACTATTAATCCTTTTCTTAACTTAATGCAGTTACTGGCGACTGGGTTTGGCCTCATCTTTTATAATCTTGGACACCGGAAGCAGGGAGAACTTAGGTACGCGATTTTGTAGATATATAAACCTTTAGATACAGAAGTCTTTATTCCTTTTGTTAACTTTTAAACCTCCAAGTTGATATGCTTTTCTGTTGTGTGAGAGGCACAACTCTTTCTTAATCTGTGATGAGAAGATAGATTTCGTCGAAACCACTTGGACACTCATTTACTGCGTTATAAATTTGTTTGCCTCAATTGATAGCCTCAATTAAGCGTCTTCATCTGCGTATTGACATGCTTACAGAGTCTGGTGTTCTTGTTTTGGATTTCCAACTTAAACTACTGAAGCACATAAAAATAGTATGTGTTTTTTGCTAAATATGGTGACCCTCAAATTTTTGTCGTCCTTTGCAGTGCATATTCTGTATTCAATGAAGATTTTCGAGAACTTCCAGGAACCCTCAATGCAGAACATATTGACAGAGATATTCGGGCAGGTCGATTTTGAGTCTAAGACTTTCAACATTCAAATGAAAACCAATATCATGTCCTTTCCTCCCACCCTGGCTCGAATCAAATTCATTTTGTACCATGTTTGAATACGTAATTTGCTGTAGAATTATAAGTAACTTCTTCGCCATGTCAATGGAAATGCCCAGCTCTTGTCTCCCATCGCGGCTCAACCCTAAAGCCACTAAAGCAGTGGCTTTAGAGGCCCCAAAAAAACAAAAGCACTGAGCAGACAAAAGATGAAGGAGATGCATACATAAAAAAGAGAACACCAGATCTGATGAAGGCAATTGTAAGAAGCACTGTATTAACACTTGGAAGAAACAAAATACCCAAGTAGAATATAAAAAAGAAATTATGCATTTATTGTTACTATTAATTAAAATTTTCTTATAGTTTGTTGCTAATCTCTTACCCACATATCACAATCTCTTACTAGTTATTATGCACATATTTTTGAAATTTTATTATTGATATAATTATAATTAAAAATAGTAGACAATTAAATTGTTTTAATATTGTCTGTGTAAGATTGTATTCAATTCTTTCAAATGTTTTATTAAACATTTCAAGTTCAAACTAATTAAATTAACAAATAACCTTTGGGGGTGGTCCAGTGGTTTGGGCTTGGGACTTCTATGTTGGAGGTCACAAGTTCAAAGGGATTTGCCTTTTGGATTGAGCCTGGTGCGGGTTGCCTCTCTTGTGTGGTGTGCGAGTTATTGCATAGGAGCAGAGGTTTTACCATGAGCGCATCTAAAGGGTAGCGTCATTAAAAAAAATTAAAATATATTGTCTTGACTTTGGATGTCTTCTAAAGGTAACAATCACTATAATATTGATTTTTGTAATTAAAAGTATTACGAAATATTATATAAGTATCTTAATTTTATTTTAAACACTTTTAGAATAATTTTAATAATTTATGTAACAATTGATTTTATTGAAAAAGCTTTCAAAATTATAATCAATAAAAGAGATTTAAACATTTGTGTTGTTATATAATGTACAATAATTTATATATATGTTTATTCTCTTCTTACAAAATATTGCAAGAAATGTAATATGGTCAATTGAAAAAGAAAAATTAATTATTAAATTATAATCAATTACAATATTTTTTTAGTATTTATGAAAATAAAATATATTAAAAATTTTAAATAAATATAACTCTCTTTTCTAAATTTTGGCTTTAGGCCAAACATTTTATTGAGTCACCCCATCTCCCGTGCTTCACTAAAATGGCGATGAAAGTAAAATGAAGTTTAACGCCAATCAATTGGCCACAATGTGTGGATTTGTGTCTATGTTTTTATAAATGTAAGTGAAACAGATTCTACTAATGTAATTAAATGGTAGGTTTTTAAGTCTCTGGTTTTGGTATTTAAATGTTTTGTAGTCTATTTAATTTCATCATATTTTGATAGTTACATTTTCATGGTTATAAATTGTTGGCAAGTATTACTCTCCTTTTTTTCATTTTTATGTGTTTTGTTTTGATCAAGACACAAAATTTAAGAAGAAAGAAACATTTAGATCATGTGATTTCAAACTAAAATACGTGTAGCATATCAAAATATCATTTGAATTTTTTTTTAGTCTTTCTAGCAAGACGAATACCTTTTCTCAATATATTAAGGGGGTCTCTCTAACTAGTAAAAAGTGGAGGGTGTCTAACTCCTATTTCTAGCTCGATATCTATAACACAATTAGGAGTGTTCATGGGTCGGTTTTGATCGGTTATTGGTCAAAACTAAAATCAAATCAACTTAATCGGTTTTAAAATTATCAAAATCAAACCAAACCAAATATAATATATATTTATCGGTTTGGTGGTTATCAGTTTCGGTTTGGTTTGGTTTGGTTCGGTTATTAACCATACACAAAAATAAAAGAAACAGTTCATTCAAAATGTGAAAAAAGTGACAACAACCCATTCAAAACAAAAAATAGTTAGAATGACTGAAATTACTAAACTTTCGATCACTGAATTTACTATGAATAAAGCTTTAAAATTTACCATTTTGGCCTAGAAGGAAGAGGCAATAACGTTTTCAGTCCCACAGGGAATTGTTATAGATACTCATATACATGAAATCAATAAGATAAATATTTTCACCTTAGATATTTTTGCTTTCAATAAGTAAATTGTAAAGAAATTTTAATGAAAACATATATAAGATATTTAAAATTGTTTATAAAAATTATATATTAAATATGTATATTAATAAAATATATGTATATAATTTATCGGTTTGATTCAGTTATTTCTTCGATTTTTTGAATAAAATCATAACCAAATCAAATGTTAGTGATTTTCAAAAATCTAAAAATCAAACCAAACCAAACCCAAATAAAATCGGTTTATTTTATCGGTTTGGTTCAATTTTTCTGTTTGAATCAGTTTTTATCCAAACCGTGAACACCCCTAAATACAATTTTGGGAGGAAACCGTAATTGGGCAATTAAACCCTTTGGACCTTATGACCATTAGCAGGCAGACTGCACTTTAAGCGAACAAAAAGGTTTGTGAGACCGTCAGTCATATCAAGAATAAATATGTAAAACAAAATTTTAAAATATATACATACAATAAGATCATAATTTTTCTGAATTATAGATTTTAGATTCACCCCATTTATATTACTAGTTCTGGACACGTGCTTTGCACCTGAGTCCCATGAAAATGTTGCATATGGTATAAGTTATATTAAATTTGTATTGTGATGAGTATCACAAATAATTCAACGAAAGTATATAATTTACAATAGATCGAACAATCAATTTATTCAAATGACTTCTTTGTCGTATATGCCAAATGATTAGATACTCCCTTAACCTAAAAAAAATTAGTTTGATGATTAAAATGCATAATGAGTTATTACATTTTTATGTTCTAAGGTCCAAACTTGTAATGTATTAGTATGTTACTCAATACTTTCTTATAGACGATGCGTTGATGTATATTTTATTACTTGTTTTTGGTTGATTTGCCATTATCAGACTCTTGTTGTGGGACATTAATATCCCACTTAAAAGTGCAACATACAATTGTTTATGAGTGAAAATATATGATTGTATTCTAATAGGAATAAATACATTATGTTTAATACCCTCTTATTAATATTTATACATTGTTATCGTTCATTCATCCATAATTTGTAAAGTTTACAATCATTAAGATGATAGAGTGTATGTTGTTCCTGAAATTTTTTATCATTAATTAAGCATAATTATTAGGCAACCTCTTTTAATATTCATTTATATCTATATACTAATTGCCTAGAATATGTGGTTATAATTTTTGTACATGTAAGTAATTTATCTAATTAGTTATTAGAATATATTTTTATATTTTGTACATTTAAAAATAGAAATAGTATTTAAACTTATTCGCATCGGGTGTTTACACCAAACTAATGCAATTTTCATTATTACTTGATTTAATGAAGTAAAACACATGTTAGTTAATTAAGATTAAGTAAAATGAACTGTAAATTTAAACACATGGCATGCATGTATTGGATTGGTGTATACACCCGGTGCGGGTAAGTTTTACCCATAAAATGGTAATTCAACTTTAAAGATAAGAGCTTTCCACTTTTAATAATATATGATGATATGATATGATGATTATTTCAAAAAAAATTAAACTTTTATATTTCCAGTTTGCTCCTGATAACAACCTTTGCCATTCTGTTTAATACAGTGGTCACTTTCAATCTACTATATAATTTTCAATAAGATAAAGTGGACCATAACTTTAAACTAAAAGCACAGGCCAAAAAGAGGAAATAAAAAGAATAATAGAAAGAAAAAGTACATGAGAAGATCTTAGCTTATTTATAAATATAATTTGTCAATGATAAAGGACCAACACACTACTTTGATTCCCTTCTACCAATGGTGTTATTGTTGAACTTATAAAAGAGGGTGGGAGAGAGGAATAGGAAGTTGATTTATATATACTGACAGTATGAAAAATTTAACGTATTGTTGAACTTATAATAGATCAGGGGTGGAAGGCAGTGGCAAAAATGAGATTTTTCAAAAAGTGATTCAAAATATGTAGTGTACACATGAAGAAATCAAGAAAATTCAACAATCAACGTGTATTATGTATACATAGGTGGAGCTACAATATTATGTAGGGGTTCGAACAAATAAAGTAGCCTTTCGTTTAGACCTTATATTTATATTAGAAAAAATGCATTAAATATTGTTAGAGCCATGTTGGTTGAAGAATGAGCAATCCTCATTTATGAGCTAATTTTTAGGGTGGAGTTAGGCTCAGATACCATATTTATAACTACATATAAGTATATAATCGTGAAAGTAACTAAAACAAGCTATAGGTTCAGTGTCAAATTTCGATTTTATGTATGAACCCCTTGCGTTTTCCTAGCTCCACAATTAGGAATGTAAAAAAATTACACTATTGGTATATTTTAACTTGTTATACCTGTCATATATTTTTTACACCATTATATTGGAGTCTTACTTCCATGGACAATTAACTGTAGTAATCAGTTAGATAATATCTTATCATGAAAAAATATTTTATATAATTATTATAGAAGTTAAATTTTCAAATGAATATTTATTCTCTCTTTCTAGTGTTAATGGAATTTAAGCTTTTTAGTTACCCTTTTCTAAACTTTTATTAGTGTCTCTTTTTATTAAGTCATTTTCTAACATTGTTTACAAAGAGAAAATATAATCAAAGCAGCAAATTGTTGATTCTCTCTTTTATTTTATGGTGTTGATTTTTGTATGTTTCTTTATTTGTGTTGAGCAACTTTTGAGGTATAATGGGATTACAATTTAATAAAATGAGAACTCAGTGTACGAAGCATCCCGCGTTGATGTAGGATTTGGAGAAGGATAATGGGTTGATGCAAGTTTTTTCGGATGATTTCAACACTCGAACTTGTGACCTATAGGTCACATGGAGATTATTTTATTGTTGCTCCAAGGCTTCCTTCAGCTTCCCTTCAAGTTCAAGAATTGAAAATTTCTTGAAAATTTAAGTTAGTTTTCGCACATACATCGATGTTTTGTGTGGAAAGCATTGAGTTCGGTTGCAAAAGCAAATTCATGATTTTAATTTGATGGACTCGACCTATAAGGTTTCTATCACTAAATTCATTATAGTACGTGAGTTTTTTTTTTTGTTTCCCATCCAATGTTGGATGCCCACATTGAAGCCCCGACTAAGTACTAGGTGATTGAAGTCTCATGAAAAGAAATTGAGCTAGGAAAATGGTTTTACTAAGCTTACCCTTTTGCTAACTTGCTTTCTAATATCCTTTGCTTGCAAGTTATTTTAGACTTTTTTTTTTCCTCCAGGTCGTAGAATAAAAGAAAAATGTCAACATATAGACTCTTTATCATATATTTCTTTTATACTAACGTGTTTGAGTCAGCTTGCACGCATCTCGACTATTCAATAGATACTTGTTATCTACTATAAATATAGGTATCGGGTAACTTTATATATTATGGCTTAGACAAGTGAAAAGAATTCACCTAATATTCTTTCCTTTTTTATTCGTATTGGAATTTGAACTTTGATTTCTCGTGATTTTATAAGGTCATTGACTTTTAGGTCACAATCATGGCCTAGGTAATTCAACCTTACAGGGCTTTAAACAATTTCTTCAGAAACTTGGTCAAACATGTTTAATGCTTCTTATTGGTTGAGAAAATGAATTGTTCCCTCCTCATATGGTCTTTAGACGATCCTCACCTCGTAGAGATAGTTTTTGAGATTGAGTTAGACATATATTTCATTTCCGAATCATCTCAGTTCTTGGTTTACCCAATGTTGGACCTCCATGTTATGTTATTCCCGCTCTAACGTTCAGTTCTAGACATGCCTGAGATGTTAAGTGTGCCACATCGATTGAGGGAATAGAACATTATCTTCTTATATAGTTTCGGGCAATTCTACATAATCCTCTAACTTTTGAGTTGAGTCAGGGACAAGATCCATTTTCTTTAACAAGTTTAGTAGCATTGAAGAAATGTTTATTCATAACATATTCTTTTTAACCTTGAAAAGTTGCCAAGGCATTTATACTATTTTGAACCTATGTTGCTCGAACTCTTAAAAGATATAACAAAAAATACGCTACTTTTGGAGGATCTGACACACATCAGTCGACATTTTTTGAAAAGTCTGAACAACATAGTTTTGAACTATTCAATAGCTGACTACTAGCTTTTTGGCTACATTTGATGCTTGGTATTCCATACATTGAATATGATCATAAAGAGAATCGTGTGATCGTTAAGTAGGATCATCGCTAGTTTTCTCATACTTCAACGACAACAATGTAGAACGTACTAGCTAGAATTGAACTCGGGGAAACTATACTCGAGGTGCTGTAATCCAATGTCTCTGAGACGAACATAAAAACCCTGTCGTCTCAGATAACATTAGAGTACTGAATCGCGTTGATTCAGTTACTGAAAGTTATCTTCGTGTGACCATAAACCATTGAAATCTCCCAAATTAGCTTGATTCCAACCTTCATTTCCTGCAGTTATAAACAGAAAAGGCTTACATTAGTCTTTCCCTTTCATTTACCAGGTTTTTTCGAATGAATTCTTTTGGTCACAACCTTCATATGACATAACACTACTATCGTAAAGCCCCGTGTAGCTTCCATGAATCAAGTAGGGAGATATACAACCAAAGCTACTAAGATCACCCAAAAGTTCAACTTCCCCTCTTAAATTCGGGGAAGTTGAGCTTGATGTGACCTCAATTCGATCATTTGGTTGCCACGATGCCACGTTTGGGAACTCATAGTGCAGATAAGTTCCATCTCCAGGACATTCCTACACGAAGGAAGCCACCAGAATCATTACGAAGTTCAAAAGAAAGAGAGTTAAATACAGAGGAGGGACAAAAAGGAACATTTCAATACCATTGAAGAATCAAGAATCATATGATCATGTGACATCCTAAGGTTTGTAGATTCATAAGGAGAAGTTATAGGAGTCGAATAGTTGCTATCGTTGCACGTTTCAGCAGTAAGAACAACAGGATTGTTCGAGATTGCTAGTGAAATATCACTTGTTTTCAATGAGGCATTGTTTCTTTTGATGATATGACAAAGTGCAAACGCCCCCTGAACATATTCAAATAGTAGAAAATGATCAAACCACGACAACATATGCAGTGAAATCTCACAAGTGTGATCTGGGGAGGATAGAGTGTACACAGACCTTACCACTACCTCGTGGAGCTCGTGGAGGTAGAGAGGTTGTTTCCAATAGACCCTCGGCTCAAGTACAACAAATAGTAGAATATGATCAATTTCTTGAATTAAAAATGAACATTGAGTTTGTTGAATCTACCTGGAAACTCGTAGCGCCTTGTGAAACATCATCACAGAGACGATACTCCTGCATCATCCAATCTGTTCTGTCTCCGAGAGGAGCTCTTCCGCGATAGAACACTAATGTCTTTCGATATCCAACAACTTCAGACTCATGACAGATAACTTTCCTGTCTTTACCAGTTGCTTTCCAGTATCCAGCCTTAGTGGCTCGATTGGCTCGTGAGCCATTCGAGTACTTCTTGTCTCGAGGACAGAAGAAGAACCACTTCATATCGCGATTTGGCAGGAACGATTTCTCTGCATGACATGATATCAGAGGGTTCAACTGAATGCAGTATTTTTGACATGAAACATAGATATATTATTTATATATGTTAAAACTACTAATTATCCAATATTGAACGCGTAATTTCAAATGTATTATGAGTTTAGTGTTAACAAACAATCTTAAACGTCGAAAAAATCAAGTTTAAATCCTAAATCTGCCTTCAGATGATGCCAAAATTCCAAGTTCCAATTTCAAATAAGCAATTTTTAAGGACATTTTGTCATATAGGCGGACGGAGCGCCTATGTTCTGTAGGTCCAATTAAACTTGGTATTTTCAACACGAAACACAGATATATATATAAGTGAAAAACAACTAAAACTACTAGAATGAGATTCCTGACTGGAAAATAAGGCAAGTTACCTGTTACAACAAGTTAAAATAATTATATCGTCAGTGTATATAAAAGTGAAATCCATTTTACTATACACGTGAACCAAGAAAAATGAATATGTATATATATATATATACAAAAAATGTATATACCTGGAAGTTCCCATGGATCAAATTTGTACAAGTCTATTTCTGGAATAACTTCCAATTCAATTTCAAGTCCATCAGTTTTCCTCTTCAAGTAATATCCAACTAATTCATCATCAGTTGGATGAAATCGAAAACCCGGAGGCAATGTTGCCCCTGCCATGAACTAATTTCCTCGAGAAAATATCGGAAACTAATTACTATAATATAGTCAGTGGTGGAGCCAGGAATTCAAATAATGCGATCCAAAAATGTAATCTTAGTGTCCACTTAACTAAGTGCCTTTGTACCTATTGAAAATGTGAAATATCCAAAAATAGAAATTCAAGAATTGTGATAAATCATATTCTTGGAGAAAAAAATACATTAAAATACATAAGAAAGTTTTCAAAAAAAAAAAATCTTGGAAATTGGTGACCATTAATTTTACTAATACCAAGAATTAAAAATTAAAACCTTGAAATGACACAAGAAAATTGTGAAAAAAATTTAAGTGGTAAAATTTGATGAATATTAAGAGTATTTTACTATGCACTATACTTATTAATTTTGGAGTTTATATGAAGAATAAAAAAAAGATTGAGTATTTATGGGGTTTTATAGGCTATGGAGAATATTTTTATAAGTCTAAAGAATATGAAGACCGAAAGGTTACAATAAAATTCCATCAAGAATGACCCCACCAAAACTAAAAATCAGTTCACACCTATTTGTAGGCAAGGAATTGGGTTGCGTGTACCTCGACTATTTCACTAGATATCTAATATTGTCCGCCAATCAAGTATCGGGCCTACCATACATGTGCACCTCGACTATTTGATCACTAGAAATCTGATATTGTCCACAAATGAAGTATCATGCCTACCATACCTGCTAGACCTCTTGCATAGTTCACTAGGTGTCTGCTATCGTCCACCCGACCAACTCGTAGGCACCTCGATCAATTCACTAGATATATGTTATTGTCCACCAGCACATATATCGAGATTGCGGATACATGCTTGGCCATTATGATTATTTGGCTAGGTAATTGCTATCGGGCCAACTTTCGTGCATCATTGACTATGCCATCAGATATATGCTATCGTTCATCAACACATATGCTAAAGACTGCATGTACCTAGCTACCTCGTAGATCACCTCAACTATTTTATTAGATATTTGTTGTCGAGTTAGTTTAGTGTACTTTAATTATTTCACTAGATGTATGCTATCATTCGCTGCTATCAGGTTTGTAGATATCCTCTAGACCACCTCAATTATTTTATTAGATATTTGTTGTCTACCATCATATACTTGCTATCTTCATTTTCCTGTAGCATTAGATAACGAGTAATTTTTTATCACTAATTAAACTTAGAAATATCAAAATACTTTTTGTCTATAGACAAAAACACTTTTGACTATGTTTAATTATCAATGATGTCAAGTGTTATGGCCCATTGTGTTTTAAAAAAAGTATGTCCTAAAAGTGCTTATTCACACTTTTTTGTGGTAACCAAAGTGCAAAACTTAGTGGAAAAAACTCTGTTTTGGAGTTCATGATTTACATTTATTTTATATAAAGTTGCAATAGTTAAATTCACGTTAGATAGTTTGAGCAACAATTAGTCAAAGATTAGTAATAATTAATACTTTAATAGTTGATTATGTTACACTAATTCTTCATTTATCTTGGCATATCCATGTTGAATAGGTGAAGTGGACATTTCTTCTAAATTCATTACCATGTGTTAAAAATTTAACAAAAAGCTTGATGTTCCTTGAGCGCACCTGCATATGATGTCTGATATGTACCCATAAATAAAATGATGTAACATAGATATATAGTCAATGTGATAAAATTACATTGTTTTACTATTTTTCCTTCGACATATATATGTCTCGTGTATGAATGGGTTAACAAGGGTGTAGGTACTTGACAAACGATATAAACACTTTTAAATGACAATTTATATAACTTGACAAGGCAAGCACAAAAAAACTGTAGTTTGCAAGTTAAGAATATTTTCTTGTCTTTAACTTTTTTTTAAAAATAAATAAATAAAAATAAGCATTGTTTTTAAAGAATTAAATTATGAAGCAACTTTTATTTACCACTCGAGTAATCCAGATTTAAACACTTTTCAGACTTCTTTTTATAGATTAATTTAAAACAAGGTGAGACATGAAAAAATGTATATTTTAAATTAAAGATGTATAAGAATGTGCAATGGTAAGAATATAATATTTAAAAAAATTGAATATTGCGATTTATTATAAAATAAAGGTGATTATAACATAACAAAAATTATCCTCTGAATTTTGTGATATTAAATATGCAAAATTGATAGCGGGAGCCAGAATTATTTTTATAAAATTTAAAATATAAAAAAAATAAACATATAAAAAATCATAAAAATACAACATATATTATATATATCCCTCAATTATTTCATGTGTTATATGGTTCCCACAAGGAAGTAGATAACAATGCACTTGTTATTTTTTTCAGATTTTTCTTTCATAGTCTTTTACTTTATGCAAGATATTCGGAATCACAATCGCTATACTTTGAGTGTGCATAAGCTAACTTACACTTCAATAAAATAGCCTGCAAATCTCAGATGAGAGTTAAATCACACGAGATAAATCTCATGCGATTATAAAATCAATCGAAAGAGCATGTAAGATCTAGGTAAGCATGTGCAATAAATGATTGAGAAAACATGTCGTGCTTTTGAAACCTAACACTTCCCATTTAATTGATCACTTGATCGATCAACTCGGTTATCCTTTCTGATAATTCATATAATGTTATTCACCGAGTGGCATAAATAGAAGGAACCTTCATCAATGGAGTAATTCGACCCGTAATAGGCCCAATTAAGTTCAATCAGAAACAAGACTTCTCATTTGATTGATCACGTAATCAACTAACTCAGTCACCCTTCTGGGTAATCCATACAATGTTATTCACCGAATTTCAAAATCGAAGAGACTTTCAATGGAGTGACCCGACCCGGAATAGGCCCAATTTAGTTGAGACCAAAAAAACCCCAAATTAACCTCAAGCCCAATAATTATTTTCATCATTGCCACCAAATCTTCTTCTTCTTCTTCTGTTTCACCTTCATCAATACTGGAAAAAACTCTTTTCTTGAAATCTAACAGAGACCACCAATTTCAATGGCACTTTCTGCTCTTTCACCAACTTTCTCTACAAACCCTTCTGCATCATCAACTTCTTTATCAAAAACAAGAAGAATCACACAAAAGAATCCCAAATTTAGTGTCTTTACTACCCCTAAATTCACCCCAATTTCAGCTCTTTCTGATCCATATGTCCTCCAAATAGCTGAAACACTTGAAGATTCATTACCTTCTACCTCTTCTACACCACTTCAGAAGTTAAGAATCAGTTCCTCAGACACCCTTTTGTCAACCCCTTGGCCATCTCGTAAAGATGAGCCTTTTAGATTCACTGACACTTCTTTTATCAAGAATTCAAGAATTGAACCAATTCAACCTCCAAAGATTCCATCTTTGAGTTCTTTGGATGTTTCTGTAGATACCCTTTTGCCTACACTTTCAATTGTTGATGGTTATGTAATAGATTCTTTGTCTCAGTTGAATGAATTTCCTAGTGGGGTTTATGTAGGTAGTCTGTTGAGGGTAGATTCTGAGGCTATAATGAAAAGGGTGTCTGAATATGAGTTTAGTTTTAAAGGGGATTTGTTTTGGTTACTTAATGGTGTAGGTACCCCTGATGTAGTACTAGTGTATGTGCCAGAAGGGTGTAAGGTTGAGAATCCATTGCTATTGAGGTACATTTCTGCTGAAGGTAGTGATAAAGAGTCAAAAGCTTTGCCTTTTTCGAACCCGAGGGTGTTGGTGTTGGTAGAGAAGGGAGGTGAGATTAGTATAGTTGAAGAGTATGTAGGTGGAGATACGGATAAATGTTACTGGACGAATTCCGTTATGGAAGTGGTCGTTGGGGAAGGAGCTAAGGTGAGCCATTCTTACATCCAAAATCAATCTTTCAATGCTGCACATATCAAGTGGACTTGGGTTCAGCAGGTAAACTTGCTCTTCTTTTTTAACTAAAAATGACCTTGATAGCACGCATTGTTCGAGTATTTCTGTCTAAGTATCTCATCTATTTTGTAGTTTTATGCAAGTATCTAAACTAAAAAGTCGTTATTGTTTGCTTTGCTTTATCATGAAAGACAATTTTAACTAATACATACAGGTCGCTATGGTTTATTCATGTAGGAAAAGTAGAAAAGAATCTAGGCTTTCACATAAGAGAATGTTCAAGCAATTCTTAGAATTTCTAAAGTTGATACAATGCACCTATAGTTTTGGTGGAAAACTTGTGATAAACTGAATATCTCAATGATATAAAAGATTGGGGATCGTAAATTCTCTACGTTTTGGTCAACATCCGGCAATATAAGGTTCTCAAGCATATACAAGGTTGAACCTTATATTGCCGGATGTCGGAGTGAAACTCAAACACTTCCTCTCACTCTTACATCGTATTCTTGAGATCCGTTACCTGCTTCTATGTACATACAACCAATAGACTTGTAGAACAGCAATGTTAATATCCAATGAGCTCTTTGAGAATTCACTATATTGAAATGACTTATAAAAGTTTCTGCAAACAAACGTGGTATCGGCCAATTCAAGGATCCTTATTGTTGAGGCTTTCAGACTCAAATTGCTGTTGCTGCCTCATCTTGTTCTCTAGCTCTGAAACCATTACAAAAGTAAAAGTAAAATCAGAATAATATGCAAAGCCTTACCATATTAATCTGTAGTTCATAGAACAAAGCTCAATCATCACGTGTGAATAACCTGACTATGACTTGATTGAAGTAAGCCTTCTGTTGCAGACCGGCACAAGCTTCTTCCTGCCCCTTCGTCCTCTCTGAAAGCTGTGAAAGTTGTTTTTCTATTTGGCCATGTAATTTTAATGTATTTGAGTTGAGCTGGTTTGTCAAGTTTCTTAATCTATCCTGTTGGGTTTTGTTAATGTGCTTCTTCCCCTTAGCCTTACACTCAAGGTTCTGTAGGCTTTCCTCAAGCTTCTTCAGGGTTCATATTTGGATGTAGCTTTGTTCCTTGCTTTATTTAGCTGCCACCAAAAAGCAACAAAAACAAAAAAGGAGAGAGATTACATTAAGTGGTTGAGTAGCATTCTACACCAAGAAATCTTATAGGCAAAAGAAGGGAAACAACACTTGGAAAAGAATATGCATGTTAAGAGGTATAGGGACTGTGTAAATTCAATGCTTGGACTATGAAGGGGAGCCTTGGCACAATGGTAAAAGTTATCATTGTGCGACCAGGAGGTCATGGGTTCAAGCAGGGAAACAGTCTCTTGCAGAAGTGCAATGTAAGGTTCCATACATAAGACGCAATGTGGTCCGGCCATTCCCGGCACCCCATGTATTTTGCAGGAACTTAGTTCACCAGGCTGCACTTCATGAAACGGAAAATACTTGTTAAGAGATTAATATCAAATGGCACCAATTCCTTCTTCACTCTTGGACCAAACCCAAGTTGTTTCCGCATGGCTTTGTGTTCCTTTCTATGTATGCATTATGCAGAAGATCCATGAGATGTGGTCATTATATAGATGACGCTGTTATGGACCTTGATAATTAACTCGTCTAGTCTTGGTGATACTGTAATTTTTTTAAGAGCAATTTTTGTTTGAGCTGTGCAATATGAATACCACTCCCTGCTTATTGTCTATTCTCTATTTGATTCTAATTGTATGTAGCTTATTGTTACCTTTCCCACCATGAGCAGAGTTAGTGAAGGGAGAGTATACTTTTTCTGTTCCAGGAGATGGATCTTATTAGTAGCTTTAAGCAATTCGTTAGGAACTTCTGTAATATTTTCAGTTATTTTATTTATTTATCTTTTGGGCAGATTAAGTTTGCTTCATAGTCAAGTTGATTACTTTCAGGAATCAACTAGCAAATACGAGCATATAGAAGTAAGCACGGGTGGAAAGTTAAGCAGGCACAATATTCACATCCAGCAGGTTGGTCCAGACACTGTTACTGAGTTATCGACGTTTCATATGTGTATCTCGGATCAAACACAAGATCTACACAGTAAATTAGTCCTAGATCATCCACGAGGTGTCTCTCAGCAGATCCATAAGTGCATTGTGGCCCATTCGTCTGGACAGGCTGTTTTTGATGGAAATGTTCAAGTCAATAGGTATTGTTATTCTATCTCACCTTTGGTGTTTATTTTAGCGCCTCGTTATTCTGCAAATCACCAGTGTTGAACATTTAAAAGTACTCGTATTGTTTCGTTAGCATGTTCTAGATATCGTCATAGTCTGCTCCAGCTCATGTTTGCTTGTGTGTCTTTGTTTTAAAATTGGTTACGAATCTTAAGAAAAAATGTCGTATGCACATGTATGTGGTGAAACTTTTTCTTGGAAGGGTCCCAATGTTACTTTGATTAAAAATACTTTTACTATTATTTCGCTCTAGTATAGTCTAGTCATTTCTTGGTTTATTGCTCTGCAATCTAGTAAACTAAAGCAACTTATTAAGATAGTACAAGATTGTTACATATTGCATCTTTGACGTAGGTGTAAGTTAGTAGTCTCTAGAGTCTAGTCAACTCTTGCTTTTCGGTGGTCGATAGACGAGGTGTCTTTTGCTAGGTATGGTACTCAAATCCCTTGTTTTTCTAGACTTTTTTTTCTTATTCTGCCCATGTCTAGCAGACACTGGTACTTCATGACGCTCTCTTAAAAATACTAACTGAACCTATGATTAGTACCTGTATGATATTATCCTATAGTCAAAAGGTCCATGTGACATACCCGACCAGCATCTTATAATGACCTTTTCAATGTATTCCTTTTTCAGTTGGGTAATGATAAGAAGACAAAAGCTGGTGGTTCAACTATTGGAAGTTTTGTCTTATCAATAAGAGATGTAATGCAAACTTAGGAGAAACTTCACCTTATTTCCTCCTATGTTGCTCGGACTCTCCAGAATTGTCTCTTGCACCCGTTTCTGATCCTCAAAAGATGCAATACTTTTGGAGGAGTTCAAACGTGCACCTGGTGGCATTTTTGAAGAGTCCGAGCAACCTAGCTTTCCTCCCTTGACTTGCTCAAGCACAGTTTAGGGACACCAGCTATTGGAAGTTTGTCAATAAGAGATGTAGTGCTAACTTAGGGGAGAGTTCATACATGTTGTCTATGGTTTTGATTATTGTTTATCTAGTTTGTAAGATTAAAATTTGTGTGTTATTTTTACACGATGTTGCAGATATGCGCAGCAGACAGATGCAGGACAACTTACACGAAGCCTCCTTTTGGAGCCTCGGGCAACTGTGAATGTCAAACCTAATCTCCAAATCATCGCTGATGATGTCAAGTGCTCCCATGGTGCTGCAATCAGTGACCTCGAAGAGGACCAACTGTTTTACTTCAGGGCACGGGGTGTTGATGCTGAAACTGCCAGAAAAGCTCTGATCTTTTCGTTTGCAGCTGAAGTAGTAGACCGTTTTCCAAATGCCTCGATTAGAAAGAAAGTTGAAACTCACATTAGAGAACTGCTAGATCCCTCACCCCCTTCACGGTGAGCCTTTTTGAAATGTGGCACATTTTTTCTTCTTAGTTTCACGCTGCACTAATGATAATGAATGAAAGCCCGTCGTTTACTAGACGAATATAAGCAGTTGTTCAGTGTAATGTAATTCTTTTTAGTATTGAAGAAATAAATATGGTGATGTTTATTTGAAACCTCCATTGGCTGCACCAAAAGTTGTATCTTTTTTAAGACAGTGGAATTGTTTGATAGGAAGTACAATGACTTGTTTCCTGATGAGGTGTTTTTTAATTTTGCACTGAGGAAGGTTGAGATGGTCACAAGCTTCAAAATTGTATCGGAGCAAGTAAAAGTTCATCACACATTGTCATCATAAATTTTCTCATGTTTGGCTCATGAGAAAAGAATCAAGCTCACACATGTGAAGACGTGTTAAGATAACAATTATATAAAAGTGTGTTCTTTCTGATAAAAGCTTTTAAATGAAATGGTCACACAATAAAACAACGATAAATGACTTGTTTCACCCAACTAAGCAAATTTAATCTGAACTAATAAAATATTAAGTGAAAACACATCACTTAACCATCATTATATATGTACTAAAAACACATGACCTACATTCATTAGTTTGATATAAACACCAGATGCAAGTAAGTATCATAGAGACTGCAATCAGCATAAAAAGAAATGCTGTACCTTTCCCTTTACCCCATTCTGTAAAGACTTTTTACACAAGGGTTCAACAAGAATTCTCTCCTCTGTAAACCACATTGGTGGAAATCCACCTCCAAAATAAATATTTATACCCTATAGATTACAAATTACTTGTTTGGCTCTAAAAGGGTAGATGAGATGGGAGGGGGAAAAAGAAAAAAAGAAAGAAAGAACTTGAATGAATGAAAAGATCTACTATGCAAAATCTAAGAAGAAACTAAATGAAAAGATCCAGTTTCTTTCTTTTCTAGGAGCAGTTCTGAGCAATCCCAACTACAAAACTTCTACGTACGAGCCTTGTCGTATATCTAGCACTAGTTCTGGTTGTTGTCAAGGGTATAACCGGAGCAAGAAATCAAAATTGCTGCATATTACTATACATGGAATAGATGGCCGGAAGAGTAACATTAGAGGTACTTCCCAGACGACTTCCAAATTCTTCCTTCTAGAGATACCACCATAACTGTAACATCATCGTGGTACTTCCTACGATCTCCTTGGGGGATGTCCAGTAATTCATGTAAATCCATTCCTGCAGATAAAATTAACCTTCAGTTAAAAACATGTAGTTTGCCTGCCCTCAACTGAAACAAATCATTTAAAGAGGCCCGTATAAGATAAACATGAAATCAAAGATTTTGTTATCATAGTTTTACCTAAACCACAAAGACACAAAATGAACTGGTACAGAAACACGATGCCACAGTATGTAGAACAATGAAATTGTCTCTCAAGTTGTTTAAAAGGAATGTTTTTTTAATCAGACCGGTTGCTTGTGGGAGGGAGGGGATGTCTGTCAAACCTAAAGAGACCGAAAAAGAAGGTACACATCTTCTTCAACTTCAGTATAGCCAATACAAACAGCAATATAGCACTCAAAACTTCGGCTACTTATTGATGCAGCCAAGTATGTAGCACAGACAACATTGCAGTGCTAGCACCACATATAACCTTGGAAAAAAGTATCTATTACTAGGAACGCATGACTTGGGCACTAGGATGCAAGTTCAAGACTTCCCAATTATTTAAAGATCTCAGTCCTGCAGCACTAAAACTATTATTCTGATTTGCATCTACGTTGACTTTTGGGGAAGATACAAACTTATATAATTGGAAATCCACAAACTTTAACACCAAGTAGTCTATTTCTACTTCATGGTTTAGATTACAAAGCTTTTCTAACCTTTTATTGCCATAACTTTTGTAAATGGCATATCTAAAACTCAAATAATTGTTCTTTGCTAGAAATAAACTAGCAGTGGTGATATTATTTCATAGTAACAATTGTTGTTGTTTGTTTGAAAATGGTAACGTTAGTAGTAACAATTATTTCGTAGTAACAATTGTTAGGTGGTATTTGAGAAGGATAACAGCATATGATCGTTTTAACGTTCTTTTAAGCATGGAATTTTTCAATTCATACAACAAAAAAATATTCAGAATAATGAAATGGGCCAACATAGATACAAAGAATTCACATAGCATATCTCTAATTTGGGATTGAGAAATAAAGCTTCAGCTTTTATGAGAAGGAAACTGCTAGGTAATTCATCAGCTTCTAGATGTTCAGGTACCAAATACAAAATTGGTCTACATTAGAAATAAAAGAACAATGACACCAAGTCTAATAATTAAATACACTTTTCACATAAAAAACTCAGGGTATGCAGCCAAAGTCAACAGTAACTTTAATCCCCTTAAATCCCCCACAGAAAGACTAGAAAGAAAAAGTACCAGCTTTCTTGGCTGCACGGAATAAGAGCTCCTCAATCAGATGCTGAGCAGGATCCCCATCAGGAAATTTCTCCATGAAATTCTCAACATGACAAACAACCTCCTGATTGCTCAAATATTGGTATAAGCCATCAGAGGAGAGCACCAAAAACTGATCTCTAGGACAGAGTTTATGATGTCGCAGCGAAGGTGTACAAGATAGATAAGGAGCATCCCCAATATATTCGTTCCGAAACATTTCTAGCAATGGCTCATTCAATTTAGGCTGCGTCAGCACATCTCAAAAGATTAGGCTGACTGGAAACAAGCATGTCAAAACAGAATATAAGGCTACAAGCTACGCATGCAAAGAACTACATCAACTATTTAAAGCATGATGCCGCCCAAATACGTATATGTCTGGCGAACTTAGCATGTTTAGAGTAACTATAGGCAGAAATAAACAGTAGTTGCTAGGGTAAACTGTAGTTGCTCATCCCATCTTCCAGACATCCATAGATAAATTTAATCGAATCAGAAAAAAACAGGCCAGTATATCTGGCATATCAACTATGTAATAGCACAAGATGGAAATAGACCAAAAGAAGGTCTGCTGGTGCCATAACTTATAATATAAAACAAGGATCTGAATAAGTAAATGTGCAAGTTGATCCAACATCTGGAGATCTTTGGGATTGCAAACGAGGATGGAGAAAGAAAAGCAAATGACAAACCTTTTTAAGGAAGCCCGCTCCAAAAGCACGAGTGACCTTTAGACGACCTTTCACTCTATCATTAACAATGCAGTTGCTGTCGTCTGGGTGTTCATTCTTAATTCTAGTAACTTCCTGGAGATTGTAACAAGAAACAAACTGTCTAAGAACCTGACTGATTAAAATACAAACACAGAGAAATATAACAAGCAATAGACAATTAAATATGTTACAAGTTTCAGTATGAAAGGTAAGATTAATTCAAATTACATGCTTTATTCATTTAGAAATAATTTAACTTTGAATTTTTCATTTTACCCTAAATGAAATGATTTATCGTCACAAGTATCAATGGCTTGTTTAGGACAAAAGTTTCGAAAGTTTTTGTTTCTTTCTTCAACACCCAAACATAGCATAAGGGAGTACATTCATAACATTTTTTAACAATTATCTACAAGATTACCGAGTATATTTACTGTCCAGTGTTGCTTTTTGAAGACAGCTCATGTGTAATGAGGCACGCATCTTAGTACCTTGGTGTCTACACTAAAGTGACACTTAAGCAAGGTGAAGCACAACCTAGGTTTTGACTATATTAACATTAGGAGCGGGAGCCTTCACTCGGACGGAAACAATGTCAGACAGAATACTGGCTATTCTCCCAGCCTCTACTCGGATGGGAAAAAATATCAGATAGAGTACTTGCTATCCTCCCACTCACCGCTGCCAAAGGCTTGTTTTGTTTTTAAGATAAAGCAGCTCATCTTTCTTATCAAGCTACTTGTTGCCCTCCCATTACCCCTTCACAAAGCCTTGTGTCTATTTTTCCGACATAACAGCTCCGAACAGCAACCAAGCTGAGGCAAAAAGTTAATTGATTTTTTCACATCTCAGTCTTGAGAGCAGAATTACCCAAGTACATGTACTAGTGGAAGAATGTAGGTACCAGTGAGATGCCAAAATGCAGTGCATAATGAGCAAACACCAAAATTGAGCAAACCATCAGATGGACCTAGGATATTAACCAAAAATCTCCTCCAATTGATGTCAAAAGAGCTTCACTAGCTGTATGAGAGTTAGATGCTCATGCTCGCAAACACTTCCTGTTCCAATTCAAAATATCCAGCCAAAGGTAATGGTTATGTAAGGGTTAAGACTGTTCAGAATTATGAGTGGTGCATCGCATGTGAAGGGGTCCACAGTAATGGTCTGGTGTAATTGGTAATAGGTGTTACGGCAAGTAGTTTATTCGACGACTAGCCAGACCAGTGAACTACAACTATTATCTGCAGCAAGTTACACAAAAAGAGCAAAAGATCCACTTGTATTTGCAGAGTCAAGTTGGAGTCATTACTCATAAAACGATATTTTGCACTTATTGGTCTCAATTAAGAAGGCCCATCAAACACAAGACGCATAAAGCTTCTCGTATATGTTACATGAAAATGAAGATGTACAAAACTGTTTTACTTCTTTCACTTTTAGCTTTGTTTTGCAGGAGAACTAAACCAGATGCATTGCCTCCTAGTTCATGGAATCATCAAAGTAAATGTCTAGTTGAACACTCACTATCCAATAAGAAATTCAGATGAAAATGATCAACTCCTCTGGTAGAAAAAGATTTGGTATAACTTAACAATAGACAAGGGCATGTTCTCGACTAACCACAAGTCCTTTACTTGGGCAAACAACAATATGAAATAGCTTTGCATATAACTAAAGCAAGCAACTGACTTTGAGATCTCTTTGCTTCAGGTTCCTATCTAGAAATGATATTCTAATGAAATTGCTTAGCCTACTACATTCAATGATGTTAACCAGTTAAGCCAGTATTGAGCACAAGGGAAATTGTGTTTCGGGCCAGTAGATAAATGAAACAGCTTTTAAGTTACATTAATTGATCAGCTTGAAGTTTAATAACTTTTACTGAGAAAAATATTTATTTAGTACTTGGAAAAAGCGTTATACTTCTTAGTTCTTACTAAACTATCAAACTTCAAATAAGGATGAAGCACCAGTAACAACCAATTGACAAATAATAAAGAAACAAAGGATTCTTACTTCCTCAATGCTGGTGCTGTGATCAGTAGACAATTGCAAGGTAGTCAGCTTAGCAGCTTGAATAGGTATATCATTCATCACCCTACTTTCCTCATCGCCGGCAAGTGCAACTATGGGTTCTTCAACAATGCCCTCAACGGCCAACTCACTGTTACATGGACCTCTTGATTCTGAACTACAACTAACCTCCTCAGACTCGTACTGTGCCACAATAGCACGACTATCTCCCACATTCATTACATACACATCTTCATCTCTCATCAGAGCAACCAACAAACATGAACCCATTAATGCAAGCTCAGGATACCGATCAAGAACTTTATCTGTCATATCCAAGTATGCGAGCTCAGTGAATTCGAGAGCTCTTGACATTGCTCTCAAAACTAACTCATGATCAACCGGGCCCACCTTACGCCTCTGTTCACTTCTATTAGTCCTTTCTTCTACTCTATTCTCCCCTACTTCAACTTTCTCTTTAGCTTGCAATCCAAATTTCCATGGAAATAACCTCTTACTCTCTTTATGCTTAATTAACAATCCATGTTTCAACTTCGACAACAACAACGACCTCCTATTAACTGCTGAACCTGCACTATTTACACTTAAAGCGTCATCTACTGAAAATGCAAATCTATCCGAACCCGAAAGATCAAGACCATCCTCTGTCTCAGCTTCTGCTAAATATTCCCACAATCTCCTCCTCCTAACCACTATTTCCCCTGATTGAAATGTCACCTTCTTTTCCGACCCTTTATCTGGATGTTCCAAATTAACCTCATTTCCACCTTCTTCTACTCCCCTATTTGTGGGGTTAGCTTCTCGATTTGAATTTGGTTCGTTTGAGTCCTCAGTGATCATCACTTCGTTTCCTAAACCAGCATTTTCTGCTTCCTGATTACTAGTTTCTTCACTATCCCAAAACAAACCCTCTAATTCTTTGTACATTGCTTTGTACAGATGACTCATCAAGAATTCAGGTCCATCTGGGCCATTAAAACCATCATAAATCCCAACAAAGAGCCATCCATGCTCTTCCGATACGACCACATGCACACGATCCTCACCGGCTTTTCCCAATGCCCATTGAACATTTGAATCACTCCCTGCATCCGAATCACGAGTACAGTTTCCGGCAGCTGTCATTTCCTTTCTCCCAATGAAGTTTCTCACCGGAACCACCCAAGGCCGCTTTTTCTCAGAGAAGCTCCGGTAGAATGCCTTCCTAATTCCTGCAATGCCATTCTTCCTTCTCTTTTTTACATAAGCTCCACCTAATGGAGCTGAGAAGGGAACTCCACCGCCGCCATCGGAGCTAGCAGCAGCGTCTAGCGGTCCAGATAGAGCACCTCGCTCAATTGGACCGGACATAAAAAACGCTCTTTCCATTGGACCGGATGGTTCGCCGCCGCGAGGAACCGGTTGAAGAGGTAAAGCACTAAACGACGACGTACTTTCAAACCCATTGACAACACTACCCTTTACACCACAAGCAAAACCCACAACACTCCCATCACTACCAGTGGCATCATCGTAAATATTGTCAAGTTGGAGGACAGTTCTAGGAGTAGAGGTATTTGCACTTACAGAAGCACCGGAAATCGCTCTGAACCCGGTTTCCGCCGAACCGGTCAGTCTGTTCCTCCCCGGTTCATCAAACCGGAGTGACTGAGAAGGTGAAACAAATCGATCTGAGTTGGTCGGAGAAACAAACCGGGCTGACGACCTCACATAGCAGAAGGAATGACCAAGTGTTTCATCAAGCGGTTCACTTCCGGTAAAGATCACCTCCGGTTCACCCCGGTTCACCGCCGGGTCAAGACATGGAAACAGCTGCGAAAATCCTCCTCCCATCACATTCGATTCATTTCCCACCCACCCACCTCCACTACCCCACCTATATATACAAAATTTATATCTCTACACTTGCAGAAAAACAAAGCAAAAGAAAAAAAATACAGTGAAAACTAGAAAGTGGGTATGCTTGATGAAGTGAAAGGGAGTGTAGTTGTCTGAGTTTCCTGGATTTATTGTGAGAGAAAGTGATGATATATGGAGAGAGAAACGACTATACATGTATGTATAGATATAGAGAGAGAAAATGGAGTTTGAGTTTTTTTTTGTAATGTTTTTGCGGGCTGATGAAGTTTTGTTTTGAAAAAAAATAAAGAACAAATGAAGAAGAAGTGATGCTTAAAGAGAAACAAAAATGTACTATATATCACTTGACTTTCTTTTTCTATGTTTTTTGGTTTCTTATTACGGGCTCGATAATTGTATTAAGAATCAATTAACTTGAATTTCTTATGTTCGACTAATTTGAATCGACATTGAGAAAGTGATTTCGATATAAGGGAAAATGAAAATGCAAGGGTAAGTCATTTATCACTTGTGTTGTTTTCTTTTTTTCGAATTGTTTTTGTAATGATTTTACTTGAATCAAGAGTATGAACGTTTCATTTCTTTTCTTGAATTTTTCACTAGATGTTTGATATTTGTATTAAGGTATTTGTTTCAATTAGTCTGATACTGTGTTTCTCGTGAAGTTCATTAAGAAAAATATTTACTATAAAAGCCTCTTTTACATCTAAGATTTAAACCTAAAAGATTTAAATATAAATAAAAGAATCTTATTTATTCTACCAGCGATAATACTTCACTTTCATCTATATGAGTTTTATAATACGATTTAGGTTCATATCATCTTTTAAAACTTTGACACATCCCTCTACAAAATGTTTTTAATAATGTAGTGATAAGAATGTTTTTTTTTTTTTTTTACAATTATTTATATCTTCGGCATCTTATTACACTAACTCCACTAATTGATTATTACATGTGAATTTGAAAGAAAAAAAAGGTAGTTGTTAAATATTTTACGTAAATTGTGATAATTATTTTTCAATTGCTGACTACGAATGAGACGAAAAAATTTATAAAATTCATATATCCGAATTTAACTAGCTAAAATTATCATAAAATAGTAATTATTACGCACATAGTAAATGAAAAAGGCAAGATATTAGCGACATTAAAATAGTGGTGTTTTTTTCTCTCACTTAAATTCTTCTGACATTTAAAATTTGCTAGCACGATTAATTTGAAGCCTCATTGGATAAGCTTAATGTAAAATTAAAACATTCTTTATCAAAAAATATTAACTCAAAACACTTAGTTAAGGGTAAAAGAATTTTGACCTTTCAATCAAATCTCAATTAATAATTTTTCTAATCAAATCTAGAAATAAAAATATAATATAAAGTTAATTAAACGTCTAAATCAAACTGTCATCAAACACATAATCTATCTTAGCGTTATTGAGTTCGTAATTAAATATTTTACATAATAAATAAGATTTTCTTTAATATAATACAATATTTAATCAAAAGGTACTAGGTTTTCTAAATCCCTAAGATTGGATGCAATGCTATAAGTGGAATCTGAATTATTCGGTTGTATCGAATTCTTTAATAAAATTTTTAATTTCACCGTTACTCGTTAGTAATACTCTATATCCGCCCCTTTGTAATATTTCAAATTTCTTTATTTAAATTTTTAATTCCACTATTAACCGTAAGTAATACACTACATTCGCCCTTGTTAACTATATCAGGAGAGGGGAAGAGAATGATGCATTATATATTGACAAGATTTCGAACATCGTCACTTTAACTCATCAAGTGAGATAGCCCTCAATTCCAACGTTACGATGATAGTTAATGGACAATTTTAGGTCTAAATTTTAAAAAATAAATTGTGGTAGGGGAGGAGGGGGTAGGGTCAACGTAGTGGGTATCGAGGGGCATATTTTGTCTTTATTTTATGGGTTGCTTTTGTCTTTATCGTTGTTTTTGGGTTACTGCGTCTGACTATTTGTTTTTGTTTTTACACCCTCCCAAAAAGGTCAAGCCTAAGTTGAATATTATCACCACTAGGATTTGGACTCTTTCCATACTCTCTCATGACCCTTTTACCCCCCAAGTCATGTGACCGTGCTCTAATTCAGGGGCAGTGCTAAGTGGGGGCGATAAAAAAAATACATTAGAGGTTAATTTGTTTTTCTTATGTATATATAGATGTTGATCGAATCTCCTTAATTTCTTCGTGTTTTTTTTTTTTCATATTTTGAACTCGTTTAGTGAAATCTCTGACTACGTCACTGTTAATCACGTTGTTTTCACTCGACTCTCAAGAGTTGCTTTACAATATTGCAGTAATCGCACAAAAATGTCGTGTAATTCGTAAAAAAATGATTAAATATCATAAACTTATCATACTCTAATCTTATATTGCTAATATAAGTTTGAAAGGAGTGGTGGTTGGAGGTTGAGAGATTGGGGTTGGAGGGGAGGGTGGAGTCGGAAGTTAGGGAGTAGATTTTGAAAATTAAGAGGAGATAATAAACAAGAAATGCTATTTATATATAAAGAAGATTTGGTTTTCTAAGAGAAATTATTTCTTAGCTTTTAATGAATTCATTTTTTTAGAGTTTTTTTTTTCAAAATATTTTACAATTAAATATAAAAATTGAAAAATATTTTCCTTTTGTATAGACCACATATGTAGTTTCTTTTCCCTCTCCATAAATTTTGAAAACTTTTAAATATGTAGACTTCAAGGGGAAATTAGCTTACCTATATTTGTCCTAACCATATATATGGCACTATAATTCTAGATTTTTGTTTGACAAATCTAAGCTAATTATTTAGATAGTCAACAATATGAAATTTTATATCACTGTGATAAATATTTTTGGATTGAGCAATAAATAGTGCGTAATTTTTTTTATCTGTTCAAGATTTTATTAAAATTATTCGATACATATATTAAAGAAATACAATTATTTCATATTTATACTGATTTATAACTTCTATTTAATTATTTTCTTATTCATAGAAAAAATAGTAAAAGAGAAAGACCAAAGGTCTTTATTTAAAGATTACTATTATTTATTTTTAATTGAAAATAAAATAAAATAAAGTAAAAAACCTCGTAATAAATAATTTATGTAATCTTTGATAGTGAAAGTAGATAAAGTTTTGTTGAAAAGAAGAGAATAATACTATTTCGGCTAATTTGGAATATTGGGTCCATATAGTGTATCAGTTGGCCAACCAATTGATGAAATATTGTCTAAAATTGTGGGGTCCAAAAAAATAAAATAATATATATATTAATTTTTATTTTTTTGTATATTTTGTAAATTAATTGGGCAAAGTGTTATATATATAATTTGTATATTTTGTAAATTAATTGGGCAAAGTGTTTAGAGCAGTAAATTATCTTTTTATTATAAAGTTGGTAAGTGACATATATTATAAAGTTGGTAAGTTAACACTCACATAAACAACTAAAGTTTATTCAATAATAGTGAGTTATCTTTTTAACTTGAGTTTTACTACTCGAATCTTACATAATCAGTATTTTAATCATGATTTGAGTTCGAAACACAAAAACAATCGAATTGGTCAACGAGAAATGAATACTAGTGATGGATAAATTTTACAGAACTCAATAACTTTAGATTAAATATATACTAATCATTAAGTTAAAATTTAATAATTTAACAGGGCTAAAATTCAAAATGCATATATTTCAAATTGTTAATTTATCTTTGCCGATCAATACATTCTATTTCAAAACTAATAAACAAAATATATTTTAGTAAAATTTCAAAATTCGAATTCATAATCTTTGAATTTTGAATCTGTATCGAATTATGTGTTGTTTTTGCTTGATGCAAGAATATGTGCTGTTTAATGATATTTTACATATCATTTAAATAATTCATCAATACATTATTATTTTTTAATTAATACTAAGAATGACAATTCACAAGTAAGACTTTGCCAGCAGACATTCTTTTGCCAACCAAACACACATAAAATATTGGGCAATAAATGGATATAAGAATTTAATAGCAAAATGTATTTGCCTTGTCAAAGAGGACACAACAATAATAATAATAATAACTAGTGACGGACAATTTCTATAGTTAAATAACAAAAAATATAATAATTTTTATCAACGATGGATTAATGATGAATTATTAAAAAATTATGTTAATTACGAACTATTTAAGGCAAAAAAGCACATGATCTTTTTGTATATCCAAATGATTGAGGCAATGAGGAGTTAGTTTTAATTTGTAGACAATTAAATGCAGAAAATATTTAAGAAAACTAGTAGTTGAGAATTTGAGTAGGTAAAATTTAGGTCCTACTAATATTAATAATATGTTGGACTTATATATGGAAGTTGGAACAAGTTCTTCTTAAATGTACTTTTAACGGGTTGCTTTATTAGTGAAATAAGAGATAATAATTTTGAAGAAAAAAAAATGAGATACTTTTTTGTTGTTGATAATTATTATTGTGTGGATTAACTTGTGTGCATCTTAATAAATTTCACCATCAATAAGCATATGGGTAACTCTGTCTACTCATATTTGAATACATGAAAAGAAATCATCTTTAGGGGGTTGAGAATCGTGAGCTCAACTCGATGTTGTAACTAACTCTAGTAAGCTCGGTACAATACTAAACAAGCTTGTCTATACTCAATTCAAATTTGATTCAATTCCACTTGATATTATAATAAGCTTGATTAAGCTAGGCTCGGAAGTGGTTTGCTCGGTTCAATAGAACCCAGACCTAATCATAAGGTTCGACATAAACATGATTTGTCGTTTGCTGGAGAAAATGACAGATATAACCTTTTATAATTTAGATAGAAGAAAATGACCTTACAAATATCTCTTGTAATTTATCTTCAGTGTAAAGTCTCAAAAACTTTAACAATTAATGTTTCTCTCATTTTATACTCCTTGGGATGAAGTATTTTAATTTTATTTTTTTTAAAAAGAACATGGTACAATAATATTCTTTTTTTCTTTAAAATATACCTTTCCTTTTTAAAAAGAAAAAAAAAATCAAGTTGAAGTTTTTGGCAAGTCTAGTTGCTTGGGAAGAAAAAAAAAAGGCAATCAATTTTAAAAAGGTGACTATAAGAGAGAATATTTGTTTGATTAGAGTTGAAAATTTGAGCATATGTTCTCACAAGGTCAACTATCTAATATATATATATATTTGTTTCAACATGCGAGGTCAGAAATTTTATCAAGAATATCCAAAATTTAATATACATATATGAAAATAATTTTTTATTGACATATTTCATACATTTTTTTATATAAATTTCGACAAAGAGTGTCGATGGACCACCCTAGACTATATGTGGCTATGCCATTCAAAAGTAGGGGAAACAAATTAATAAAAAAAAACTATGATCATAAGATCAGGTGTCATTTTTTTTTTAATATTAGTAAAAACATTTCGATGAAGTAGTGTCCCGTGATATTGCTTGGGGCAGGGTATATCCACCGTTGGTTGAAATATATAGTAAGGTTCCTTCCATTCTTAATCGAAGGTCTCAGATTCAAGAGTCTTGACTAGAATAAATTATTTTTGATAAGAAACAAATTATCTCTCCCTTCCCAAATGAAACTTTTCGGCGAAAATTTGATCAATTATTCAAATTTCAAAGTGAATATCGAACGTCGGACGAAAAAATAAAAAATGCTTGAAGCTTGCACGGTTCAAACTGATGACGTACATTATATCAAGGTGACACTTGATTGCTGAGTTATATTTCTTCTCCACCCAATCAAGAAATATAATTGATTGATCTAATGTTAAGAGGTTGAGAAACTCAAAGCTACTATTTTGACCAACTTGGAACCATATTTTCACACAATTATGAATATAAAAATAATGGTCAAAATTAGATTCAACTGTCAATTGCACCTATCGAAAATACGATTGACTATTGATTCTAAAGGGACTGCATTACATCTATTTTTTTCATTTAAGTATTCTTATACATTTTCACATTTCATTAACATGACTATATTAAAAATGATTTTTAACATCGATTAATTAATGACAATAGTTTAATTGCTTTAAATATTTTTTATGGACAATTATTACTCTTTGTAAATGTCCCTAAAGTTTTTAGCTACATTAGATCCAATGACAATTAACTAATAAGGCTTTAGCACTCTTTGTCCGTGTGTATATTTATTGTCACTATAAGTTATTTTGTTTATAGTGTATAACTCTGAAAAATGGACAATTAATGAATTCCTTGATGATTAATATGTAGAACTTTTAAATATGGGAAGAAAAGTTATACTGAACAACAACGACGTCATACGCAGTATAATTTTATAAATGGATCTGAAAAAGATGAGTATACTGTATACACATACGTTACTCCTACTTTTTATGAGAATAAAAAGATTGTTTCTGATAGATTCTCGATTATAATAAAAGGTTCACACTAATCTTCATGAAAATTCTTTTGTACAAGTATGTAATTATGTTGTACAGTAATTATACCAAGGTCTCAATCTATTGCCTTATCTGTTGACCTAACAAAAAATCCAAGAGTAGTAGCCCACATACTTTCAACACATAATTAAATGCAAAATTTTGACTTAGAAGTCTACACTATATGCTATCAATCATAAAATAATTTTTCAATTTTTGACCAAAAAAATAAAATGAATAGAACCAAAAATGAACAATCAAACATTTGATCCATCACTGTCGTCACAGTGTTTTTGACAATGAAATTACCAAGTCTATATTGCCACATGCCCTCTTCTATAAGTTGATGAATTAACTTTTGTTGTCCCCAAGAGGATGCTTAAATGATTGATCCAGTTTAAAGCATCTTTTTTTTTTCCATTCAGACTTTGAATTGGAGTTTCGATTAATTCAGATTTTTTATAATCAAACCTTAAATACGAAATATTTAATTAAGAATGAAAGCATCTTATCTCCATTCCACTACAACTTAACCCTTAGTGGTTCCAAGTTCAAATATCTAAAGACTACGTAAATACGAAAATATGCTATAAATATTGTGGGACTAAACATAATGTTTTCCCATTTCATTACGGAGGTCCTCATAAAGCTTTTTCAGAAGAAAAAATTGGATGCTCCAAGACGCTAGATCCATGGGCTAATACATATGAAAAATTAAGAAAGTTGCGTAATTCCTAAAAGTAGGCTTGTAATGTGAAAATATTCTGTAAAAAATGGTGGGACTATACGTAAAGCTTCCCTAATTCATTATGGAGGTCCGCATAAAGTTTTTTCAAAAGAAGAAAAAAATTTGGTGCTCCAAGGTGCTAGATCCATGGGATAATACACACGAAAAACTAAGAAAGTCACGTAATTCCTTAAAGTTGGCTCGTAAATGCGAAAATATGCCCTAAAAATTGTGGGACTATACGTAAAGCTTCCCCAACTCATTACGGAGGCCCTCATAAAGTTTTCAGAATTTTTTTTTGGGTAATTTAAGGGTCAGATCAATCGGATAATACATACAAAAAACCAAGAAAGCCGCTTTATTCCTAAAGGTTTGCTCGTAAATGCAAAAATATGTCTTAAAATGGTGGAACTATATGTAATGCTTCCCCAATTCATTACGGAGGTCCTCATAAAACATTTTCATATCGATTTCTACTAGATCAAACCTTGCTTTGATTTCCATATGAAACATTCATATTGATTTCTACAAGATCAAGGCTCGACATAATTTCCACTAGCAAATGGCAATATTTTGAAAATTTAAGACTTGTTATAGCAGTCTTACACAATGTTGGCCACAATGACTTCCTTTCATAATTCTTTTTGGAATTTCCATGAGTACTACTATACCCCTTAATTTGGATTTCCACTCGAGCAAAGAATCGATAAGGAAATCCTTACGAGAGCTAAGTGCACGGAACTGTCTCTAGAGACGACAATCACTAGAATTAATTTGTTAGTGTTATTTTTGGCAAATGAAAATACTTCTAAAGTGTTTGTTTTTCACTATAAGCTGGAGTTTCATTTAAACATAACTTATTAACTATTGAAGATAGATGAAAACATATCATTTAACTCAAAAGGTCATTCAAGCCGAAAAGTGATATATAGTAAGTCATTCTTTAATGACGTGACATTGGAAAATACCATTTCAACCCAAATAAGAAAAATAAGTCATCAATCATACAAGTATATATCTTAATAATAGTACATTTCACTAATCAATAGATCAACCATGAAAATTATATTTTTTTAATGGCAATTAATTAATTAATTAATCTCCTGAATCCTGAGTTGGCAATTGATTTGGTAAAGGCTTTGAATTTTTTTTATCAATTTCCACAACAACATGATGTTCATCATCATCATTATACTCTTTGAAATGTGCAATTCTTCCCAATTCTTCAACTTCTTCAATAACAAGATCAAGTCTTGCCACAATTTCCACTAACAAAGAAGCAAAAGCAGCAAATGGCAATGCCTCTGAAAATTCAAGACTTGTTATAGCAATCTTACTCAATGTTGGCCTCAATTTTAAATTTTCATGAGTAGTACTACTACCACCTCTTAATTTGGATTTCCAATCAAGCAACGCGGACGTGTCCGTCTTCACGCTTGATAAGGAAACCCTACGAGAGTTTAGTGCACCAGACTGTCCTTTAGAAATGACAGTCGCTAGGGTTAGCTTGTTTGTGTTGTTTTTTGAACCAATGAAGAGTTTTGGTTGGGATTTTATTGCTTTGTTGAGGTCATGTAAAGCTTCATGAAGATGATCAGATAGAATTTCTGGTGAACAATGTCTACGATATCTTATGCTATCTCCTAATTCCTTTAGAGCTTTTGCTACTTCTCCTGAGAGTCTTATGCATGGATCTTTGAACATTGCTCGAACCGATCGAGGAGTCTGAATAAAAAAATATTTACATAATCAGATCACTTATGACATAATTATACGAAAATCAAAACGATATAAAAGTAATAACTAACATACTATAGTTAAAAATCTTTGGACATGAGTCAATATATGAAACCTAAATAATGATCATCACCAAACTTCATGTATTCATTTTATATAACAAGTTTTCGTAAGTAACATTCCACATTAATTGTTTCCTTCCTATCAACCCCCTGATCTCGACCACCCTATCACGACCCTCACCCACATAGTGTTTACCTAGATTATATACAAATGGTCTAGATATAATATTTAATTTACTGTTTACTTATCAAATACAAGAAAATAAGTAAGAAATATTTTCTTCATACCAAACTCGCACACCCCCACCTCAACCCATAGTTTGTTTAGATTATACATTGATCGATGTTCTTGAAATAATTTTTTGCTTATGTTATAATGATCCTACACAGATTCTCAATCAATATACACTGAATGATGGTTCATTCCCTGGAAAATTAGGGTAAGCCAAAGGTTTCGTTCAACACCAAAAAATAAGTAAGAAAATCACGTATTTTCAAGTAAACATTTTCTTTCGTACCAAACACATCCTAGGTCCTAGACTCTCCCCTTCCCCCTCGCGCAAAAAATAGATTAATAAAATAATGGCATATATAATAATACATAAACGTGCCCTTTAACTTGACTTCATCAATTGACATTCTATGCCTCTAACTTTGGGTGTGCATAAGTAGACAGTTAAATTTATACAAAATTGAACAAATAGACACAATCATTTACGTGGCATCCTGCATGGCAATTTTGTGTTTTACATGGCATCCTACGTGTATTATGCCATGTAGGACGCGTGTGTCTACTTGTTCAATTTTATACAAGTTTAAGTGTCTACTTGTGTGCACCCAAAGTTGGAGGGCACAAATGTCAGTTGAAGCCAAGTTAAAGACATGTTTATGTATTATGCCTACAATAATAGAAAGATAAACATATAATAGAATCAATCAACAAAAGAAAAGAATTAAGTCATATGTACCTGAATTTCAGTTTGAAGACAACCATGAAGAGCAACAATTGTATATCCAAAATGGCGTAGAACATTTCCCAATTTAACATATTGTTGCCATGGAAACCTATAACAATGTCTTGAATGTCTTGGCTCCCAACTTGCATATAATGCCTGCTCCAATCATATTTCAATTGTTTAATTTTGGTCATATACTGACAGTGGCGTATGCAGAATTTTACAATAATTTATATTCGTCTATAATCACTGACAAAATAAGAAATATATGTAATAAAAAATTTATAATGACTATGCAGAATTGTTTACTTTTGGTCATATACTGACAGTGGGTTCAGGACATGAAGTTTATTGGTTTTGAATTTTAGCTCTTTTAGTTATTAGGTTATGCATATTATAAAGGAATGTTTAAGGACAAATATAAAACATTATAGTATTTAATTATAATGAGGAAATTCAAGAACTTACCAAGGTCTCATCAAATGATTTTGAATCCAATACAGTTTTGTAACCATTGTAAATAGGATCCTCCAAATCTGAAGAATTTTCTTTGGTTTTTTGTTGTTCCTCATCACTGAAATACTCATTAACACAAGCTGCATATATAGTTTATATATAAGTTTAAAGTATAATTCATTAATATATAATAGTATAATTGAATTATGTAGCATCAAATAAAACTATACATATTTAATAAAAAATTATGACAACGCAACCGTTATCCTTTGGGTGTGCACAGGGTAAAAACCCCCGCTCCTATGTAATAGCTCGCAAACTACATAGAAGAGGTAGCCCGCACTAGGCAAGCCTGATGCGACAAGCTCGACCCAGAAGACAAACCCTTTGCTTTCGCTGGCAAGAGATTTCGAACTTGAGATCTCCAACATGGAAGTCTCAAGCCCAAACCACTGGGCCACCCCGAAGGATACTATAATTAGTCATGATCAATTAATTAAGACATAGTTTATGTGACTTATAGTATAGCTATGCTAGTGTAGAATATGAGATGAATTTTAAAAGAACCTTTTGTATAATCAGATCACCTAAAAGATAGTGCATAGAAGATAGAATGTTCTTAGTAAGTAGAATTAGCAAAATTCGAAAAATAAAACAATAGATCATTAATATTCTGATATATCTCTTGGTTATGGGTAAATAATTATGATTTTGATCGACCCTTATGATGTTTGACTAGATACATTTAACCTTAAATTAGTTAGAATATACACTTTTATGAGTGTGTAATATTAAGCTTATATTATATATTAATTACTCGATATTATTGTAATATTGTTCTAAATATAATCCAAGTAGCATAACATAATTCCTATATAAAAGTACTAAAAACACACATTTGTAATTAATTAAATATATCTTAATGAGATAACACAAGAACCGAAATACAAATTTATCAATAACTGAAAAACCAAAAGAGCTAATATCCCATCATTAAATTGTCTCTTCCATGCAATAAAAAAATAAAGAAATAATTAATATATTTAAGATAATTACGTATTTATAAAATGCCATCTTACCTTCAATGGATTTTGCTAAGCCTCCAAATTTAGCAGCAGTGAAATTATGAAGGTCTTCACCTGACCAATTTGGAAATATCAATAGGCTCATGAGGAGACAAATACCACAACCAATAGCTATGGTATAAAAACGTTCGTGCGCGATTTTTAATACGTTATCAACACGATAGCTTGATACAGTAATCAAATTAAAAGTCAAGAGGAATATCACCACGCCATAATCATAGTTTTTCTTTATGTAAGGAATAAATCTCATGTATGTCGCTGTAGCACCTGTCAAATAGAAAATCAAATAAATAAATAAAAAACAACAAATATGTCGAAAAGATACCTAAATACTAAACTAATCATCCAATAGCTTTTATATGAGATTATCACACAATTACATTTAAATTCATGTCACCAACAATTATTTTCTTTTAAAAAATCACAGTATTTGAACTATATGAAAAATAATTTGATCCAACACGTGTGGAGACATGTTAAAAACGTACAATTAAGTAAATAAAAATATTTCATGTCTAAAAAATGAAATGATCATACTATTTCCGTCCACTTTTAATTGTCATAGTTTTCTTTTTTTAGAGTCAAACAATAATAACTTTGACTAACATTTTATGATGTATTTTTTCATCATATTGATATGTAAAAAATTGGAATATATAGTACTTTTCGTATAGTTTTTTGAATATCTAAATTTTTTGTTTAAAGTAATCAAATTAATGTAATCTAATTTACCTTTAAAAATTAGTCAAATTGAATTTCGAAAACGCAACATGACACTTAAAAGTAAACAGATGGAATATAATTCAACAAAACGAATCAATTTTTCCTTCTTTTTTTATGTGTTGTTAATTCTAATAACTGATGAAATCTTGGAAATAACATTTTTTTTTAATTTCTGAAAAATAAATTCTTCTATTGCATCAACTAATAAAATAAAATCTTACCAATAAAAAAAAGTGCAGCTCCAATAAATATAGCTCTAAATACGTGGCCAGTTTTTGTGGCAACATATTCAATCAAAAATGCCAATGATCCTGCTAATAGTGTTCCCAATCCTCTATTTAGCCCTTTGCACAATGTTGCCCCTATTATTAAAACAAAAAATATACGAATTTAACTTTTATATATTGATAGTATAAAAATATATATACTTGTATAATCAAGTTACGTGTAACGTGATTACAAGTAAATTTATTCAAAAGACTTACATATCTAGACGTTTAGGAATATATACGAGTTGATAAAAATTTAGTGATAACACGTTAAACTATATTGATAGTATAAAAAAAGACATTGTTATAATTACCTGCGGTGAATTCGAGAACAACAACCACAGTCATGACAGCCCAAATAGCATTACTTCCAAATCCTTTGAACAATGGATCCATCAAATACAACAATGAAACCAATGTTAATGAAATTCCAACTTTTAGTGAGTGAATTACCCTTCTTGGATCTTCTTTACCAACTCTCCAAATTGTTCTACATGTTAATTTTGGAAATTTTTTCATTTTTTCACCAATAACATTCATGTGTAATTTCTTCATAATTGGTACCCAATTATTAGTAGTATTTTCTCCATTATTCACCTCCATTTCCACTACCATATTGGGTATTTTTGTACTCTTTTTTTTTGAGTTATAAAATGGTTAGGCCATGCAAAAATATGTATAAATGAGAGGTTATTGTTTCTTGAAAATTATTGGGATTTATAGAGGAGGGATTTCATTGCTTTAAATTTATTACATTTAAAAAAAGAGAGGTGTGATGTTTGGTATGTTCACATGTTTCCTAATAAAGTTAGTTTGAGATATTAAATATGTTCACTAGCTTTTTAATATATGGACAAAATAAAGTCAAAATAGAGAAGAAAGTAAAATTAACTTATGTGGAAAAATATTTAGGTGAAAGGAAGTGATTATCTTACCTTCACACACGATGTAAGAATAAGATCTACGTATATTATATGTTGGATATTGCAATTGTCGTGATTCGTACAATAATCTACTAGGTTAGTTAGATCTACTAAGATTCTTTTTTAAACATGCTCTCATTTCGAGTCGAGATGAATTTCCAACGACCAAATTTACATAGATTTTTTACAATTTTTTTTATATAATTGAGACATTTTACTTGTTTAACAACTATGGTTTTTGTAGAATGTTCACGAATGGAATTATAATGATTTACCAGACATGTATAATACTTTATAAGAGGAAAAAAACAATTAAATAGACACCAAAGAATACATAATAAAGACTAATTTCAACGTTATTAGACAGAAATTTTATACTACTTGATTTCACAAAATAATTAAAATTACATACACTAAAAATGTTTTAAAAAATTCATCTATGGGAGGACATCAATGCTCATAAGCATGAAAGAGCCACCTCTCGCCATAATATGTTCTCTATAATTTAATCGATTATAACGTATTATTACTCGGTCTATTATTGTCAATAACATTTATGATATCTAGTTATATAAATATAAAAATTATTTACATTAATTATTAGTACACAAAACATAAACTCTTCGCTGAATTATTGTGTATACCCTTTCAAATTATTCCAGTTAGATATCACGGGTTATAAGCTGTGAAGGGTGAAAAAGTAGTTGATTTTAACTAATTAGCTACTAATGGAAAAATAGTTAGGGAAATTTTTACTTTTTCTTAAAAGGGTGGGATGAATAAGATTTGAGATCGAATTCGAGTTCTGAATATATATATATAAAAAAAAAATCTTGACGGGGAGCATTTTTTTTCATCATTTTAATAGGTTTTAAATGACTTAAATCTTAATTAGTCAGACCTCCAATATAAATATCCCAAGCTAAATGAATAAAAAAGTGTTTGTTAAACTCACTCATAGTAAAGATTATTGTGTATGTTTCATTAGGGTTATAATAATCGTATTTACTTATAACAAAGATTGTGGTGGAATGAATATGATTATTTCTTTACTTCAATTTAAAGGATTCAAAGTTCAAGCTTTGAGTATGATATAATATTATTAGGAATCGCTTCCCTTTTTTATGAGTTTTACTCAATACGAATCCAAAAAATCAAAACTTTAGTGCAAATATCGAACATCGAGTTGAAAAAAAAGGTATCATGTGTGAAGTTGTTCTCAAAACAGCTGGGCTGTTATAATTTATAAACACTTTGACTTTTGATTCTTTCTCGTGCACCTCAACTTCCCCTCTCTTATAAACCATCCGTCCAAATTGTACCATGTGTCGATCACTCATTTGCGACACGTGTCACATTATAATCGGGACATGATACTCATCGGTTTCAATTTATGTGATGTGCACTTTGAGTGATCGCGAATTAAAGAAAGAAAGAATAAAACTTCTGATATTTGTGACCTAAAATGAGTCACTAATATTTGTGTAGTTATATTGACCATTTCATTGGGGTGAAAAGAGAAAGTTAAAGTACTATCAATCTTTTCATACGGACTAAAACGAAAAGCGTATCAAATAAGCTAGAAAGAGTGAGTAATTAACATTCACGGACATTGATCCATAACAAGATTTAAATTCGTGACACGCACACCACACACTATGTTTTTACTACTAAATCAAAGTTCGGGGAAGGAGGCATTACGCTCTTACTACTGAACCAAAGCTCGGGGAAGGAGGCATTACGCTGTAGATAGTTGTACTTTCACCAATACTACTAGTCCCAAAATCATAATTTGATAGGTAAAAAATAGCAATCTTGATTTTTCTTAAGATCAGAGGGTGTGTTCGGTATGATTGAAAATATTTCAATTTTCTCAGTTTGATTATTCAAATATTTTAAATAATATTTTCTTTCATAAAATAAGCTCATTCAAAATGAGAAAAATGATTTTCCTATTTTGTCCTCCCTGCCCTTTATGACACCTCATCTTCACCCCACCCCACCTCATAGCTCCTATCCCCACCACCGTACAACTCTACCTTCTATTGTGTTTGTCTAGATTATGTATAAAAAAAAATTAGGTAGTATTTTGCTTACGTACCAAACACAAAAAAAAAAAAGTAAAAAAAATATTTATTTTCCTAAAAAAAAAAATTCTAAGAAAACATTTTCACATCATATTGAACACACCCTAAGTTTTTTTTTTTTTTTTAAAAAAGAACATTTTATCACAAAACACCTAAAGGTTAAAAAAGAAACATTTCAAGATAAAAACTGCTACATTTGCAAGAGATTTTTTTTTGGAAAAAAATATTTTTCATCACACAAATAACACACCCTAAAGGTTAAAAAGGAAACATTCCAAGATGAGAACTGCTAAGAGAATATTTTTGTTACCGAACATAATTAAATAACTAAGAAACTCACCTATTTTTCTAAAATAATATTTTCTAAGAAAACGTTTCCATCGTACAAATACACCTTAAAGGTTAAAAAAAAGTAACATTCGAAGATAAAAATGACTACATTTCAAAAATGATATTTTTTGCTAGCATATTGGACTGAAGTAAACAAGTGAAAAACTCACTTATTTTTCTAAAAAAATATGAATAACATCTTTCAAAATAAGAACGACTACATTTCAACGAAAATATATTTTGTTTGTGTACTGAACACAAGAAATAAGTAAAAAACATTTTTCATCGAACCAAACACACCCTAAAGGTTAAAAAGGAAACATCTCAACCCCAAAGTTAAAAGAGAAACATTTTTCAAAATAAGAATGGCCACATTTCAAAGAATATTTTTAGCTTACGTACCAAACACAAGAAAATAAGTAAAAAATTCACTTATTTTTCTAAAAAAATATTTTCTAAGAAAGCATTTTCATCGTACGAACACACCCTAACGGTTAAAAAAGAAAACATTTCAAGATAAGAACCTGCAACATATCAAAGAGAATATTTTTTTGCTTACCCCATCTACGATGGGAAAAACATTTTCAGAAATGCCTGTGTAAAAAGTACCCATTACAACACAATGAGCTGCTGCTTGCTTAGTATATGTTCTATGAGCATAAATTTGAAGATAGTATAGTCTTCTACGAGCATAAGTTTTAAGATAATGCAGGAAATAAAACATTGTTTTATAGTCTAAACGACGGTTTACGAGCATGCTATGATAAAAGCTGGGATGAAGGTCTATGACCGTTGCTTACGAGCATGCCATGATAAAAGCTGGGATGAAGGCCTAGGATGTTGCACCAAAGACACGGATCCTTCGTTCAATTGGAGCCCTGCAGCATGGACATTTAGCAACTCTTCCCTTCTTTCCAAAGTTGTCGTTGCAGTTGGAACACAGAACTTGATGAGCACAAGGTAGGAAAACAACTGAAACTTCATGCTTCATGCACATGATACACTCCCTAGAGTCATCCTTCACAGGAGAATTCTCCTCGGAATTAGCTAACTCATGTAACATCCTTGCAATATCTCCATGGGGATGCTGTTCCGCATTAGAACCTGTTACTACATTAGCAGACTGATTCTGCAGCTCAGTAGATGCTCTAAGCCGAGAAAGATCCTGTTCAAGCCTTTGCAAGTCATCCTTGTGCCGCTGGAAGTCTATTTCTGCCTTCGAGCGCAATTCCTCAAGCTTCCTTTTGTTGTTAGCCTCGGTTGCTTCTTTGAAACGTCGTTCTTCGTCCACTAGTGCCGATGCTTGCTGCCTAGCCTTCTGTTCCTGCCTCCAATTTACCTGTCAAAAATTAGCAACATTATGTATTGACAAGTTCATCATGTGGTGTTCAGTTCAGCGCAGGAACTATTACAGTTCAAATTATGTAACCTCCAGGAAAGGATAGACTAGAGTAGGAAATAAAAAGACGCATCGATAACCCTAGGCGCATTGAATTACGCTTTGTGGGGATCTGCCAAAGAGACTTGCTATTGTTCACAAATACCTTCTTTTTTTTCCCAGTAAAACACATGTTGAACGAAATAATGCAACAGGATCAAGTAATCCTATAGCATAACACAACATGTAGGACACATTTTTCTACTAAAAAATGTGTTACAAATCTCATGTAAGGTTTCATAAAATCTTAAGAAAACAAATTAAAATTTTGTAATGATCATCCATTTTTCAGACAGCTTATCAGGAGAGAAAAGAAAAGAAGAAAAGAACAAAAAATTAGCCAAGAATTCATGAAAAAGATGAACATGAATTGACGTACATTTCTTTTCAACCTTTTTCCCCTTTTCAGATAAGAGTGAACAACTATGCTTTCGAATGTTCTTGAACATGAATGAATGGACGAGGCTTTCGAAAAGAAAAAAAGATATCCACTATTCCAAAACAAAACTGAGTTCGACTGTTGTTTGCATTGAAAGAAACTGGAACATGTCTATTGGCTGATAGAAGGCACAAATGGTGCAAATTTAGGTACTTCTTTTAAGATGAGGCAAGATGAGTTGCCTCATCATATCGAAAGAAAAGGTTTATGAAGTTTAAACTGCATTTTCGAACTACTCAAGTGAAATCTGAAAGGGTCACAATTTTGAGAAATACAGTTGCGTATCTCCCAGGCATGTCTTTGGGAAAGGAGGGCATGTCAACAACATACCCGGTGTGTCCCGCAAGTGGGGTCTGGGAGGGTGGTGACTGGTGTGTATGCAAGTGTCCTACCCCTACCTTGTGAAGGTAGAGAGATGTGTCCAAATCTTAAAAGTATAGGGGTGTATGCTGCATCTCCCCGCTTCTTACTTAGTCCAAAAATTTGCAGCTTCTGACATAAAACACCATATTTACAACCTCCAGTTTCAATGTGATAAATAGATATAGCTTACAATTTACAGTGGGAAAAAAGGAAGAAAAACATAAGGTTTCTGATGACCTGCAAAATTGGTTCATCAACTCATTGAACAGCTTTATTATAATTAAATGTCTAAATAGTTTACAATATTCTCCAACTAGTTGGAGTCCGCGAGGAATACAACAACATGACTGAACAGGAGATCACCAATTCTAGTAGTAATCTTGTCAAGCATACTTAGCTTCGGAGTTCGGATGACTCTCACTCAACTAGTTGAGTCGGTCAAAGATACAACACAAAGACTTCCCAGCGGGCCACTCATCCTAGTACTAACCTCATCCAAGTATGCTTAAGTTTGGAATTATTGATGACATGAGCTGGTAGGATCCTATTCCTCACATAATTTAACATCTTTTTCTTTTTGTAAGAACACAATTAGTCGGACTTAGGGGTTTGCAAAGGTCATATAGGGAGAGAAGCAACATATGATCAAAGATAAAACTTAGTACATGATACATCTTCCCTAAAAGATTTTGCTAGTGACTCTGAATAACTCATGATACGGAAAGAAAAAAAAAAGGCAAATATCTGAGGCTAGAACGAAAATGCTTCCAATAATGACAAGCCTTTATGAAGCACCAAAGCTATGCCACGTAATATGAGGACACAAGAATCTTAAACCAGTTCTCAGACAGTGATGTATAATGTTGTTAGCATTTCCACAGCAACATTAACAATAACAAGTAAGCATCAAGGAGAAAAAGAGAAGAAAGATCACACCTCAGCATCCTTTATAGCTACCCCTGACTGAGCCAGCTGGTTTTGCAAGTCTGAAATTTTTTGTTTCTCTGCTGCAATTTCCTCCTGAAGCTTCTTTTTCTGTTTGTCCCAAACACCAAGCTTCTTCAAGCACTTTTTCTCCCTTTTTGCAGCTTCCGCACATTTTTTCGCAGATTCTGAAGCGCTTAGCTTCGAGGCCTCCAGCTCCGCCTTCATTTCTGCGTTCTCCTCCTGAAGTGTTTTCACAAACATGTTTGACCGATCAACATTCGCGCTTGCTGTTCTTAAACTAGTCTCCATTTCTGATAATTTCTTCATGGTAGCATCTTCTATTGCCGGTTTACCTTTCTTCATTCTCTGGATATCCTCCTTCTCCATCCTCAACATTTTCAGCTCTGTCAAGTCATGGCTAAGCTTCCTAGCAGCCTGCATAGCTTTTTGGTGCGCCCAATCTTTCCTTTCCTTGACCTGTTTCTCAAGATCCTTTATCTGATCGAGCAAACTTAGAAGCATCTCATCTTTCTGGTCCAGATCTTCATTGCGCTTGCCCTGCTGCTGTGTATTTTCATCAAGATTCAAATCTTGAAATTTACCTACCACACAGTTAACAACATCTTGGCTTTTCGAAGTTTGTGAGCCACCCGACTGAGCAAGCCCACTTGATTGATCACCATCAGCCAGGGAACTAGAGGAAACCCGGGACTGGCGCTGCATATACTTAGGGTTTGACCTAAATCCAGCCGTAAACGCAGCTACATTCCTCTTTAGCAAGGTTTTCATCGACGGAGTAAGGTTAAACCTCTTAGGACAATCAATATCTTTCGGTGAACTAGAATCAGAGGTAATTGCAAAAGACTTATTTAACGGATATGCATTACCAGTGCTATTCCCAAAACCCCAGCCCCCATGAAACCTACACATCGCGGGCACAACCCCAATAGGACCAGTAGCAACACCCTCCACATTAGTACTACTACTACTACCACCACCCACCGACCCATTAATACGACCACTCCCATCAGGAATTTCCATCACACTCGCCCTACCCACATGAAGATCACTAACCAACAAGCACCACATTGCATCCACTTTACTTAAATGTGGTTTCATTTGTTGCAACAAGCAAATCATACCCGCTAACGAATACTCCTCTAACTGTCTTAAATCAACAAAAGGTTGATCTGATTCATCCCCACTCGAAGAACTCCCGCTATTTACATACCCATTATTCAAATACGACAACGAGTTATGTAAAATATTCGTCAGAACATCCATCCCACCATAACAATGACCATTTTTCAATATAGCTCTCATAGCAACTTCCTCATCATAACCCAAATCCATAAGCTTAGTAACAGCCTCACTATACAAAACCTCCAAATTTTGCAACAAGATATCTTCCAATTGATCCTCAGTACAGCAATTCAACCCACTTTCATCAATCCCCGAACCCGAACCCGAATCCCCATCCGACCCGACATTAATCGGGTTTGACTGTTGAGCTATTTCACTCTCAGAATTCAATTGACGAACCCCAGATTCAGAAATTCCAGAAAAATCTAAAGAATTACTTTTACTACTGATTTGGGTATTAAAATCATGATCGATTCTAGCCGATCTTAATCTTCGATTGTTCCTTATATACTTCTCTTTAGAACTCATTTGGGAATTTAAATTTTCACTAAAACATTAAAATGAACCTGCAAAAAGGGGAAAACACAAAACACAAAACCAACAAAACCAAAAATTGAATTATTTTTTTTCCAAAAATCATTCTTTGATCAAGAATTTATGAACATTTATATGATTTCAGATGAAGAAAATAGACTTACAGCTTTGTGATTATCGCCTTCTTCTCTCCAGACACACAGAGGATTGGGAAGTGAAGGTTTACGAATGACAACACAGACAGAATTGGACATATATATGTGTGGAAGCTTTTAGAGAGCTTCTATGGGCTTGTTATTGTTATATATGGGCTAGGCAACATAATCGAGTAGATTTTAGATTTAGCGAGCGTAAAAATTATATTTGTAAATTATAGTTATAGTTTGTATAATTGCGTTCTATATCAAATCTTATGTTTGTTATGAGCATCAGATTTGTATAAATGGCAGGCAGTCATTCGTTTGTATAAAAGCACAACGATTGTATATGTATATCGATTAGATAATTGTATATATGTCATTACTATGTATATGTATCAATGATTGTGTTTGTATATCTGCATAAAATTTGAATGTGTATATAATTGAATCGAGATAAAACATTTGTATATCAAATCTCTCTCGCTTTATACAAATACAAATTATACAATGTATACTTTGTATTTGTATGAAGCGAGAAAGAGAGAAAGACAAAAGAGAACTAGTAGGGAAAGATCTGTATTTGTATAATTATAACTGTATAGGACGAAAATATATGTATTTGTATTTGTATATACAGTTTTCTCTCGCATTATACAAATACAAACACAATTTATACATTTGTGTTTGTATAAAAGTGAGAGAGGCGAGGGAGAGTGGTGAGCGCAATTAGGGAGAGTGGCAAGCGAGATTTCTGGGGAGAGAGGCGAATGACAAGTGTTTGCTACATATTAGAATTAAATGAAACTGTGGTTATAACATTTAATTGGAATTAATAGTTTGTTATTTGATACATTTTTTCCCCAAATAATATTGATGGATTGGGTTCATGATATTTTACTGGATATGTTGTCGTTGGTTCAAGAAATTTCATCATTTGAGAAATTAATAGAATAATCGTTCGTGTAAAAGAATGTAATATGTACGTATAAATTATGAGAACCACATATTATAAGTACTAAACAACATCCTATCCCTTCTAGTTTTCTATTTACCAAAAATCCCTTAAAAATGATGTTTGCGGGATACATAGCGTTGTCCACGTGATACATTAGGTTTGATACATATCTTCACTCAATTCAAGTCTTATAAGAAACAGTAAAACTGTCTTATAAATGCAGTATTCTAGCTAGCTATATCATTACAGTTTGGAGCAACTTTTCATATATATATATATATATATATATATATATAATTGCTTTGATGGATTCTGAAGGTATCCGACACCTCTCACTAAGGCGAATCCAAGATCTAGAGTCAGTGGATTCAGAATGAGTGAGATCCTATAATATGTATACGTTTTCAAATGTTTTTTGCAGGATGTACAAATAGTTCGATCCGCGAGCATTAGGTTCAGTTCAACCCACAGTACCTGCTCTAGATCCGCCTCTTCCTCTCGGTGTTAGGAAATAGGCAACTCAGAGAAAAGAAAGCTCTCCTTCTCTTTGGCCGCTGCAATTGAAGCTCATTCTTAGCGACGAATTCAGCCATGTACTCTACAACAACCTGATAGCAAGAAAAAAGAAGAAAACGAAACAAGTTAGAAAATCTAGAGATAATGGTCAAACAATTGTTTTTTACGAGTTTCACACCTCAACTATCAGATGTTCCCTTTTTCCCTTTTCTTACTTGAACTATCACCATATATGTATTAAAACACACTTCAACGGCTCAGCCGTCTATTTTTTTCCTTTTCCTACGTGATAGTTGAGGTGTGCTTTAATACATAGATATTGATAGTTCATGTAGGAAAAGGGAAGAGTTGATAGTGTAGGGTGTGAAACTCGTGAAAAGGCGATAGTTCAAGTATGTTTTTAACTATCAACTCTAAAAACTACCATAAAGTCTAATCACCTGAGCCCCTAGCTTTATAATTTGCCTTGGTGGTACTTCTAGTGGAGTCTCATCAGCTCGAAAAGTTTTCAACTTTGACAAGAGCCTGAAGGAGTCGGGCAACGTTCTTATTTGACTGTTGCTAATATCAAGCTCTTCAAGATTCTCAAGGTTCCCGATTGATCTTGGTAAAGTTTTCAAGTCTGCAAAGTTGTTTGCAAGATTAAGCTTTTCCAAGCTGACAGCAAAACAGAATGTTTCGGGTATGTTCTCAACTTCGTTGAAGCTAACATCAAGTTCCCTGAGGTGAGAAAGATTCCCCATTGTCGTTGGTAATCCTTTAACTCTGTTGATGTGCAGTGTAAGAATCTCCAAGTGTTCGAGCATTCCCATTGCCTCGGGGAGAGCTTTAAGCTGATTAAAATCCAATCTCAGTTCTACAAGGGAAGAACAAAATCCTATTGTGTAAGGAAGTTCCTCAAGCTGATTTGTTTCCACGTTTAGTCTCTTCAAGGAGGTTAAGTTCCCAACGAAATCAGGCAAATGAGCGAACCTATTCGAACCCAAATCAAGATCAATCAGATTTACTAAGTTCCTGAAAGAAGCTGGCAGCGATTTCAACCTGTTCGCATGAAGGTCGAGATCAGTCAAATTGATTAGCTCACCAAATGAATCAGGAAGGTTTATAATTTGGTTGGAGTGAAGATCGAGCTTCGTTAAGGCATTAAGGCTACCAATTGTAGTTGGAAGAGCCATAATTTGGTTATCGGCAACGTTTAGCTCAGTGACATTCACCAATTTCCCAAGTGACAACGGAAGCCATTCAATCTTGTCCATTAACTTGTTGTGAAGATCGACAACTCTTGCTCGAGTTTTGGCAGCATTTTCAATTAGGGCAGCTACTTTCATTAAACTGTACTTCTCTTTGTGCTTGATCCCTAAAGGCAATTACACAACAATTAAGACATAGTATAGTTGAATGCCATATCAGTAACGAGCCAGGACTTTTACTAAGAGGATTTAAAATAGAAAAGAGTAATACACGAAGAAGGCTACAGGATTAAACATATAGTATATACAACAACAACAACTATGTCTCGGTCCCAAACAACATATATAGTATTTATACATAAAAAAGAAATTGACCTATTTGCACATTATAATTTTCCGATGAAGGGATATCAATAGCTTTGCCACTGCCACACATACTGAACGAATGCTGGAAACCTAGTAGATTAGTTGACGTACATAGCAAGCTAGCGCCATCACTAAAAAGGAAAAAGAATAATGCTAACTACGATTTAAGTTCCAAGAGAGACACCCGAAAGAAAAACTCTAAATGATGTTTTCCATCAATCTAAACATTGACGGCCAACAACAACTACGCCCCAATCCCAAACAAAGGGTTATCAATAGCTCCGCCACTGCCACACATACTGACCTATAACCGGAAACCTAGTAGATTAGTCAACATACGTAGCAAGCTAGCCCCATCACTAAAAAGGAAAAAGAATCTTGCAAACTAGAGCTCAAGTTCCAAGAAAGACCAAAAGGAGAAATTATAAATGATGTTTTTCCATCAATCTAAGCTAGCGTTTTGCCATAGATTCTGAAGTTAGAAACTTGAACGATTTTTGAAGTTGTGTTTGGATACATATTTTATTCTAAGATTTCCAATAAAATAATGCAATAATCAAACTACATACTACAACAACACATAGTAACAGAAGGACAAGAAACCAGATAAGCAATGCTAGGACTACTAGTACCTACTAACCTCTAGCCTAATACATGCTCTCCACAACCTCCACAACTCACAAGCAAGCAAAAAGTTGAAATCTTGGATGCACACACAAAGCATAACAAAGCATTCTGAACATTAGCTACAATAAAATAATAAAATAATCTAAGTACAAGGAACAACAAATAGTAACATAAGCAATACTACAACTATTAGTATGGACAGATAGAAAGACAACACACTACCTCCACAACTCACAAGCATGCAAAAAGTTGAAATCTTGGACACAAAAAAAGCAAAAAGGAGAAGCAAATACCCAAACCTGAAGAAGAAACAGTAATCAATTCACAACTTGTAACCAAACCCTTCATCAAAATCTCATTTTTTTTTCCAATTTCACCAATTGGGTCCTCAAAAGAATTGATTTTTCCCATTTGGGTATCTCCAGAAATCAACTGTGTAGCTTCCTGAATCAATACATCAAAATCTTGATAAGTCTTATCAAGTTCAATTAACTGAACAGCCTCTTTCCTCTGTTCTTTGCTTTGAAACAAAACCATAGCTTTTCTCACTTGTTGTAACACAGAGAAAAGCTCAGCTGGAACATTTTCTTCTATCTCCACTACTTTCTTGGAAATTTCATCAAGTTCTATTTTTTCTTCTGTTTCTACTGATTTTATTACAGAAATTGAAGCTTCAATTTCTAAAATGGATGGTCTTGGTGGGAGTGATTTGTAAATTCTTGTGATTTCTTCTATGATTTTTGTACAGGCAGGTGATGGGGTTTTTGTGATTGGAGTAGCCATGGGAGCAAAGAAGAAATGATGGAGAAATTAATTGTTTGGATTATGTATTGATTATGTTTGTAATTATTATCTGCCAGTTCAAATGGTTGAGCATCTCGAGTCTTAATTGATAAGTTAAATTAAGTCACTAAAGAAAGTATGTATAAAGTTTGACAACTTACACAATTTTTTTTAAATTAAATTGATATTATTTTAATATAAATACTTTATTATATATTAGATGCATACTAAATTAAATAATAATTTGACTGCTAAATAAAATTAAGAAGTTATTGATGTATTAAATTTTCTATATTTAAATTAAGAATTAAAGATTAAACATTACACACCAATTAAAATTTGATAAATCTTTATTTTATACAATGACTATCAAATTAAATGACCTTCATGGAAAGTCAAATATCAGGTGATAGAGTCAAAAGAATAATAATCATAAGTATATAACAAAATTAAAATGTCACATCTAAAATTAAAAGTAGGTAAACTAGAGTATAAAAAGGTTAAAATAAAATAATAGTATAAAGAATCTTTAGTTAATAATTTATATAAATTAAATCCTTACTATTCAAATAAAAAAAACCTATAAATATTTTAAGTTTTAACTCATATGAATTCTTGACTAATCATATTTGATTATTTATTATATTATTTTCTATGAATAATTTATGTAAAGTTCAAATCAAAATCTCATAGAGGTCATGGATGAGCTCATGATTTTATTTTATTTTAAAAATATTTTCTATTCATGAGCTGGAGTCTCGGATTCAGAGTAAAATTACCATCATATAAATTATTGATCATGAATTCAAGTTATAGAACCGATCACTGATATTTATATTATGATAGATTGCATAGTCACACCTCTTAAAAGTGCAATCCTTCTTTAAATATTATGTGAATATGGAAATAAAATATTTTATGCATCAGATATATTTTCTTTAATAGTAAACAACATTCTTATTTTGAAAGGTGTTTTGGGACAGGTATTTTTTGATATTATTAAATTAAAGTATTGGTTTTGTTAATATTTAATATTAATATTTCCACGTGTGAATAATATTGGTTGATAATCTTTCCTGTGTTCTTGTCCACTTTCATTATGGTCAAACTTGTAAAAATTGTTTATTAAAATATCCACATGAGAAGAATGTTGTATTTTGCATTTGAATTTTCCTTGCTAGCTTATTTAATAGTATTTATTTTTATGATTTATGACATTAAAGGTCGTTTGGTTGGGAGTAGGGTGTCAAAAATGAGTCTAACTATAGGTGACTCGCTCATCCGCGCAGAATTTTAAGGGTTAGGCGCAAGATAATTTGTTAGGTTCAATCTCAACTCATTCAAGCATTAATTCATTAGAGAATTCTCAATTGAGCTTAATTTAATCTCCAATTTCAATTCGTTTTAAGATTTTTTATTTGCATTGATATAATGTATGTTCCTATATTGAAGGTATGAATTACTATCTACTCCTATTTTATATCTTTTAGGATTTATCTATCCATTTGTGACTTCTTTTTTAATTATTTTTTTTGAGTTGAAATTCAGATTGTGGTTATAAAACTTAAATAATATTATTAAAATTATTGAAATTAAGCGGGTAAAGACCCACCCATTTTTAAGCTCATTTGAGCCCAAAGTAAACTTGGACGGGTCAGGACCCAATCCAATTTCTATTTCAACCCATCTTAATATCTTCAATTTCAACCAAACCCGTCCATTTGACACCCCTAATTAAGAGTATTAGGAGAAATATTCCATATATTATGTATGATATTAGTTAGTATTATTATAACTAATCCACAGATCCTATATGGTGTTATAACTTAAAAGTAGTAGTTAAACACTCTTAAAAAATCTAAAATGAGAAAGTGTAAATAAGGGTATTAATTGAAAACTTAAATTATGAAAAGTAAAACACACTACACAACACATCCAACATGTTATCACAAATAAGGTTTGAGGAAGCTACAGAAATGTTATCCTTTTTTGAGATAAAGAAACTGTTTTCAACAGTCTCTCGATTCAAACAATAAAAATAAAAGTAAGATAAATTTATAAAGTATAAGTTAAACTACCATAAGAGAAATTAAAATGATATTATAAAGATCATGATAAACTCAAATGTACAATTCAACACTAGTAACAACAATATATTCAATATTGTCACACAAGTGTGGTTCAAAAAGGTTAACGTGTAGCTTACCTCACCAGCTTGTGAAAGTAGATAATTTCGTTCTGGCTTCTGAGCGAGAACATAGATATGCGATGCACCATTCTTTCTATTTTTCAAAGCACATCAAAATTAAATATTTATATCTAAATTTTATGTCCAGTCAAATAGGTAATGTTGGGGAACAAAAGAAATTTCGCCATAATGATATATAATATTATTTAACAATATAGTTGTCCCGAAGAAAAGATAATTCAGATTAAATACTTTTAGAAGATAGAAGTATCAAAACCAAAAAATGGATTTTTTCCTTCTAAGTCAATACTCATAAGTTATATCTATTTTTGAAGCTAACTAATTCACATTCACAAAAAATCCCACTTTTAAACTTTCTACTAAAAACAACTCAATATCTTGGCATAAAAATGATTTCAATACTTTAACATGCGAATTGAAATCTCTAATTAAGAATTTAAAAAAAAAACTTTAAAATAAGGGGATAGAGTACTTTTTGAATTTTTCCCTTAATAAACAAATTCAAAAAAGCACAAATAAAGATCTCACCATTTTCATTTCATTTCTTCAGTCCAAAACAGTTACCTTTTTCTCCCCAAAATCACATGAAAAACCCTAGAAATCTCATTGATTTTTTGAACAAAAATCTCAATTTGATCTGATTTAGTCCATCAATTTTTATTTTTTTTTGGATTTTATCGGTATTTTATTGTAAAATTGGATCACCTGTTTGATTAGCAGCCATGCCAGTGTCGGCTTCAGCAATATACTTTTTGAATCTCCGTGGCGATGTCCTTATCAACCGTCTCTACAGGGACGATGTTGGGTATTTTCTCATTTTTGAATTTATACCTAATTTCTTATATTTTGCTCAATTTTTACTTTGATTTTGATTTTGGGGACTTGTCTTTTTTAAATTTTGATGAATGAGTTCTAATATGATGCTAGAAAGTTTTTGTTGTAACGTGTGATGAGTGACGGAGCGAGTATTTTCACTATGGGTACTTAAAAATAATATAAATGCTGCTTTTCCTTTGAGCCGAGGGTCTATTAAAAATAACATTGTGTGCACTCTACCCTCTGCAGGCCTCACTTGTGGGTTTATTTGAGTATGTTGATGTTGTTTTTTTGGATTGAAAGTATAAATAAGTAAACACGTGAAGCAGCTAAGGGAACATAATTATGTATACATAATTTATTTTTTGACTTTGTATATACATTGTAATTTTGCGGCGGGTGGGGGTTGGGTGAACTCCTTGTGCCCCCTAGCTCCACCTATGTGTGTGGTGAGCTTAACATTGGAACCTTTTTTTTATGTTATTCCATTAGATCAGGTGATACTGATACCGGTTAGTTAGGTTAAGGTTTAGTTGTTTAAGTTGATTAACATAACAGATTGTTTGTAGCACTGTATGAGACAAACTAAGTCTTGGTGTAAAGTTTTGCTGCATAAAGTAAAAGTTTGATTTCCTTGCTGACGTTTACTTGGTTTTGATTTTGGTACTTAATTTAAGAGAAACAATTGTTGAGTTGAACGTTGATGTATTAATTGTAGTCTGCTGCCAGAATTTTTTTCCTAATGTGTGGTTTGTTAGTTCAAAGTTGGAAACTTTTTTAATCTTATGGCATTAAGATCAGGAGATACTGGTTATTTAGGTTAAAGTTTAGTTGTTGAAATTGTTAAACATAACAGATTGATTATAGTGCTGTATAACACAAATAACACAAACTAAGTTTTGGTGTAAAAAATTTTGCCTAACTAAATTAGAAGTTTGATTTCCTTGCTCACTTTAACTTGATTTTGATTTTGGGACTTACTTTAAGAGATACAATGTTGATTTATCTTTTGAAGTTTGATGAATGAATTGTAGTCTGCTGCTAGGAAGTTTTTGTAATGTGTGGTATTGTAAGCTCAAAGTTGGAACCTTTTTATTTTATCTTATTGCCATAGTTAGGCTAAGGCTTAGTTGTTGAAGTTGTTAAACAAAGCAGATCGTTTGTCTTGCTGTATAAGAAAAAGTAAGTCTTGGTATAAAATTTTGCCTAGCTAATTGAAAGTTTGATTTTCTGTGTGGACATTTGCATTTTTAATGTGAACCTTGTCATACTAACTACGTACCATGTTGGAGGATGAATATTCTTCTTTGTTTCTTGTTTCTTATGACCCACTCAAAACTTTGGATTTTCTAATCTTGCCTCTTCAGAAAGGGGAGAAAATGTGTTTAGCTCATCATGATTTATCTTCGGTCAAACACATGTCTAACTGGCGCCTCAGTCCCTTGTATATAAATTTGTGTCTAATACAAAAATGTTCACATGCGAGAACGATGTGGTTCTTAGCCTGCTAATTCAGAAATTTTGTTGCTTCTATCTGTCTTTGTCCTTGCTTTGAGTCTTTGGCATCCTATGCCATCACTATAAATACTTTAAAATAACTTCTACGTACTCTTCTTTTTAGTTGTCATGTTATAAGTGCTTGTTTTTGTATGAAGCAAACTAAGTTCGTCTTTCAAATAAAATGCATGTGAATCAATCATTGTGTCACCTGTGAGAATAAAGATGCCGGTTACTACATCACTTTTCTATATTTTTTATTTAACTATGAGCCTTTTTTAATTTTATCAGGGGGAATATGGTAGATGCCTTCCGGATGCATATAATGCAGTCAAAAGAACTTGGTACATGTCCTGTCCGGCAGATTGGAGGCTGTTCTTTCTTGTACATGAGAATTAGCAATGTCTATATTGTGATTGTTGTTAGCAGCAATGCAAATGTTGCATGTGCATTCAAGTTTGTTGTTGAGGTAAAACTCTATTGCTTATTAGAATCATTCTTGCACTCTGACTGATGAATTTGGTCTCAACCACTGTTTTTTTATTTTTTGTAACGAAAGCTTTCACGCGTTTCTCTCCCCCCCTCTCTCTGTGGAGTAAGTGGAGAACGTTGATTTTTGCTCTCTTAGTATCAGTTTATGTAATTATCTTATGGATTGGGAAGCATTTCAGAACCAGTATCTTAGTTTTCAATGCTTTAGTTTTATTGAATTCTGCATCTTCCCAAATGTACTACATTCTCTCTTCTAAACAAGCAATCCTGGTACTTCTTAAGAAGTGGTGGTGAGAAAAATAATGTCATGACCATGACTTATTGCATAAATGTGTTCTGCTAGTGTTTTCTTTTTACCATCAGAATAATAAAACTGCAATCCCCAATACGCATGCAGGCTGTTACACTATTCAAATCTTATTTTGGTGGCGCCTTTGATGAAGATGCCATCCGCAATAACTTTGTTTTGATTTACGAGCTATTGGACGGTAAGCTTTGCAGAGAATATTAGTTTCTGACATTTTATCAGGGTTCGACAAGGGAAGCCTTTCTATGAAATAACTACTTTTGGTTATTTTGCTTCATCATTGCGGTAGTAATGTTAATTTTTTGTGATTGTTCTCCCCCTGCTCCGTCTTCCTTTTCGATCTGGAGCAGAGCAATATAACATGTAATGATAATTGGACAGACTATAGAGTACACCTATGAGGATAATGCAAAACGACAACAACATACCAGTATAGTCTCACAACTTGGGTCTAGAGAGTGTGGCTTTAACATGGAGTTGTGCGCGTATAAGATAAGTAATGTCGAGAGATGCTTTATGAGCCTAAACCATGTCTATAGAGATGCATTGGGATATTTAGGTCTTGCTTAAGAAACTTTTGAAGCCTCTTTTATAACTGAAAGGAAAGAAGTACAAGGAAAGGGACTTCGGTTTTTTCTAGTGAGACCCTATTTTTGTATCATTAATTTGTCCTTCAAAGAATTGCTGCTCAATGCACTGAGACAGGTCCATAGATCCTCTCTGGACATACCTTCTAGTTGCTGATATCAAAATATTTCTTTAGGATATCCCTATTTAGGACAATATGCTGGGGTGCACAGTGTCAATATAGAATGTATTCCTGTAGTGTGACAGTTTACTAACATTTCAGTTTCCTGTAGTGTGACAGTTTGACCCAGCTATTGGCAATTTTTGGTTGCTTTTCGAGTCTGTCTATGGAAAATTAAGTACACTTATCTTCCAACAAGCAATTATCTATCTTGGAAGTTTAGTGCAATGTGTATGTGCTACATGCTTTTATGTCAAAAAGAGCAATCATTTTTTCTTTTTGTCTAAAATTGCAGAAATTATGGACTTTGGTTACCCTCAAAATCTTTCACCTGAAATCTTGAAACTCTACATTACTCAGGAAGGTGTCCGGTCATCCTTTTCATCCAAGGTTAGTTATTTTTTCTGTGCTTGCTTTTGTAGTATGACAAAAAAAATGTTGAATAATAGATTTATATTATCTACCTGTTTGATCTACTTAATAAAATAATTCACGAGGGATATTATGCGGTGAGATAATAAATATGATTTTTGAGTATAATATCAATCTGGGTTTCCCTTCACAATGCAACACAATTCTGCAGCATGTAGATAAGCCAGTTCCAAATGCAACATTGCAAGTAACTGGTGCGGTCGGTTGGCGCCGGGAGGGTCTTGCTTATAAGAAGAATGAGGTGGTTTTTGGCTCTGTCTTTCTTAAAATTTTTACGATCTTTTATCTTCCCTAGTATACCAGCATTTGATGAAGGCTTGTGTATCAACAGGTATTTCTGGATATTGTGGAGAGTGTTAATCTCCTTATGTCTTCAAAAGGTAGAAATTTTGTAGTTTGGTAGGTGACCTTTTTTCTACCAGTTTTTGGTTCTCATTTAATATATTATACTTGCAGGTAGCGTCCTCCGTTGTGATGTTACTGGAAAAGTTCTCATGAAATGCTTCCTTACTGGAATGCCTGATCTGAAGTTGGGCTTAAATGATAAAATTGGTCTTGAGAAAGAGTCACAACTCAAGTCCCGTCCGACTAAGAGGTAGTGTCTGAATAATTGTCCGTGTCAGTCATATGGTTGTCTGTGGCAGTGCTTCTTGTGCTAGTTGTTTCAGGAAACGTCACTTGAATGTTAGGGGTTGTTTGGTAGAGTGTATAAAAATAATGCTAAATAAAGTGTATTAGTAATGCTTGCATTAGCAATGCATGTTTTAGTTATGCTTGCATTAATTATACGTAGATTATTTTTATGCATTGTTTGGATTGATGCATTAAAAATAGCATGCGTTGCATAAAAAATTATTTACAAAGATACCCTCCACTATTATGGTAGAAAAGATGTAAAAAAAGGTTTTGAGGGGCAATTGAGTCTTTCATCATGCTAATGCATGCATTAAAACCATTGCATTGCTAATACGTAGAAATCCATGGTATTAGCAATGCACACTTTAATACACAATACTCAATAGAGTGTATAGCTAATGCAAGCATAGTTATACATAGGTTGGAAAAGAGTACCAAACAAGATAGTAGTAATACACAAGGCTAATGCATGCATTATTTTTTCTAATACACTCTACCAAACGACCCCTTAGTGACTTCTGGGTTTCATCTATACCAATTGCTTCCTGGAGAAAGTTAAATTGTTTAGTTCTTTCTAACTCCCAATTTGACCTCATAAAGGGAAAAAAAAAGTAAATCATTTTTCCTGTAATTCATCTCCTCAGTTAATTTACCTTAAAGAGTAAAGATGATAATCTCACTTTATCATGATTCTGCTTCTTTCAGTTGGTTCTCCTTATCTGCAGCTTTTCAATAATAACTGTCCCCAAACATGTTGCAGTTTGGGCTCCAATTAGTTTCAGAGGCTACATTTTTTGTTAATTATTTCTGTTTACTAACCTAGTATATTTCTCTTCTGCCTGGTCCAGCGGTAAAACTATTGAGCTCGATGATGTTACTTTCCACCAATGTGTAAATTTGACAAGATTCAACTCAGAAAAGACCGTCAGCTTTGTCCCGCCTGATGGTGAATTTGAATTGATGAAGTAAGTTCATACTTCTTTCTATACATCTTGGTTTTCTGGGCTTGTCAATCAGAACTATGTCATCCGCAAATATCATGCACCAAGGCACCTCTCCTTGAATATGATGCGTCAGTACGTCCATAGCCAATGCAAATAAAAACAGGCTAAGAGTGTATCCCTACTGCAATCCCATTTAGTATCTTCTTTTTCTTATAGTGACATAATGTGAAACTCGAACCCCTCGATTTAGTTTGAAATTGAATCTCTTGGTTTAATAATTGGTTATGTCAAATTAATGTCTGCTTTCCTTGTGTAATATTTACCTCATGTTTTATGCATTCAAGAATTTTATATTGGATATTCCAGCATCCCGATATATCAATTTGTACATGTTCCCACTCATAAGTCATAATGTGTGTTCCAAACTCTTAACTTAATAAGTTGTCGAAAAGTTGAAGTATTAATGGAACTGCTTGAGAAGTCTAACAAGATACTCAATGCGAAAGAAGCACTGGAAAAAAAAATCTAGAATTTCTCTGAGCAATATAAACTGAAATAGTGTAACCTTTGAAGTGACGGAGCAAGTGTCAACTCTGAGGTAAGGGTATATGTCTGGGGTACATTCTACCTTTCCCAGATCCCACTTTGTGGGACTACATTGGTCATTGGGTATGTTGTTGTTTACTTGGAAAGTGATGATGACCAGAGTATAGAGATTGTATCTTGGCTTTTAAGCTCAAAATATGTAAGCCACTTGATTTGTAAGAGGTTCAGATTATGCCTACTTATTTTTTTTTTTGAAACTGGCAACATATTCAGATCATGGGCATACCTTTGTATAATAGTGCCTGATATTGTTAAACTGTTTATCTTCAGGTACCGCATCACTGAAGGAGTAAATCTTCCTTTCCGTGTATTACCAACTATCAAAGAATTAGGCCGTACACGTATGGAAGTGAATGTTAAGGTTTGATATTGAATGAATTTTGATTTTAAACATCAATTTGTACTTATATGATTTACTGTTGCTAACTTTGATTGTTTTTCAGGTTAAGAGTGTGTTTGGTGCAAAAATGTTTGCTCTTGGAGTAGTTATTAAAATTCCAGTGCCAAAGCAAACTGCTAAAACAAACTTCCAGGTGACATCAGGGAGAGCAAAGTATAATGCAGCCATTGACTGTTTGGTTTGGAAGTGAGTATTCAATTGCTTTATCATGGTTGGCATATTTCTTGAAGATGTGGTCAAGGATAGTGGAACCTTCTTGTTTTTGTTTGTCCATGGTTTACCTGGACAGTAGGATAAGAGTATAAATTAAATGTTAATACTTCTATTCCTATTGTGGCTAATTGGAGGAGTAAAATTTACTTAAGGCCAGCTGAGTGTAATATATCATAATCCAGATGGAGGAGGATAAGTTTTACTAGGTCTTGGTTTTATAGAGTAATTGATGGCTCAATTGTTTGGAAAATCCTATGTGTTTATTTTCTTCCCAATTGCTTTTCCATTTTATGTTAAAGAAAGGGCAGCTCGGTGCACAAAGCATCTTGCGTTCATGCAGGGTCCAGGGAAGGGCCGCATCCCAAGGGGTGTGATGTAGATAGCCTACCTTAATGCAAGCATTAGTGGCTACAGAAGTGTGGTTACTTTTATTTTACTAAAAAGTTAATAATGACCATGTCCTATTTTTGCCAGTAGGCATGTAGCTGCATTTGTACATTCTTCTGCAATAAGGCTAGTTTCTAAACATTGAATCTTCAATATGGACAACTTGGTGCAGGATACGAAAATTTCCGGGGCAAACTGAGTCAACATTGAGTGCTGAGGTTGAGTTAATTTCGACAATCACAGAGAAGAAGTCCTTGACTCGGCCGCCAATTCAGATGGAATTTCAGGTAAATATTTTCCCTCCGGAGAGACCTGATAACCGTTTTCCATTACAGTTGACGATCTTCTTTATCCCTTGAATAGATCTTTTGGAGGGGGGTTATGGTTTTAAAGAACCCATTCAACCATGTTTCATCACTTTCGTGGCATTTTCTTGTATATTCTTTTGACTCTAGAGTTTATGACCAATTCCTTATTCTTTGCAGGTTCCCATGTTTACAGCATCTGGATTACGTGTTCGGTTTCTCAAGGTATGTTTCCCAAACTTACAATTCAATAGTGTTGTTCTTTTGGTATGTATCCAGCTTCATATAGTTAGTTTTGTGCAGGTGTGGGAGAAGAGTGGCTACAACACAGTTGAATGGGTTCGTTATATCACCAAAGCTGGTTCTTATGAGATTAGGTGCTAAGATGAAACAACTTACGTGAGTTTGAGGTTGTCGTTGAACAATAGCTCTATATTGATGGATGTAATCATACCAACACTTGTGCACCGGATCCAGTCATGACTTTAAATGTGCTTGGACGAGTATAGTACTAGGATGGGCGACCCCCAAAGATTTCTCGTGTTTCATGTTGACACCACCTAGTTTGGAAATGAGGCAAAGCTTGATTATCTTTTTTCTTTTTTAATCCTTTGTTGTTGTGGTGAGTTCTTTATGAGGACTAAGAAGAGGCCTTTTGTTTATGCTATAGTTTGTTTCATATATTTTTCCAAAAAAATTATTGTATCTTGTCTGGTTCCTGGAAATGAATTAATTTTTTTTTCACAAAGTTTGTGCTTCAAAATTCATCTACTAGATAAATTTCGATCAAGTTACACGAAGTTTAAGAAAGTAATTTCTTCTTCGATGTATCTGTTTAAATGATTTTGTTCGAATTTGGGGAGGATTTAACTTATATACTTGATAACGTAATGAATTTAACTTAGTATACACATATAATTTAAATAATTAAGAAACAATTTGAAGCTATAGGTATATATGTCTTCATTACTGCTACAATTATGTATCTAGCTTCTAATTTGAAAAAAAAATTTAACTTATATACCTTGATATCATAAAGAATTTAACTTGTAATAATAATTTGCAGAAATTATTTTAATATATAATAAGATATTATTATAGAAATTATTTTGGGAAAATTGTATGAAATATCAAACTATTAATTCAAATTAAATGTTATAGTCATAATTTATTTTAATTGTAATTCACAGCAAACATCCCCTTTTTTGGCCATTTGATTCGATATACAATTAACCATTTTATACATTTCGGTATAAAATGTATAAAATGTGTTTTTGTTTGTATAAAACGAGAGAAAAGTGTATATACAAATACAAATACATCTGTTTTCGTCCTATACACTTATAATTATATAAATACAGATCTTATTATACAAATTACAATGTATAAATGAATTTATACAAAACTGAACAATTTGTATAAAATTGGATGTTTGTAGCGAATTATACAAATCAAAAGCTCCATAGCAAACATAAAATTTGTTATGGAGTGCAATTATGCAAACTATAGTTATAACATACAAATATGATTTTTATGTTTGTTATATGTGAAAGTTGCTCAATTATTTTAATCTTTAATAATATTTTTTTTTAAAAAAATAAGCTCATCCACTTCAACTTTCTGTAGTAATTGGGGGATATCATTGAATCTAGGACTATTCTAATTAATACCGCCTACCAAATGAATCTTAATTGTACTAACACAAGAAGTATAAAAGAGGGAAATAAACCTAACTTTCAATTTTAATGTCGGTTACACTCAGGGGCGGACCTACAGTGGTTCAAGTGGGTTTATATATATATATATTTAATCAGTTTTTAAAATTTTTTATGTATATATTAAATTTTGAACCCACTAACACAAGTCTGAAGCTTAGCCGAGTGGTTGAGGGGGTTCAATTTTCCCAGCCAACCCGGGATCAAATCCCCATTGCCACATTTTAGTTTTAATTTGTTTTTTTGATATATAAAATGTTCACACACAGTTTTGTTCTCTATGTATGTGTAACTTTTGTCCTTTTAGTTACTTAGAAACTATAAAAAGTAGAACAACTTTTTACTTTTACAATTGAAAGTCCAATAGTTAACAACTTTTGTCCTTTTTTTTTTTTTTTTTTTTTTTAAAAAAAACTCAACTAAAATGGCACATATCCCTATTATTCTTAATTCTAAAAACCCTTTTGTCTTCTTCTTTGTTGAAATCTTCTTGAACCTCTCTTACTTTTCCCCCCAAAATTTTGAGCATATTTTTTTATTGAAGGAAAAAAACTCTCCCCGTCTCTCAAATCTCGCATCAATAGTCAATATCCATCAAGTATGTTTTTCGCTCTTGATTCTAGTCTTTATATATACATATATGATTATTGTGGTTATTTTTTATTTCTTCAACTAAAAAATCCCTTATCATTCTAAAATCAACAAAAAATTACAAATAATATTAGGTATATTTCTATGTATTCGATTATGAAATTAAGGTTATAATTATTTTGTTTTATATTTTGTTTTTATTTGTTAAATGTTGAATGAAGAGAAATCATTCATAATATTCTTTTATCTTCTTAGTTTATATTGAAGCCTAGTTTTTCGTTCATCTTGTTATTTACCGTCTCATTCATAAGTCAATGTAATTTTTTTTCCAAATGTATTAACATTGTTTAGTATAGTCATAGTCAGATATGTATGTGTTAGCCTTATAAAAATTACAAATAATATTAGGTATATTTTTATATCTTGAACCCACTTCGTGAAAATCTTGGGTCCGCCACTGGTTATACACTAATCAATTATCTTGGTATAATACTATAATTAGTCAATCAAAGAATTGGTGAGGATGGATTAGTAGGATAACTAAGTATCACACACCTAAGATAGGGAGAAGTACTCATCCTATTTATAATTGGTCCTATTAAATTGAAGTTGTTAAGGGAGACTTGTGAATTTATTATTTTTGATTTCTCATTTAGTATTGGTATCATATTGGGGTCTTAATTAATTTAAGTTTTTTTTACATAAGATTCATTTAACAGAAAAGTGTTTTTAACAAGAATTTTTTTTATATCAAAGCTCAAATTTGAATACCTATTTGAACATATGCACTGGTATTGATTAAAACAAATACAATTAAGGTAAAATCCGTCCCGTCTCGCATAAGGTAAAATTTGTCCCGACCCGCATTCGTCCCACCCTATTGCCATCCCTAAATACAAATACAATTAACAAGGCAAAATTTGCAAGACACAAGTTATGCTTTATAAATCATAAGTTCAATTTTAGAATATGATGCCATGGTGTATGTTATTTGATGACATAGTTTTGATTGACAAGACTCGTGGTAAAATTAACGTTAAGTTGGAGGTTTGGAGATAGACCCGGTGTCTAAAGGATTCAAGTTAAGTAAGGTCAAGACAACATACTTCGAATGCAAATTTAGTGATGTCATAAATAAGGTTGACGCTGAAGTGAGGCTTGATACACAATATCACCAACCATATCGGTGTTGGGTGGATGAAGTGGAGGCTTGCATCCAGAGTCTTATGTGATAAGAATTAATGTTCCATCAAAATTTAAAGTAAAGTTCTGCAGAGTGATAGTTAGCTATGTTGCATGTGGTGAAATATTTGTAAGTTGAGAACTCTCACATTTAGAAGATGAAAATTGAATAAATGAAAATGTTATGATGGATATGTGGACATATTCGGAGAGATATGATTAGAATGAGGATATATGAGACAAGGTGGAAGTGGTTTCAGTGGATCACAAGATGCAAAAAGTTAGTTGAGATAATTCGGACAAGTAGAGAGGGGATGCACGAATGCTCCACGCGAAGGTTTGAGAGGTTGACTATGGATGATTTCACGAGAGGTAGAGGTAGACCGAAGAAGTATTAGGCTAAATATGATGCAATTTCAGTTTACCGAAGAGATGACCTTAGATAGAAGGGTAAGTAAGATACAAATTATGATAGCAGATTAATAGGTAGTAGTGTGTTGCCTTGTTGTATGTTCATATTAGTAGTCAATTATTATTTATGTAGCTTTCTATTTACTATCTGTTGATTCTCTGTACCTTGATTATCATATTATTTTGTTATAGTTTTTGTACCGTTAATATTTGATTGTTTGTTATTATTCTTTGTTTCTTGTACCTTTTAGCTGTTTTTTCTTGAGTTGAGGAACAACTGTGATAAGAAGTTTAGAACCCACAAAAATTCTCTAAACTTAAATCTTGTGAGTAAGATACTGCACAACTTATACTGACAAGGCGGAAATTCTTTAAACGTTTGCCTTGCAAAATTAGGTCATAATTTGATCCATAAATTATCATTAAACGAGAAGCAAGGCAAAAATCAATTTGAGGGATAAAAACTAAATAGTAAATATCACCCGAAATAGGGTCAATAATGCAAAACTTGAACACATTTTAAAGACATAATTTTCAAAATCTAATTCAAAATATATGACCAAACTCTAATAAAGGTAAAAAGAATGTATTTAATTTTAGAGGTAATTATTCAATATCACTAGAAATAGGGGAAATTTGTGCAAAAAATTTGAAAACTTCTAACATAAATACAATGATAAATATTCATGAAGTTAGTCAAGTTACGCAAAGCTCATTCAAACATCATAATTATCAAAAACAAAAAAAACAAAATTTTCAAAATTGGTCAAATTGTCTAGGGAGGATAAAATAACTAATTGGAGGGGTAAAAATTACTACATTAGTCTGTTTTTAATTGTCATAATTTCCTTTTTAGAGTCAAACTATAAAAAAATTAACTAACATTTTACAATGCATTTTTTCATCATATTGATATGAAAAAATTGCAATTTACAACACTTTTTGTATAGTTTTTGACTATCTAAATTTTTTGTTTAAATATCAAATTAATGTAGTAATATAATTTATCTTTGAAAATTAGTCAAATTAACTTTTAAAAAACGTAACATGACAAATAAAAGTGGACTGCGAAAGTATCTATCACTCAAAACAAAAGCAATTCTTGCAAAAACTTCGTAATTTTTTTTGAAAATATATAGTCAAACATAATTAAACCTAAATTTAATGAAACAACCCTAAAACTAAAATTAGCAAATAAAACTCATTTTTTCCCCTTTCTCCTTTTTCTTTAGAATAGTGAAAATACCTTTCTTCTTCTTCTTCCTGGTACTTTTTTTTTTAGAGTGAACTCATTTCTCTTCAATGGATTCTGAAGAATCCCCATTTGCACACCACCCATCCCAATTTCTACAACCACCCCTACCCCCACCACATAGCCATGGAACAATGGCGGTGGCACCACCAACCCCACCACCACCCCAACTCCTACCCAACCAACAAGAACAACTCAGCTCGTACATTTTACCTACAAATGTCATTTTTCAGCAACCCCAACAACAGCTTAACCTTCAATTTCCATTCAATTCAGTTTCTGATCAAAACCCAAATTCCAGTTTTCTTGATGATGGATCATCTGTTGCTGCTGCTGGAGCTGCTGCTGGGGCTGGGGCTAAGAAGAAGAGAGGACGCCCCAGGAAGTATTCAACTGATGGTAACAACGGTTCGGGTGTTTCTGCTACTCCAATTGCTCAAATTCCGGTGAATCAGGCTGATTCTGGCGTTGGTGGTGTTAATGGGGGTGCTTCTTTGGAGAATTCCTCTAAGAAGGTTCGTGGGAGGCCACCGGGCTCCGGAAAGAAGAAAAAGCAAGAAGCTTTAGGTATATACATGTGTCTTCATTATTGATTCAATTATGTATCAAGCTTTCTTATTTGGGAAGATTTAACTTATATACATGGATAACATAAATAATTAAGAAACAAGTAGAAGCTTTAGTATACATGATTGTGTATCCATCGTCTAATCTGGGGAAGGAGTTAACTTATATACATTCATAAAGTAAAGAATTTAACTTGTAGAAGCTTTAGGTATATATGATTATGTATCCATCGTCTAGTTTGGGGAAGGAATTAACTTGTATACATGCATAAAGTAAAGAAATTAACTTGTATATGTTGATAGCTTAAATAATTAAGAAACAAGTAGAAGCTTTAGGTATATATGATTATGCGTCTAATTTGGGGAAAGGAGTTAACTTATATACATTCATAAAGTAAAGAATTTAACTTGTATACGTTGATAACGGAGATAGTTAAGAAACAAGTAGAAGCTTTAGGTATATATGATTATGTATCTAGCTTCTAAGTTGGGAAGGAGTTAACTTATATACATTCGTAAAGTAAAGAATTTAACTTGTATACATTGATAATGTAAATAATTAAGAAACAAGTAGAAGCTTTAGGTATATGTGTTTCATTATTGCTTCGACTGTGTATCTAGCTTCTAATTTGGGATTATGAATCTAGCTTCTAATCCGAAGTTCACTTAGTTTGAATGTTGGGAAGTGAAAGTCTACCAATTTAGGACCTGCATCATTGTAATATTGGGTTTCTTGATGGTTGGCAGGTGCAGTTGGATTTGGATTTACACCGTATGTGATCCCTGTGCACATCGGGGAGGTAAAACATATTTCGCTTTCTCTGATTAACTTGTGTATTTTACAAATGCTGTATATTCTTGTTCTGCAATATGCTTGAGTTTCGAATTTATTAAGAGAGAAAAGGGAAAAATTAATTTACTTCTGTATTTATTTTTTTGTCGGCCTCCTTTCTTTGTCTTTGTTGGTACATCAATAATTACTGTTGTAAATTCATGTGACAGCATCAGAGTTTCGTTTTTGTGTTCCTTCCAATCATCATTAATTTTTTCCCTTTTATTATCATATGCTAGATCCTGGTCCTTCCATCTTAATGTCTCTTTCTATATGCATTTGATTTTTGTTTTTTTCTTGGCCTCCTTATGTTTTAGGAAATCTATACTTTTTTAAAAAAAATCTCAAATATTTTAATGTATTACTTGGAGGATGTACTTTTCAGCTTTTTTGATCAGATATTGTTGAAGGTGGCGTAGTATCTTGGTGATTGAGTTGCTAGGTTAAACGTAAAGTGGGCTATGGAATTGTCTTTTATCTGTGAAAAGTTTTTTCTTAAAAAAAAAGGTGCCCCTAGTTTTGTGCTTGCAAAAGGTTCTAGCATATTTTGTTGCATCAGTTGTTTATTATCTTCAATTACTGCATTATGAAGGCTTTCTTTATCTGTCTTCAGCTGTGCAAGTCTTATCATTTTTTACGGGTATAGTTGTGTTTCCTACAAATTTCCTCCACAAGTTATTTGTTTGCTTTTCCTCCTGTAACTTCCTGCGCCTAAGCCCCCTCTATCTCTCTGTCGTCCTATTTCTGGTCACTATACTTAGCTAATTTAAAAATTATCCAGAACTCTTCTCATTCCCTTATTCTAATGCTTAGTCCATTCTTCGATTTGAGGTGCTTAATGAGGCCTGGGCGTGGTCTGCGACAAGAGTATAGTTAGGACCGTCTGGGTATGGATATTAATTTCGGATTTTTTGAGAAGTTGGTAGAATTAGGATTTGATTGGTTGGTCCGATAAAGGGTTGTTTTTTTTATTAAAAAAAATGCAAATTTCGAGTCTGCCAGTGTGGCATTATGGGATATAGTGGTGGGGTGAGGGTGGGGGTGGGGGTGGGAGGTTGATGTAAGATTACTGGAGGAGGAAGGTGAAGAAAGAGCAGTGAATCATGACAGAAATTTTGTGGGACTCACAGCTTCATTTATTAAAAATGAGAAGTCTAATATAACTAATACGTAATATTTTTATCTTACCCATGGTCAAAATTCTTGTTTAAGGGTTACTTGAATTGAAGTACCAATCTTGTGATTTTTTTGGTTGACTTACTAAATGATGCAAATTTGTTACCTTGGCTGCAGGACATTGCAAATAAGATAGTGAATTTCTCACTGCAAGGACCACCGGCAGTTTGTATTCTAGCTGCAACTGGAGTCGTCTGCAATGTCACCCTCAGGCAGTCCATAATAGGTGGTGGCACTGTGACGTATGAGGTCTGTATGAGTTTCAGCTTAAAGACATTTGCTCTTTCTGTTGCCTTTATGCTATGCTTAGTTAGTCTATGTGTGATCTGGAAATTTGATTTTTTTGGCGTTTATCTTTTGACATTAGAGAAAAAAGTCAGTAGAGTATATCCTTTTAGATGATCAATGCATGTACACTGAATGTCTTCTTCCAGCATACCTATTTGGCATTGGTCATCAAGCATGGTGTTATTCTTTATATGCAGGGTCGATTCAACATCATCTCGTTATCGGGGTCTTTCTTGCTATCAGAAAGTAATGGCAACCGTAGCAGAACAGGTGGTCTTAGTGTGGCACTGTCTGGGCCAGATGGTAGAGTTTTGGGTGGAGTCGTTGCTGGAATGCTCAAGGCTGCCTCTCCGGTGCAGGTGCTATTCTAACTACCTCTGTCGTTGCATTCATTTTTTTTCCTTTTCCTTTTGAATAAACCAGTAGCGCATGGCTCGATACTTGGTAGATAAATGAGCCCACCTCTCTATCATTCACTTAAGTAGCAGGCTTTTGTTTGTGATAGGGTTCAAACCTCGAACAGTGATGTGTATGTAACTTTCACATCGTGTGTTGCTTTCTATTCACTAGACCAAAGCCTTGGGCCATCCTTTCCCTGATGTTTGAGTTCAGTTTGTATACTTGCTAATGGTTTTCATTTCTCTACCAGCTGGTTGTGGGTACCTTCACTCCAGAAAAGGAAAAGCTGATGTCTGAGGCACCATCCTCAACTCCACCTCCCAATGTATTGAATTCTGGTGCTCCGGTCACTGAGACGAGCTCTCCTTCCCCGGGTGGCTCAAGCGACTCAGTCGATGATAATGGTGGTAGCCCTCTCAGCCACGAACAAGGACCTTTTGGTAATGCTGCTCAACCCATGCATAATGCTCCTCAACCAATGCACGGTATGCCAACATACTGGAGCCAAGGAATGTGAAAAAGCTTCTTGATTCCCCGTGACTGATCACAAATCTGAACGGGCAGATTTTAGGTGTTAGATCTAGTTCTTGACCTCAACTTGCTTATAATTATAGTCTTAGTAAATGTTAGGGTGCCCTGTGGTTGAGAATTTGTTTATTCTCAAATTGACAAACCAACTGGATTTCCAAACTTTCTACTAGATTAGGTGTTAACTGTTAATGCAATTACTCTTTACTCTGCCATAATAGTGCTTTCTTTCTTATTATGAGTTTGTCTTCTATATTGTGCCCTTTCTTTAGCTAAGTCTGCATTGATACGAAGCATTTATAGAGCACATATCATGTCAGACTTGCCGAGAAGGCAAAGTTACCCTGATCTTTTTCATCACTTACTGGTACACTGGACCAAGGGACAGTCGTCTCAAGTAGACAGTTTCTATGGGACGTAGGCCTCCCAAAAGGTAACGGAGGCTCATGATGGTGATTTTTTATGTGAATTTGGGGAGTTGTCCCCCACCAACCACGCCCCTTATCTTTCTCTGATCATAAAGCCATCCCCCGTGATCCCTTTGCACCCGTTTGAAGTGGCAAAGGCCAGTGCTCTAGTGCACAAATGAAATTTCTTGATAATATTTTAGGACTTCACTCGTGGAATTTGAAACTCCACCCCCCCGTGATCCCTTATCTTACACTGAATATGTTGTCGATGTTGCCAAAATTGCAACTTGACCAGCATTAGTGTACAAGATTTTTGGTCATTACATGCATTCATGTGTACCAATCAATTAAGCTTAAATTAAAGTAAAATTTGCTAGTGTTTGATTTGGCTGAAACTCAACTCTTTGCAATTGCTAATTGGCCCAAAATTAATTAGTTGGAGTATAAGAAACTAATAAATTAAAGTTAATGAAACTTTACCCTCCAAAGTATATATCCATTTCTTTGTGTGATAATGCGTTGCACTCAACTTTATTTAAACTAATTTTAACCAAACTTTTTACCTTTTTGTGTGTGTGTGTTGGGTGGGTGGGGGGCGGACATTATGGATGGTGAGAAAGGGCGTCATATCACTTAAAAGAGCTCGTAAAAGAGTTATATGTGTCATTTTTGACAACCCAATTTTTAGGCAAAGACGGTCACATAATGCAACATGACATTGTTCAGTGTTTAAGTTTCATTTTTACTAAATGAATTTCTTAATATACCTATAGGATCTGGATAGGCAAAAGTGATTACTCCCCTATAAATTTGTAGATTATGCTCTAAACTCGTCATTATATTTATACGTATTTAACTCATGAAAAAAACTTTATGTCCGGATAGGTACATAATAAACAATTGATGAAATTAAGAGTCCCAAATTGCCTACTCCATGGACCTTACTATTTGTCAAAATTGTTTGCTACATTGCATAATCCTACCATCTTTTCACTTGAACGGTTCAATTTCCATCAAAATTTTACCATTGAAATTAATCTACATAAATTATCATTCCTAGTTAGTTCCTACCAAATATAGTACTTTATTTTATTTTGTTTGCATATATATATATATATATATATATATATATATATATATATATACCTCTCAATAACTCTTCCATCAGTCAAAATAACAATTATATAATCAAGTTGAACACCTTCGAGAAAAGTTTAACCTCATAACACAAAGAAATTTGCAAAATATACTATTTTTCGAGTTCAGAGTCAAAGGGCACGTTATGAACTGCATATTTCTTCCGGTATCAAACTTGAAAAGGCGCTCCTCAATCCAATTGGATTACCAACTACTCTTTAAAAATAGTTGTAGAAATACAGTTACTGATCATGTGACAGTGGTGGTCGGAAAAGATAAGAGGGAATTCTTGGTGGAGCCATTTGTGTTGGAACAAAGCCCTTTTAAGATTTTATTTGAAATGGTGAAAAAGAAAGAAGATAGAAGGAAAGTGAATGAGAATAAGGAAAATAAAGTGATTTTTGTTGATGTGGATGCTATATTGTTTGAGCATATGTTGTGGTTGATGCAAAATGATTGTTCTTCTTTGTTTCAACTCAATCTCAAAGAGATTATTGACTTCTACTATGATAGTTAAAAGTTACGCCGCTCGAACTATTTAAATATCAAATTCTTTGAAGATAGTGCATTATTGGAAGATTTAATACAAGTGCAATTATATTTTTAAAAAGTACAATACGAGCAGTATAGATTAAAAATATGAGTTTGTAATTCAACATTGCTTATTTTATTTTTTTCTTACGTCCTAGATCAATTCAAAGAGAAATATTTGTATATGTAAACAAAATCCCTTTTAATCAAAATGACTTCCTTTTAATGTTGCTAACAATAACTACAACAATAATTTAGATACCAAAGTGGACTTCATTTTCTAATGTTGGAATCTAAAATATCTAATTAAGAATGGAAGAATACTTACAATTTGTCATTATTTTTTACGATTAAATTAAGGGTAAATTCACATATTTGGATGTTCGGCCAAAAATACTTATAACCCCTAGGCAATATACAAATATTATATAAGAGTATTAGTTATACATATATTATACATCTTCTAACTTGATCGAAAAATATTTGTAACTATTATCCAAAATATACATATATTATTTACTAACTATACATATTTTATACATTTACATGTAACTTTTTAGATAGGTAAAAGTCAATAACGTATATCAACAATACAAAAGTCGATAAAAAACCTTTTCAGAGAGAAAAAAAAATAATCGAATTAACGGAAATCACTTTGCGTAATAATGCTATATTTATTTTTCATAGGTATCTAAAAGAGTAAAAAGTAACCTTTTAAGCTTAATGTGAATCCTAACCTAAATTAAACCTAAACAAAGAAAAGATGTATTTAATGATTAACTATTATTAGTGTTTATAATTACAATTTCATCAACTTAAATTAATTAAATAAATAACAATTTTAGAAAAATGATAAAAAGACGATTTTGTCCAAAACGGAGTTTTTTAATTAGGGCAAATTAACTCAAAATAGAAACCAAACTGTTCATTCCAAAATGGAAGCAGAAGATATGGAAAATTCAATTGCTCCGCCGTGGGTGGAATTGCCGCCGGATATTACATCGTCAATCCTTCAAAAGGTTGGGCCGATTGAGATGTTGAAGAGCGCCGACAAAGTGTGTTCAACTTGGCGTCGGTTGTGCCATGAACCAGCTATGTGGCGAGTTGTGAAAATGCAGAATGCCGGCGCCGATTTCTGGGACAGGGAGGATGATTTGGAGAAGATTTGCGGTCGAGCTGTGGAATGTAGCAACGGGGAATTAGTTGATCTCAGCCTTGAGTATTTTGGCAGCGACAAGTTGCTCAGCTATATCGCTGAAAGGTTCTATTTTCAACCCTAGTTTCCTGCTTTTCTGCTGTTAAACCCTAATTTCATACTTTTGTGTGCTATCAAATATGGATGGGAGTTTAAAGGTAGTATCTGTTCATTTTGCTTATTATTAGGTTTTTTTTTTTTGGTATAACGTTTAGCAACACCAATCTCAGCTTGAATTCCTGCATAAGAAATACAATGTTTGGTTAGCCAAACAAGAAAAAAAATAATTGCAAACATAACTGTTAGACAAATTAATGAACTGAAATGAAATTGGAAAAGGAAAAGCTGTATTATTGAATTGGGGAAAACATAGATAATTTTCATGATACAACAAGCCACTAGGTTGATACTTGCAGAGTTTGGGGAAAACTTAGATAATCTTCATGATTCAACAAGCCACTAGTTTGATACTTGCAGAGTTCTTAGTCACTTCAACCAGAAAGGCTTAATTTACCAAGGGTTTTATATAAAACCTTCAGACTTACCTTGCCTTCCGTTCTGGGACAATGACACTTCAAACTATCTAACACTAACTGCTTGACCTCAATAAACACTGCCCTGCTAATATCAGGTTAAGTTATGCGGAAATCTGTGTTTAATTATGAGAGTGCATGTATTTGCAATAGATGGATTATGGATTAGAGTGAGCAAAGACAAAAGAACCCTTGAAGTAAGGACGATCCCCACTTAACAATCTTTAGTCAATGACTCAATGAAAAATGGAAGGATTTTTTCAAATCTCAAAGGGGCCTTAGCAGTGTTGTGAAAGGCGATTGCCTTATAGCCAATGGCGAGAAGCGAGGCGACCCTTTATCGCCTATTAGCTTTGTGGCGAGGCAATCTTCCAAAGATTGAATGGTAGATGTGGCCATTATTATGGAATAAGTGTAGAAACACTTTCAGGAAGTTAGTCCGTACCTCTCTGTACAAATACAATTCAATAGTTGAACTAATTATTAGCAAGCAACCTAATTTATGTTCACAATATTTTGGTTTTGATCCAGCTAAACTTTCACGGATGTGAGTTTAAAGCTAGCTAATTATTAGGGTTTTTTGGTGTAACATTTAGCAACACCAATCTCAGCTTGAAATCCTGCATAAGTAATACACTGTTTGGTTAGCCAAACAAGAAAAAAAGTAATTGCAAACATAATCGTTAGAAAAATTAATGAACTGAAATGAGATTGGAAAAGGAAAAGGCTGTATAGGAGCATAGGAGCGGGGGTTTTACCCTGTGCGCACCCAAAGGGTAGCGGTTGCGGGTTTCACTTGTCATCAAAGAAAAAAAAAGGCCGTATTATTGAATTGGGGAAAAACATAGATAATCTTCATGATACAACAAGCCACTAGTTTGATACTTGCAGTATTCTTAGTCACTTCACCCAGGAAGGCCTAATTTACCAAGGGTTTTATATAAAACCTTCAGACTTACTTTGCCTTCCGTTCTGGGACAATGACACTTCAAACTATCTAACACTAACTGCTTGACCTCAATAAACGCTGCCCTGCTAATATCAGGTTAAGTTATGCGGAAATCTGTGTTTAATTATGAGAGTGCATGTATTTGCAGTAGATGGATTATGGATAAGAGTGAACAAAGACAAAAGAACCCTTCAAGTAAGAACGATCCCCACATAACAATCTTTAGTCAATGAAAAACGGAAGGATTTTTTCAAATCTCAAAGGGGCCTTAGCAGTGTTGTGAAAGGCGGTCGCCTCATAGCCAATGGCGAGAGGCGAGGTGACCCTTCATTGCCTATTAGCTTTGTGGCGAGGCGATCTTCCAAAGATTGAATGGTAGATGTGGGCCATTATTATGGAATAAGTGTAGAAATACTTTCAGGAAGTTAGTCCGTACCTCTCTGTACAAGTACAATTTAATAGTTGAAAAAACAGAAAGCAACCTAATTTATGTTCACAATATTTTGGTTTTGATCCAGCTAAACTTTCATGGAAATGTTTGAACAAGCACAAGCTTTTGTACGCATAAAGGACTACTACTACTACTAAAACTGCATTCTATGATGCATCTGAATTATGTAAAACAAGCGATCATGTAAATTTGCTCGACCGAAGTAACTGTTACTGCTCAATAGAGACTGCTTCTTTCCTTGCATGATTGATGCTTGTGTATGTTCACATCCCCGTGGATACTTTAAATGCTGCATATCTATCTCTAATGATTAACTCTGAATCTTTTCAACAGATCACCTCAGCTCAAACATCTTCGACTCGTATGTTCCTACAATGTCTCAGCCGAGGGATTGAGTGCAGCTGTGAAGAAGTTCCCATTATTGGAGGAGCTGCACCTCTATTACATCGCTATCACCAAAGAAACGATTGAGACTATAGGCAGTTCTTGTCGGGGTTTGAAGTCTTTTAAGTTGAACAACCAGATCTGCAGACACCCCTACATTGAATACGATGAAGAAGCCATAGCTATTGCACAGAACATGCCTGAACTGCACCACCTTCAACTCCTTGGAAACAAGATGACGAATGAAGGATTGGAAGCTATTCTCAATGGCTGCCCTCAACTTGAATCGCTTGATCTGCGGCGATGTCTCAATGTCGATCTGGGAGGGGAAGTAGGTAAGCGATGTTCTCGACAGATCAAATCTCTAAGACACCCACAGGACCCCACCGAAGATTATGGGCTTGATACAGAGATGCACGACTTTGAGTCGTTTGATGAGGATTACCCATCTGGATTTTCTGACATTGACCTCATATCAGACGACGATGATGATTATGAGTTTTCTGATGGCAGCAACTATTCTGATGATGATGAGATGCTGTTCGAATATTGATGTCCCCCTCTATTCTGTTGATGTCATTAGTCTCAGTTTTACTGTCATTTGTACACCTTATGTTGTTCTGGATCCTTTAATTTTCCAAATGTTAAGCCCTAAGAATATAAAGATATCTGTTTCAGCACTTGCTAAGTAACTGTAGTGGGTTAAGTGCCTAGCACATGTGTAGATTTGTGGTTGTAAATTAAACATCCTTTGTGTCATTGTGCAATTACTCACTTTTATGAAGGACACATTCGAATCATTTGGGGCTTGAATCTTTTTTTCTGTCTCTCTGGAATTTTTTGTAATAGGGATAATACAGACAGCATAACTTCGCCTTAATTGGCAACTAAACACTTCAATTTTGAGAATGCATATAGACTAGAATTGTCTAGATATGCACACTCAAAATTGGAGTGTTCTGAATCCAAGCTAAGGTGTCTATCTATGTATTATGCCTTCGTAATAGCATAACAAGCTGTCCCAATTCAAGATATTTTGTTCTGTCTGCTGAGATTGTTGTATTATATATAGAAGGAAAATGACTTGGCATGTATCGTCATGTATTATATAAGTTGCAACATGTTTAGTCGCTAACCCGGTAGTTTGGACTTGGGGACTTCTATGTTGGAGGTCTCAAGTTTGAAACCCCTTGCCAGCGAAAATAACGTGTGTTTGCCTTTTTGGGTCGAGCTCATCGTACCGGACTTGCCTAGTGTGGATTACCTCGAGCTATTGCATTATGGCTGTGGGTATAATTGAAATGGCAATAATATCTGTTCGTTTTTACTATACATTGGTACTAAAAATATATTTTTTACTTTTACTTGTTTCTTTTATCAAAATTAAGAATCATTTAATATTTTCTTTTGATGTTGCTATTAATATTAAGTACCCTCACTCCAAATTATTGGAGTTACAACTTTAATAACCATTAACAAAGTAATTTACGTAAAAATAGACTCTTAATAAAAATAATCTTTTTGGAGCGTGTCTTTGCTAATTACGGAGGATGACGAGACAATTAAAACTTTGGGCCATAATATTTTTAAATTCAACTTCAATTTGTATTCATAATCAAATATAACTCCAATTTTCACTTTAAAAATAAAAATTACTTTTTTCCAAATTTCACAATAAGATATGGTCAAATGCCAACTTAAGATTCCATCATCACAATAATAACATCGAATTCTCAATAAAATACGAACAACGTTGTGGTGGAATGGTAAATACTCTTTCATTTTTAACCAAACGTCTCAATTTCCAATCCTCTTGAGTATGAAGTCGCTTTTGTTTGGAGACGATTTACCCCTTAATGTGGAACTTTTCGACGTGAATCCAAGTTTAATACCGTACACCAGATGAAAAAAAAGAAGGGAATTTCCAATAAAATTTTGGAGACAAATCATAAAATCTTATCCATTTTGAGTGAGCCAATATATGAATGCCACCTCAGCAAACAAGTAATCTAAGTGTATCCATAATAGCCTCATTCTATGGCCACAAACTCTTCTTAAACTTCTTTCCACACAAATAGATTTATAACAATTTAAACATAGAAAAGCAAAGAAATATTCCAAAACAAAGAGAGAAAAATAAAACACATTTCCATTGTTTGATTATCTTGAGTTTTTTGCAACAATGGCTTCCACCATGATGACTACTCTACCACAATTCAATGGGCTCAAGCCCCAACCTTTCTCAGCTTCTCCAGTTCAAGGCTTGGTTAGTTCTCCTATTTATGTTTTTACGCTAAATTGCTCGTAGCTAAAAAAAATAAATTATATTATGTTACTAGTCGATTTTCATTAAAGGGTGTCACTAACATGTTCAATCCTTTTAATCATTGGATTGAACCTTCAACTTGTGTCAAGAGTTGTCAACATTGATAATAAAATTTGTCTTGTCTATATAATGTCATTTTCTGTCAAGTGGTGTCGCTTAATACCCCCTCGGAACTCCATCCACGCGCTCAATAATATTAGCGACATATTTTGTTGTTTAGCTATATGATTTGTGCATACCTAATTCCTCTTTTTTAATAAAGAAATTTAAAACAACACCAACAAGAAAACACCATCTTTTTTTTTATACATATAAAGGGAGATTCAACGATTTTAGCTATGTACTTGATACAATTTTCTGACGAAAGAGATTCAATTGAATCCTTTTAATTATAGCTCCACCACTACATATATATCAAGTTGGTACATTTTATTTTGTAGGTTAATATATTAGGATTGTTATAAGAAAAAGATTAACTCATAATTTATGTATGAAATTAAAAATTAACATGTGGTCAAAGTTAAAACTCTAATTGTTTATAATATTGTTTTTATATCTATTTGCAGGTGGCAATTCAACCAAGACGCAACAAAGGACAAGGTGGTTTGGGAGCTCGTTGTGATTTCATTGGCTCATCCACTAATTTGGTAAAATATTAGCCACTTATGTGTTACTTCTGTTTATCCTGTTATTTTATTGTCGATTTATTTCTGTCTATCATACTTTGATTATATTTGTTCTGAATCGAGTTTCTATTAGAAGCAACCTCTCTAGTCTCTACACCTACAAAGGTAAGAATAAGGTCTGCGTATATCCTACTCTCCCTAGACCCTACTTATGAAACTACATTGATATGTTGTTTTTTTCAGAAATTCAATAGTTTTACATATAAACATAAAAGTTGTATTTTTTTTTTCATATTTATACAATATAATTTTTCAAGGAGTTTCAATTTCTCAACGTAGATTCTTTTTACACTATCAGGTCAACTAATAGATATTTCAATTGAGATAATCATATTAGAATACACTATATAAGTTCTTGTCTTTTAACTTGACTTCTGCTTACAACTATGTCGTCCAACTTTAGGTGTACACAAATAGGCACTTGAACAAATAGACAGATGTGTCTTAATTGAAAATGTTATTTGTGTTTGACAGATAATGGTGACATCAACAAGCCTAATGTTGTTTGCTGGTAGATTTGGGCTAGCACCATCAGCAAACAGGAAGGCAACTGCAGGGCTAAAACTTGAAGTGAGGGACTCTGGCTTACAGACAGGGGACCCTGCTGGATTTACACTTGCTGATACTTTGGCTTGTGGTACTGTTGGTCATATTATTGGTGTTGGAGTTGTTCTTGGACTCAAAAACATTGGTGCTATCTGAACTTTGTACTATTTACTATTATGTTTATAAAACCAAATCATCTTTTGTGAATTATTCATATTTCTACCACATCTCTAGCTTCAATGTACACTTCTTTTTTCTAAATTTGGTTGCGAAGGAAGGAAATATCGATGATACTACAACAATAACATACCCAGTATAGTCCTACAGAGAAGGGTTTGGGGGAGGATAGAGTGTACCTCAGAGGTGAGGTAGAGAGGTTGTTTTCGATCGATCCTCAGCTCAAGACAAAAGCAATTTAGAAAATGGTGTAACGAAAGTACAAGAGATAATATAAAATAAATTTGACAACAGATAGTAACAGAGCAATACTATGACAATAATCCTATAATCGATCTACCACAAAACAACAGATAGTAACTATCAATTGAAGAACAAGAAACTATATGAGAAGTTCTACGCCTACTAGTAAGGGCAACAACAAGACAATGCACTCCCTACTTACTAGTAGAGATGTACTCCTACCTACTAACACCGATAACACTAGTAAAGATGTACTCCTACCTACTAACATCGATAACACTAGTAAAGATGTACTCCTACCTACTAACATCGATAACATTAAGAGTGTCAAATTTAACTCGTGAAAATTCAATGGACAGATACATTGCTCTTTAGAGAGAATACAAGTATAGCATGAAGAAAGTAAAGTGTAAAATTACTATTTATCATATATAAATAAATACTTTAAAAAAATTATAGGAGAAAAATGATATCTAATAACTTATAATTTGCTAATCAAAATCATTAATACCTCATAATATGTAATTCAAAATATTAGAAACATTTAATTTTAATAGGAGTAACATAAAAGGTTTCAAATGTATGGGACTTCATTTGGGTATTAATTACGTGTTGACTTTTGTAACATAAAAGGTTTCATTTCATTTTTTTTAACTTAAAAAATAGACTTTACACATATAAAATATACTTTTATAAAATATATAAAAAAAAAACTCCCTAATTATTATGTAAGGTTATAATAAAGAGTTAAAAGGCCTCCGATTTTATTCAAAACACCTACCATAATTGAAACTCATCTTATTATATATTTTAAATTTATATAAACCTAAAATCCTTACCCAAATTTTTTTATACAAATCAAACCCTAGCAAAACAATGCTTATAAGAGGGAAAAGTAAGAACAAGAGCAAGAACAAGAACTCGAATCGATCATGGTTGGAATTGCCGGAAGAATTATGGGAGAACATATTAATGAGGTTGGCTACTATAGAGAGACTATTGATTGCACAAAAGGTGTGTACTACGTGGAGTCGAGTGCTCAACGAACCTTTCATGTGGCATGTTATTGACATGTCTAATTGTCGCGGACTCACCAACTCAAGTGTGTTTCCATACGTGTGCCATGACGCAGTTAATCGTAGTCAAGGTGAACTAGTTGATATTAGATTGACCTTCTATGCTACCAAAGAGTTACTTGTTTATGTAGCAGAAAGGTAATTTCTGACTTTCACAATTTTAATTTATGTTTACACTTCGATAATACTTTTTTTGCATAAGATTTTCAATTAGGTTAAATTTTATTTTAAATATTTTAAAGAATAAATACCTAAATTCATGATCAAAAGACTTTATGGCTTCCGCAATTTTAATTTGTGTTTACATGTTCGCTGTTTTTCGATATTTTTGTGTTGATTTGTAATACCTTTTTTTTTTTTGTATAAGATTTTCAATTATGCTAAATATTATTTTGATTTGTTTTATAGAATTTGTACCTAAATTCACGATCAAAATTAATTAACTATTTTGAACAAGTAAACCAAGATTGGCAAAAACCTGTATTTATAATCAATTGCCTTTTTTAAATATTTTTTTACATAAATACCACTAGTTTAGGATCTAATTAATTACTTAGATACACTCTAGTTTGCAATATTACTATCACGTCATATTTAGATGTAATTTGTTCTAGATATCCAATTAGTATATATCTATAGAAGATATGGCTCGACTCTCTCCCATCTCACACTCTCCCATGTATCATGTCACTACATCAAAAATGATTTTTAGCGCCAATTAATTAATGGCAATAGCTCAATTGCTGCTAAATATGTACTTTTAGTTGCAATTAACACTCTTTGTATATGTCCCTAAACCTTTAGCGACATTGGATCTAATGACACTTAACTAATGACTTGTAAAGACTTTAGCACTCTTTATTTATTTTTGTTATAGCATGTATCTATCACTCCAGATACAGTGAGATTCGTATGTGTCTCTCCCCAATCTCGCTCGCCTCTCTTCTTATTTTTGTGCATCTGATCGCAACAATACATATATATAAGTGTAATACATGTATGTAAGTGTAAGATACGTAAGAAGCTCTTAATTAGTGGTAAGATAGATAATAATAATAATATATATGATAGTGAAATATATCTAATTCCTAGTTTTCCTCTCGTTTTTCTATGGATGAAATGGGGGTTCAAATTATTGAGAAATATGTGTTTTATTTAATTTATTTGCCATTAATTTATTAATTTTTATTTTTGTTCACCAGATCACCAAAACTTAAAAGACTTAGTATTACATGGTGCAACTCAAAGTTGGATCCTAAAGACTTGGCTGAAGTAGTAAAAGAGCTACCAATGTTGGAAGAATTATGTCTAACATATAATGGTATCACAAAGGAAGGTATTGAAGCTCTTGGACGTTTTTGTCCACAATTAAAATCATTTGAGTTGAACAACATTTGTTGTAATATGAAATTAGGTAACGAAAGAAACGTTGAAGCTCTAGCTATTTCTAAAAGTCTGCATGTCTTGCGTCACCTTAAGCTCATTTATAATAGTATGACGAATGTAGGTCTTCAAGCTATTCTTGATGGATGTCGTAATCTTGAATCACTTGATCTACGAGGATGCTTTCATGTTAGTCTCGATAAAGTCTTAAGTGATAGAATTTTTCAACAGATTAAGAACGTGAAGTACCCTAGTGACTCTTTGGTTGGTTTTACAATTTGATCAAAGTCATGGGAATATTGTAACATGTTTGATGAATAATTGATTTGATTTTTAAAATATCTAGTAGTTTGTATTAGCCTCATAAATTTTGAAGTTGTGTATTTTTTTTATCATTGGATTTTGAATAGCTTTTTAGGTTTGCACTACTTGTCGAGTATATTTTTTATATATTTATTTTTAAAATAGTCGAAATTGGTCATGATTATTTTAAAAACAATCTAAATTGATATCTATGTTAACAACCTTTAAACTATTACATAATATTGTTTCAGATTATGAAAAATCTATTATTGTGTCTTTATAAAAACATTAAATTTATTTTTTAATGTCCTTCTCAAATTTTAGACATTGCAACAAATCAACAATATTTTAATTTATAAGAATACTATTTCAATATTATTATATTAACTTTTTAAATTTTTGAAGTTTCAAATTTCATTTCGATAGGTTTTTGTAGGCTTGAAATACTAGCTCACATTTGAATAGAATTTATTTAGGAATGAATGTTTTCAAATGTGATAGAATTTCTTTAGGAATGAATGTTCTCAAATGGAAATAGAATTTTTATTGTTAGGAACGAGTATCCTAAAATGTGAATAGAATTTTTATAGTTAGGAATGAATGTCCTCAAATGTGACAGAATTTCTTTAGGAATGAATGTTCTCAAATGTGAATAGAATTTTAATTAGAGCATTTATTCGAATCTAAAAGATTTAATACACGAACGAAGTTGAAGATTGCCTTGGTTTTCTTTGCGGATTGTTTCATGTCTGCTGGTGACCGTTAGAGAATTGTTAAATCAAGTTATATTAATATGGTGACAAACTTGGCTCAATTCAATAAATATGCTTGTTCTTGGGCTTTTCTGGTGAGATATTGAATTGTTTTCTTGGGCATTTCTGGTGAGATATTGAATTGGTCATGCATGTATCGATCTCAAATTTATACTAATATTATTTAATACTATTTTTATTTTCAATACATGTATGAGCTTTCGAAATAATTTTGAAGTAATTTTTATACTAGAATAGACTTTTGGAGAATTATCAACACAACAATTTCTTTAGGAATGAATGTTCTCAAATGTGAATAGAATTTTCATAGGAATGAACTACCTACACATACTTTTAGAGTTGAATTAATAATAAGAATTAATTCAAGTTGATAAAATATTAGTTATGTGTTTGCAATACTTACTTTTGGATATTATAATTAAAAAAATATTTATTAATAATATAAAAAATTTAATAGTCTATTTAAAGTTCTAAAATATTTTATGAACATTGTATTACAACCTAGTTAGACTAAGCCCTGATTACTGTATTTCCCTCTATGACAAAGAAGTCTTCTGAATTAGATTTCTGTCTTCATTTTCCTTCTTTATTTATTTATTTTTATAATAATTAATGTAATTGAGGAAGTTGAATTGAATAAAATATTTATGAACAAGTTCAAGCTCACTCATTTTTTTTCGTACATTAATATTTTATGGTATAAATTCACTCTTCATGTTATCAAATTACAGACTCTTATATTTGATGTAAATGTAAATGTAAATAAAAAAGACCTTATTTTGATTGTTAGTAGCTTTTTAAAAAACTCATTAATTTATCTCATGCAAAGTTTTATTCATTTTAATGAGCTATTTTGTAAATTCAATGCTACCAAAAAATAATTTTGATCTTGATTGTACATTATAATTTTTGAAGGAGGTTCGGATGAATCCTTTCCGCTCACAAGTGTAGGGGAGTGGGAGTTTACTTGGTAAATATTTGTTTGTACGTGATATTTATACCAAATCAATGCAATTTACTATAGTAAAGCAATTTAATGAAGTGAATATTGATTATGATCAAGTGCTCAATAAATATAAATACGTCAAACATGAGATGCATTCATTGATTTAATGTAAACATCTTATACGAATAAGTTTTTATCAGTTTAAGTTAATTTTTCCATTCAACATCTTAAGTTCTTTCTTTATAAGGTGTCACTTCATAATTTACCTTGTAACAACATGGGATGATTGATAAAAAATAAATAAACATGTAGTTGTGATTTATATCATGATTTTAAACAGAATTGAATTTCTTAAAATCCAAAAGAAATGTTCATTATCGAGCTCGAAATCGTCTTTTTATCATTATTTGGACTTTAAAATGAATTATCATTAACCTTTTAAATCTTCACTTATTTGTAAAAGGTAATGACTCCTAATATTCTTACAATCATAATTTGAGTCAAAACATTAGTTTCACATCCATTTTTCTTAACACATTGATATCAATTATAATTGAAATAAGTATTAAAAACATTTTTAAATTTGACTAGTTTCGTCCTTAATTATTGATAATCTTAAAAATTACCCCTCTAATTGACTAACTAAAGTTAGATACACCATCGATCTAGTACACGACATAACAAGTGGTTTCAAACTCTCACACGATTTAACAAATGGTCTCAAACTCTTGTAGAAGCATGAGACTCGTAATAAAAAGTCGAGAGAAGTGTTAGAGTTGTATTTCACTCATATCGAAAGATTAAAAGTGTATTTAAGCTCAGTTAGTTAAGGTGAAAAAACTAATAATTCATAGCAAGTTTAGGAAATATTTTTTCCATTTGAAACGAAAATTTCTTTTAAGCGGGAAACGAGTCCTTTAAAACCTGTGTAAAACCCTAGAAAACAATGAATACGGCGATGGCGAAAGAACCGCCATGGATGGAATTGCAGGAAGGTATATGGGAAAACATATTACAGAGGCTGGGTGTTATAGAGATACTGAAGACAGCACGGAAAGTGTGCAGAAAATGGAGGCAAATATGCAAGGAACCATCAATGTGGCGAGTTATTAACATGCGGAATAATGGGAACCTCACTGAAATAGGTTACCAGTTAGAGAAAATATGCCGCCGTGCCGTTGATCGCAGTAGAGGTGAACTTATTGATATCAATTTGCAGTATTTTGGCAATGATAAGTTGGTTCAGTACATAGCTGAAAGGTAATTTATTTCCCCCAAATTTTAGGGTTCCATTATGAATGTTAATTTGCTATATAAACTGACTTTATGATGAATTATAACATGATTAGTTTAGTTTTATATGCTAAAATGTGTAATTTAAACCTAAGTTGCTCCAACTTTCCAAAAATGTTTGTTGCACCAGTGTCGGATCCTTAAAAAATGCAATACGTATTTGACACGCATACATTTTTGAAGAGTCTGAGTAACATAGATTTGAACCGCCTGCCAGACTTTTTAAAGACAAAGTTTGAGACGCTTCATTTTTGTGTGAGTTGCTCAACTAGAGATTCATAACCGATTGAGAGGTATCGTTGTGCAAAACATGTTGAGTGTTTCATCTCACTTAATCTGTGGTTCAGTGTTGTCATCAAGGCTCTAAGTCATACTTTCCATTGCTAAAGAAGCGACATTGAACATTTGATATTTCCATATATTTGTTATTTATGCTTATTATTACTGGTCCTATACTAATCATATACATATTTGCATTTTTTTTCTCCATTTGCGCTTTTTTCAATTAAAGGCTACACTTTATTTGTGCTTTGTGTGTAAAGCTCCAATGAACCTTAGCTTTTTTGCGCTTTTGATAAACTTAGTAATGATTCACTTTCATAACAATGTAGAGATTAGAGGGTTGTTTTTCTTGAATACAAGTTTAAGGGTTCATCATAAACATCTCGAATCTTGATCTTATTTACCGAGAAGTTTCACAGAGCTTGTATCCACATTATAGGACTATTCACCTCCTGATACATGTATAGTTGACATAATCCAATGTATGTCTCGTGAACTTTTTAAATGTTGATGTTCCTCCACAAGTAAGCTTAACTGAACATGGATTATGCATTTCTGGTAGCTTTTTGCGCCAAGTTGCTTTGTCTTATCTTCCTTGTACCATACTCTGAAATATGTGAAGTGTATTTGCTGCCATCCATGGTCTTCTACATCTCTTATACAGGTCTTTGGGAATAATGTTCGTCATACAAAGGTCTTTATTTATAAAGTACTTTGAATTCCTAAGTTTCTTAATGCAAGAGTAAGTATTGTCACAAAAACAGAACTCATGGAAATTACTTGAGTAAAAAAAAAAGGAAAAAAGAAGATAGTAGTTATTCTGTGAAATAGGAAACATCCTCTAACTCATCTCAAAGATCAAAGAATCAGTTTCATAAAGTTGTTATCTTTCAGATTGCAAAAAAAAAACAGACGAATCTTTATGAATTTGTTGTTGTAGTACTTCATTACTCTTTTTGTTTGTGTTGCCTCTGAAATTCCATTCCTTCTCTTACTTCCCCAACAAAAACTGCTCTTTCACTGCAGAGAAAGCATGTTGTTTTTTCTGTGGTTTTTTTTTTTCTTTTCTTTTTCTCAAGTTGCAAATTGTTATATCCTACTACTCCATCCGTCCCAATTTAAGTGTCTTAGTTGACTGGCAACGGAGTTTAAGAAATAAAGGAAGACTTACAAATCTTGTGGTCATCAACTTGCTATGTAGGATGTTGGAATTGAAAAACTTACTAAATATATAAAGAGACTCTTTTTTGGGACAGACTAAAAAGGAATGTAAGACACTTAAATTGGTACGGGGAGTGTTATATACCTTTCACTAATCTTTTGTACTAAGCCTGATTGTGTTAGGTGATATTGCTTCATTTCTACTTTGTACACCAGATCAGGAAAACTGAAGAGACTTAGTATTGCCTGTTGCTATTTTAAGGTATGTGAAAGCTTGGTTGAAGCAGTTCAAAAGTTCCCATTGTTGGAGGAGTTGAGTTTGACACACACTGCTATCACGATAGAAGGCATTGAAGCTCTTGGACACTCTTGCCCACGGTTGAAGTCATTTGAATTTAATAAGTCATTGTATATGGGATCAGTCGATGACTCTGATAACGAAGATGAAAGAAATGAAGAAGCTCTAGCTATTGCTAAAAATCTACGTACCTTGCACCACCTTCATCTCATTGGGAATAGTATGACAAATAAAGGCCTCCAAGCTATTCTTGATAGTTGTCCTCATCTTGTTTCTCTAGACTTGCGTCTGTGCAAATATGTTAGCCTCAACAAAGTCTTGAGTAGTAGAATTTCCAGGAATATTAAAGATGTGAAGCTCCCTCACGAATCTTTGGAGGGTCTTGAATTTTCATTTGAGGCTTGTTGGGATGAGGATTTGTCTGATAGCATGTCCGATGATTAGTGAAGCTGTGAACTTTTTAGGTCATTGGTTTATGAACAGTTCCTTCAGATGTTTGTGGCAAAAATATAGGGAATATTTTGTATTATGCATTCCCCATCCTCTAGTATCAATATTTTTGTCAAAGATCTACTTGCAACTACGTTCTTGTAAGTATTGACTAGACTATGTAGTGTTATTTTTCCATTTGACTTATTGTAATGTTTGGATTTTATTACTAGAGGTTCTCTACAATTTCTATGGGCATACAAATCCGCGAAGAAAATATATATAATCTAGACAAATATTCAGAAGGTAGGGGTGGGGTAGGAGAATACTATGAATATAGAATGTCTCTCAAACTCAACATGGACTTGCTTACTCTCTTTTTTTGACAAGAAAGACTTGCTTACTTTGTTGGGACTCATTTTAACTCTTTTTGAACTATTTGATTATCTTGATATACGATAATAAAATGTCCAATGTAATTGCACAAGGATAAAGTATAGGTAGATCTTAACCCTACCTTGGGAGAGAGGTGGTTTACAACTAGAGCTTCTTCACAATTGCATTGTTTTTCTAAAAATATATTGGCCATTCGATGTATATGATCAATTAGTTCTATATGATTAGTATACATATGTGCATCTCATTTCAACATAGGGAATAAATATGGAAAAAGATATTTATTTTCGTATTTTAGTCCTTTTTAAAAAAAAGTCTCATCGGAAAATATTGCACAAGGGGGTTATCGTTTCATAAGAGAGTTCTTTTTTGGTTGTCCAAATTTTAGCATGTAAAATTTCTATGGAATGATGTTCCAACTTATCCCTATTCAATAAATTCCACTAGATGAGTATCATATGAAGATAAACCTAGTACAATATATTGACCAAAGTTAGTAACAATGAAAGACATATAATTAAGTGTTATAGAACAATTGTTATTTTAGAAGTGTATGTGTATCTGCGATAGGGCAAATTATACAATATATATATACCATATTGACTAAAGATAGTAACAACGAAATAATATGGTCTAATCCTATAGAACATAAATTACACAGCTTTCCTTGAAACAAGATCAATGCAAAATCGCCACTCGCGTAGTTGCAATGACTATTTATTTCAACTATTTTAGCCCGAATCAATTGAAACCCAAGTCAGTGTTTCTATGCCTAGCTTTATATAGATATGGTCCAAAATGCATACGCGCTGCGAAAGGGCATATGCAGTTGATAGTTTCATTGATGTAATTTGGATAAAAGAAACAAGGAAGAATGACTGTTGTATCTTGATCCACAAAGAAGTGTCATTCCCATATCTTGATCCATTGGTCATCACTCACTGAAGCTACGATTCCTTTCGAAGGTGAATTTACTAATGAAGTAATTATACCAGAATGTGCACTATATGGTCTAGTTATGTTCCTCTGCAAGAAAGGATTCCACACCTCCAACAACTGCAACAACATTTAACAGGTATCAGATAAAGAGGTAAAAGGAGAAAAAATAATCAAGGACTATACATGTGAATAAACTTCAGATCTGACACGACAACTACTCAGTTTGGAGTTCTAGTAGTCGTAAATTTCCCTCAACAGAGAAGTTATGAAGCATTGCAAAATCATCAAACACGAGTAGGGAAGAAAAAATATTCAAATGAAATCAATATGCAATCAACATTTTCTTTATTGAGATTAAATAAATAGCAAGAATAACAACAATACTCTCGGAAGAAAACCTCATATCAAAATGAGCATTCCAAGACATATTATTATGACACCATAACGCAAACCTGCAGACAACGCATATTCTTACCCTCGTATTATTCCTTTTTCATTTCTTAGGGTTTGGCTGACAAAGAGAAAAGTTCTGTATTTCATTTTTAATTTTTTTCGGAATGGTTCAATATCTAAGAATCCTAAGTTATATTTGTTGTTTTTTGCATATATATATATATATATATATATATATATATTAATTGAGTCAAGTCTGCAAAGAAATTATGTATGAACTCAAACCCTTATCAGAAAATGTCCAAATTGTGGTAAGCATACCTTATCAGAACCAATCACCAACCCTAGAGGGTGCCCAAAGTGGAAAGTGCATGACTGGAACTTATTTCCACTAGAGTACAATTCATATAAACACTTTCCGTCACTAACAGACCATATCCGCGCACTATCTTCACTCACAGATGCCAGGTAGCTCCCACTCATCTCCCAGCAGATTGAATGGATGTCTTTGACGTGTCCCTATAAATAAATAAAAAACGAAACCACATTGATATGATATAGTTACACAACTAATGAGATATATAAAACAAAAGCTTGATAGACGATCAAGAATAAGCATCTTACTTGTAATTTTTTTTGGATCTTGTTAGTCTCTACATCAAAAATATTTATAATATTTCCAGTATAACTAGCCAAAAAGTCCCCAAGTTGAGGTTGAAATCTAACTTGACTAATACCTCCCTGCATTTGTACCAAGAGCTAATCAATACAGTTTTTCATGAATGAATTATAGTTATTACTCAATAAACCACTCTTTTCAGAGCACCGTACAATGCGTTGTTGAATGTGATACAGATGTTCTTTTGAAAACCTTGAAATTTCTTGAAATTACGAAGAAAAAATAATAAGAAAAAACAATTCCTACAATCAAATGCAAGAATTCAAGAAAAAACACATTCAACAATGATTTGAATTGGATAATTAAGTAATCTTCAAATAGAAATGGAAACAGAAACAACAGCTAACTATCGAAGTATGGAGCCTTCATATGTCATATAGAGATGCATTTTTATCAACATCTAAAGAAAAAGAAGAAAATAGAGACACCAACCTTAAAATTGAGTTTGCAATCACCGCTATTGACATCCCACAGTCTAATCTCGTCATTGCTATCACAAGAACTGAGGAGACTCAACTTTGTTGGATGAAAATCTATTGACATCACATGCCCATCATGGCCGACAAGCTTTTGGAAAGGATTGCTTCGCTGGATGAAGACAAAATGGTGAAACATGTACCGTATTGTGGTTATAATAGACACAGATCAAAAGTAAGCAATTCAAGTGATTATACAGTAATTCTTATGAGAAATCCTGATTATCAGTAGAAAATAAAAAGACTCTAAAGGTCTAAAGATGTTTTGGTAACAGGCAAGTTCCTCAAATATTGACTCAAATGAAATGTATTATAGACAACATAATATTATGATGTTGATATTTGATATAATTGAGACAAATGTTTTGAGTATTCTCACTACTGAAAAATACAATGTAACAATAAATATCACATGGAAAATTCAATGAGCAGCTAAAAATAAATATATGTTCTCATTGCAGTACAAGCAAAATAATCGGGATAATATTAGCACAGAAATCAGAAGAAATAATGTGGACCAAGAACAAGAAAATCATAGAACTAATGAATATATATCCTGGTGATTTGAATCTGTGCTGACTGCTACTTGTGAGCCGTTACAACTTAAAAGAAAAGTAACTGAAAGACTCATTCGACAAAGGATCTGCAATGGAAACTAGTGGTAGTACCTTTGTTGCATCCCATATCTTCACAGTTCTGTCAAACGAAGATGATGCAAACACTGTTGAGTTTGGTCTAAAACAGACATCTGTGACTTGATGAGCATGCCCTTGTACACTACAAGTTCTGTTATTTCCTAACTCCCAAATCAAAACCTAACATAGATCACAGTACAAGTTTGTTAATGGGAGAATTTCAGACAAGCACTCTTCCATCTGACCAGCTAGAATCCTGTTGAAGATTAATAAGACAAACCTTCCCGTTGTCTCCACCGGTAGCCAACAACTCTCCTTTTGAATTGAAGTGGCAACATAGGAGCTTGCTCATTTTTGTGTCAAGGTTACTAATCTCTTTAAAAGAGTTTTCTGCAAAGCAATATGAAATCAATTATCCTTTGTGGCCAATTGGGTTCTCAATATGACATAGATGCACAACCTAACAAGGTGAGTATAGAGCCAAACAACAGGTGACACCAGTTATGTACAGTCCTTATGGAGGATTAACATTTTCTGTCAACAGTCAATTATCTAAATTGCAACATTTTTAATATTAGATTTCTTAGGAACCATTAAACTTGTTGTCCCCTACCTTTCTGCGGAGTAGCAAATTTTTTCGTCGATGCATCAATTGAACTACTTGCAATGACCAGACCATCATCTCCTTGGGAATAGCAGCTTATAGTCTTATTCTTTGCAACACCAGAGACAGTAGCTTTTATGCAAACCTACAACTCAGGAAAATATTAAAGGAGCAAGAATAAAGTAGATGAAGACTACATTGACATTCCATGCGCATTCGTCCAAGTGACTATTATGGTGACAGAGACAAGAACAAACTAGGAAAGTGAAGTCCAATCCAAAAAAATGATGATGTTTATCAGCGGCAGAGTGAAAACGAATCACCAGCACATGAAGGGCTTAAGAAGTAGATGCAGAAAAATGATCTTACGGATGCCAAAGAACTCAATGGAGCTTTCCTCTTTATGCCACTCTGATACAAAACACAAATAAGAAATTAGAAGCCAAACAGGGGCACATGTTTCCTCAATTCTGGCAGTGCTAAAATATTGCTGAAATTTAACGACGTTCAAATAAAATCAGTTTCTAGCAACAGCCTTTGTGATATTAGCCATACCTTATTTGAATACTGCAGTCCCAGCTGGTTTATTTTCTCCTGCACTGCAGGTTGCTTTCCAGATCTTCTCTTAAGTCCTCCCATAGGAGCTAATTTTTGATGGCTAGTTGGTAAAAACTCTGGGGTCCTCTGATCTGTATCAACTAACATCTGTTCAATGCCAGAAGAAAAAGTTAAGGCAGGAAAAAAATCTCAATCACAACAGTGTAGTAGGGTAAACCTATATTTTGTCCCTCAATCTGTTGATTACTGGACTATGCAAATACTTTGAAATTTTTCTCTTTTTTTCTTTCTTCTACATAGGTTTCTGCTTTTAAAGTTGAGTTTTAAGTTACAGTTCTTATTTTACTTACTAATAACTTGTTGTACAAGGTTTTTACAAAGAGATTTCAACAACCAGAAAATTCTAAAAACCAACTCATGGTTTCCATGGCTAAAATAATTGCATTATGTTACAATCCCTAGGAGCGAAATAGTTACTTGAGTATTCAACTTACTCCTGCATCTATTCCACTTGAGTCAGCTTCAGTGAACATACGGAAGAAATCAACAGTACTTGCAAGGGCAGGAAGTTTGAGCTTATCCAATGTATGTACTATGTACTACTACATTTGGTAGAACATCCTATAGTGGAAAGGGTGTAGTTCTCAAAAGACATTTAGTTGGCACTATTACATTGGGATGTACAACTGGATGGCTAATGACGGGGAATTGAAGCAACTCCCAGGGTTGAATATGAAAGGAATGAACTAACTAAAAGCTGACCCGAACCTAGAGGTCCTAAACACCATAATGGACTTCACATTTCTATTAACGCAAAAGTTCAAGGTACTCACAACGGATGGCCATCCTTGATGAGATGCTTGTTGGAGAGATATGTTGTTCCCTGCAGGAACAACAACGCAAAAAGATGATCAAAAGGAAATATAATTTTAACAAGAAAGATAAGGTGATCTACGGGTACAAAGCATAAGAAATCAAAAGGAAATTTAAAATTTTGAAAAGAAAGATAAGGAGATCAAAAGTGCATAAAATGCCAACACAACCTGATGGAACATTGTACAATATATAAAAAAACCAGCTAGGCCTCAATTCCGAGCTACTTGGGCACATTGTAAAATTTAATGGTAAAAAGTACATGAAATTCATCTATCTGATCGCAACACGAACTTCTCATGGTGCTTTTTCTAAAGAGAAAATGTACTGAATAGCACTCATCAAACTGATTATTTTGCTGAATCTAAGTCTTAAAGATTGTCTGTTTATTTCATACTTCCTTCCATGTTAGTTTTCCTAGTGTATTTTGCAGTGAAAATTGCCAATTGATAATGAATCGAACTTCAAAATGAAACTGGAACTAAAACTAAGAAATTACAGGGATTAAATCTTGGTCAGCAATTCAATGGAAATTAATTGCACATACAGAGTTTCATCTTCAAAAAACTCAAAAGGATAAAAAGATGTGAAGGGAAAGGGCATTGTATCAAAGTTCTATTTTAGAAAAGCCTCCGGCGCATACTTGCTTTGGTGGATCTTATTCCTAAGTTGTCATATGTTCATCCTTTCTTACTTCAACCTACAACATGCATCTCTACCCAAATGGGGAAGTGTGTCATATACAAACTTAGTTGTAAATTTTTTACTAAAGGTAATCTCTAACTAGCCATTGGCATAATCACCAAGAGAATGGGAGTCAACGATAGATATCACATGTGTAGTTTCATCAAGTTGCGCTCATATATCAAACTAGCTTCAAATTGGAGTAGAGCTCAATTCGAATATATGTACACAAGATCAAACACAAATCATTATAGAGTAACAAGCAAATTTACAACCTTAAAATCGAGTATAATACACATCTACTAGTATAATAAATTTGTATCTTAGAATCAAATCGAAAAGTAATTTTATATTACAAACAACAACATACACAGTGAAATCCTACAAGTGGGTTCTAGGAAGGGTAGAGCGTACACATACCTTACCACTACCTCGTTTCCGGAGGAAAAATACTTTTATATTAAATATATAATGTTTTTTTTTGTTTTCTATAAGTGTAATACTTGATAAACTCTTAATACACTTTATACTTATGTCAAAATAATTATTTTCAACAACATTGGTTGGCCTTAAGGTTACACATGCCAAAATTGATAAACATGCTAAGGTTGAGTTAGTCGAGTTGTATGTACAAACAAATGTGGCTCGCAGCTCGCTTAATATCTCTAATTAGTTGAACAACTAAATATTACTCCCTCCGTCCCATTTTATTTGGCAACATTTGACCGGGCACGGAGTTTAAGAAATAAATGAAGACTTTGAAATGTTTACCAAATTGCCCTTTAAAAAGTAGACTCTTTTTTCTCTCTCCTCATAAATGTATTGAAGTATTATTTTAAGATTAAGTGGGACCAACAAGGATAAAAGAGGAATTGTACCTTTATAAACTTACCATATAAGGAAATGTGACATTCTTTTTGGGACTGACCAAAAAGGAAATGCTGCCACATAAAATGGGACAGAGGGAGGAGTACCTGATAAATAAGGAACAAGAGCAACCTTAGACCCATGCAGGCAACATTTATTTATCTTTTGAAAATGGTAATTGTTTCTATTTATGTAGAACCTATGTACTGAAACCCGTATTTACAACAACTCTAATAATACCGACATATCCCTATAATGAGTCTAAGACATCAATGATAGAGACGGTATCATAAGAGTAAATTTGATTACACCAAAAACACAGAGGCACGATGTCCGAGGTTTTCATCTGAGGTCCCTTCTGGGCCCTGGATTCCCATTCCGGTGGACTTCTTCCATCGGAATTATCTCTTCTGTCTATCAACCTCTCTTCTTCTATTCATCTTCTTCTCATCATGGGTAGCGATATCATCTATTTTGCGGTAGGTTTTAAATCTTATGACATTACAAGGAAGATCTCAAGGGCTGAGATTTGGTATGAATGGGTGGAAAGAGGCCGAAACATGATGACTAGGGCGAGTTTCAGCCAGAAAACGATGGAGTGGATAGTTCACCTTTTGAAGGAAGCATCGAAAACGAAAGGAAACTCGGTGAAGAGATGGAAAAATCACGACCATTATTCTGAGATTTTCTGCTCAAGAAATTTTAACAGATTTGGTCGCTATTTTAGTATCATTAATTTGCAAGGAAAGAAGAAAAAAATTATTATTATTCCAGAATGGTCATTTAATTCAGGGTGGTTGGATATTGCTACTAAGATAACCAACTTCATTAATATCAAAACCACAAGGACAGTCAAGCTTTTACATCGTACGACGGAGGAAGGGCTCCTTTATGCAGAGGCTGTCAAGAATAATAAATGGTCAACCAGAGAGATGAATGATGCTGGGGTAAACAGGAAAGGAAATTCCTTATTTATTTCGGAAGATGCTAGGAAAACACAAAATGAACTTCTGGATAGGAGCGTGGTAGGAAGCCTACCAGAGGAGATCTCGAATGTCCATCTTGCTGAGATCCGTCGTTGGGCAAATAGTTCTTGGAAACAACACCATGGTATTTACATATATGAGATGGGACGCAACCAATTTCTCTTTGAGTTCCCAACCAAGACAACAGCAGACCATGTGTTGAAGGGAGAATGGTTCTGGAAATCTCACAAATTCCATCTAGACTGGTGGACGCCATGCTCAAACTCCATCGAGGAAAGCCTGAAGGAAGTTTGGATCAGACTGGTAGGCCTTCCACTCCAGTTTTGGTCCCAAAAGATCCTTCGAGAGATCGGAAATCTGTGCGGTGGATGGATACAAACAGAAGAGGAAACAGAGCTCCGAAACCACCTAAAATGGGCTAGAATAAAGGTAAGAGGGGATGAAGAATCAGTCCCAAAGACGGTGGAACTGATACACGATGGATATATCTTCAAGATCCAAATTTGGATTGAAGCTCCGGCGAGGTTGGTGAATAGTGGACAAAGGGGGAAGAAGGGTATTACCCAGCAGTCTATGAAGAAACCCTACTTTATAGAGGGTAGGGGGGTTTTGAGTGCACCGAGGTGATGGGGCACGTGGGCACTTCAAAGTCGCAGGAAAATTTGAATTTTACAGATGGGCAAACGTACCAGAGGTCACGTGAAAGGGATGAGGGTCTTGATACACGTGTGATAGCACATGCAGGCAATTTAAATGAGAAGAAGGAATTTTTGGGCTGGGGAAATTTGGGACATGATCCAGTGGCCCAAATCGGTTTTAAAGAAGGGGAGGGGAAAAATGCAAAAGGCCCAGCAGACCCTTTTATAGATGAAATAATAGCAAATCAGTGGAAAGAAGCGCAGGCCTCTCAACATATCAGAGGAGAAAATATTTTTGACACTTCATCAGGAGACTCACAAAGCGAGGGAGAAGAGCTAGATCAAGAGCTCCAGGATGCAACTCAGAGGGATGATGACGCTATGTCAATCATTCAGATGGACTGTAGATTAGAGATCGACACTTATGCAGAACTAGGAAACAAAGAACTTGGAGCTGTGAATGTTGAGGAAGCCACTCCATTGAATTACACCGAGCTACCAGAGAACTTCGAACCAACATCGGACTCTACAATTCCTTTATGGGTCCGACAGAACATCATTAATCTGGGAAAAGAATTTGGGATTCACTTTAATGGGTGTGAGGAAATTGCAGAGGAACTGTTCATGAAGATAGATGGGAAAAGGCAAAGAACCGGTGAAGAAGCAAAGGCTCTAATGTTGATGACACCAAAATCAAAAGTCTCAAAGGAACTAAAAAACCTGGAAGTGGGAACAAATTTTTTTAGCTATGGCACAAGAAGTAGGGGGGGATGCAACATCGTGCAGTCTCATGAAGATTAACATAGTTTCATGGAATGTGAAAGGACTAAATGATGCCAGGAAAAGGCTGGTGATCAAAAGTCTCATACACAATTGGAAGGCAGATGTATTTTGTTTTCAGGAAACTAAATTGCAAGGGGATATAAACAACTTAGTGAGAGATTTATGGGCCAACAGATGGGTAAAACATGCTCAATTAGAGGCAAGCGGAACTAGAGGGGGAGTCATTCTAATGTGGGACAGCAGAGTTTGGGAGGGGGAAGTATGTGAAACAGGTGCATATTGTATTACGTGCAAATTCACCGGCAAATCTCTGGACTTCAGCTGGCACATGTCTGGAGTTTATGCCCCTAATAACAGAGGAGAGAGAGGAAGTATGGTGGGAATTGTGCTCGGTGAGAGGTCTTTTTTCAGGACCTTGGGTGGTTGGGGGGGACTTCAATACAGTCAGATTCCCTTCAGAGAAACGAAATTGTACCAGATTTAATAAGGCCATGACAGACTTCACAGATTTTATCGAAGATGCAGAGCTACTTGACATCCAGCTAGCGGGAGATGTTTTTACATGGAAGAAAGGAGAAGGCCATGATCCTGCAGCCAGGCTGGATAGATTCCTGATCTCTGAGGAATGGGAGAACACTTTTAAGAACATCAAACAATCGACATTACAAAGGGTCATTTCAGATCATTGCCCTCTGATATTGGAATGTGGTAATTGGGAGAGACCAAACTCCTATTTCAAGTTTGAGAATTGGTGGCTTCAAACAGAAAATTTTAAGGAAATGGTGAAGACTTGGTGGGATTCCAGTAATTTTAGGGGAAAACCTGACTTTATCCTGGCAAGTAAATTAAAATACTTGAAGGACAAACTCAAAGAGTGGAGCAGAACAAGACAGGGAAACTTGGGACTACAGAAACAGAGCATTCTCAATCAACTGGCTGACCTAGAGAGGATACAAGACCAAAGACAACTCACAGATGATGAATCCTATTTAAGAGCAGTTCTCATCGTTGAATTTGAAGATAATGCAAAGAGAGAGGAAGTAGCTTGGAGACAAAGATCCAGAGCTTTGTGGTTAAAAGAGGGGGACAGGAACACTAAGTTCTTTCATAGAACTGCAAACAGCCACAGGAGATACAACAACATAGATAAGATTTCTGTTAATGGAGTGTGCACGCAAGAACCAGCAATAATCAAAGAAGAAATCTTAAACTTTTATCAGAATCTTTACACTGAGACAGAGAGGTGGAGACCTTAGTTCAGTGCTAGAAATGGCAAGATGATTAGTGAAGGGGACAATATCATGCTGCAGAGTCAGTTTACAGAGGATGAAATAAAGGATTGTGTCATGGCATGTGCTGGGGACAAAGCTCCAGGCCCTGATGGGTACACTATGGCTTTCTTCATTACATGTTGGGAGGTAGTTAAAAAAGAGGTAGTCGCAGCTGTCCAAAATTTCCATGATCATGGTATTTTTGAAAGAAGTTTTAATGCTACCTTCATAGCATTGATTCCAAAAAAGATAGGGGCTAAGGAGTTGACGGATTTTAGACCTATTAGTCTTATAGGGAGCATATATAAGATCATTTCAAAAGTTTTAACCGAAAGACTTAAGAAAGTGGTTCATAATCTGGTGGATGCCCAACAAATGGCCTTCATAAAAGGTAGGCAGATCATGGATGCAATTTTGATTGCAAATGAATGTGTGGAGGAGAGAAAGAACAGTAAGGTGCCAGGCATTTTATGCAAATTGGATATTGAAAAAGCCTACGACCACCTGCATTGGGGCTTCCTCTGGAAGTCTTTGGAAAACATGGACTTTGGAGGAAAATGGCTAAAATGGATTAAGTTTTGCACTACAACTGTGAAGTTCTCTATTTTGATAAATGGTGCCCCCTCTGGTTTTTTCTCATCAGAGAGAGGATTGAGACAAGGAGATCCTTTATCTCCTTTCCTCTTTATCCTGGCAATGGAGGGCCTAAATGACATGCTCAGAACAGCCCAAACAAGAGGATGGATAAGAGGATTCAATGCTAATATGAATAACAGACAAGGTCTGGCCATCTCCCACTTACAGTATGCTGATGACACATTGATATTTTGTGATGCAGACAGCTCTCAACTAAAGTACTTGAGAGTAATTCTGATCCTTTTTGAAGCCATCTCAGGCCTACACATCAATTGGAGAAAGAGCTTCATCTTTCCTGTCAATGAGGTGCCTAGGATAAACATGCTTGCAAATATTCTAGGGGGGAAGATAGGGGATCTCCCCACAACATACCTTGGCATGCCTTTGGGTGACAAGAGCAGGTCAAAAGGTATCTGGAACAACATTCTAGAAAAGTGTGAGAAGAAGCTGGTGAACTGGAAGAGTCAATATTTGTCCTTGGGAGGAAGAGTCACACTCATCAACAGTGTGCTAGATGCTCTACCCACATATATGATGTCTGTTTTCCATATGCCTACAAATGTGATTGATAGAATGGATGCAATTAGGAGGAATTTTTTGTGGCAAGGAAATTGTGATCCTAATAATCATAAATTCCATCTAGTGAAGTGGGACCAAGTCATTCTCAGCAAAAAGGAAGGAGGTTTGGGGATAAGGAATCTGAAAATCCAGAATCAAAGCTTACTTATGAAGTGGTTATGGAGATTTGCCTCACAAGAACAAGCTCTCTGGAAGGAAACAATAAAGGCTAGGTTTGGTATGGAGAATTTGTGGATCACCAACCTGTCCACACAACCCTATGGAGCTGGAGTATGGAGATCCATTAGAAATTTATGGATCAAATTTTTAACAAATGCAAAATCAAGGTAGGGAATGGTGGAAGGACTTTGTTCTGGGAAGACAAATGGGTGGATCAGGTGATTCTGAGAAATAGGTTCCCTATTTTGTTCAACATGAGCCTTCAAAAAGAGGCTACAATCAGAGAAATGAGAGATAATCAAGGGTGGGATCTAAGGTTTAGAAGACATCTAAATGATTGGGAGGTCAATAAAATAGTTGAGCTACTCAACATTCTAGGGCAGTACAAAGATCTAAACACAGATGAGGACAATCTATTTTGGAATCCAGATGAGCAAGGCAGATTTTCAATTGGCTCGGCTTATAGAAGCTCACAAAGACCTGGTACTCATATAGGTGGATGGCCTTGGAAGATGATTTGGAAAGTCAAGATACCACTCAAGATAGCATGCTTCACTTGGCTGTTAGCCAATCAGGCTGCACTCACTCAACACAACCTCATGAAAAGAGGCATGCAAATCTGTTCCAGGTGTTGGTTTTGTGAATGTGAGGTCGAGACAATAAATCATCTCTTTCTACATTGTAGAGAGGTTGCGAAGTTGTGGCAGATTTTCATCAACTTAAGGGGCATCAGTTGGACTATGCCAAGGAACATCAAAGAAGCTCTAGCTTGCTGGAACAGAGATGGGAATCAGTCAGGACACAGGGAGAGATGGAAGATTGTCCCAGCCTGCATTTGGTGGTCTATATGGATGGAGAGGAACCAGAGATGTTTTAAAAACAAGAGCTGCTCTATGCAGAATTTGAAGTTGAATTGCATGGCTCTTTTCTTTTTTTGGTGTAAACATGAATATCCTCAAGATGCAGAGGATATTCCTAGTATTTTAGAGTTCTTATGACCTCCATAGGAGTTCTTTTCTTTTAGCAACTTTTGGATGTAAGTATTACTAGAATACTCCTTATGTATTCTTTGTTTATAATACAAGTTACCTTTCTCAAAAAAAAAATGCAATTCAGTTTAACTTGTTGCATACTACTCTCCCTATTCTCAAAAACTCTGAGGTTTCTCTCTTTCCATATTTTCCACCAAATAGTTGCAGGGACAATTCTCCAGTTACTTCTGTTTTTTGCTTGTGTCCCTGCTTCTTCCCAGCTATATAGAGCCTCTGAAATTCTCCCAGGCATGGACCAGGAGATGTTTTTAAGTCTCAGGAACAGATTCCACAACTCGCCAGTGACTTTGCATTGGATGAACAAATGATTGACTGTTTCTGCAGTTTTCCCACATCTAGAGCAAAGTGTAATTCCCCTCTTCATTACATTCTCCTGTGTCAATACTACTTCTTTAGCCAATAACCACACAAAGCAAGACACCTTGTAGAGGATCTTGGCTTTCCATATATGTCTCCAGGGCCACTTGAGTAACTGCAGATTTTGAATGGTTCAACTTCTTGTACACTGCACCTACTTTAAAAATCCTTTTACTGTTTCCCAACCACTGCAATCTGTCCCGCCCTATTTCCAGACCACTAAATTGATCAATGCTTCTAAAAAATTCTATTACTCCTGGAATTTCCTAGTCATTGAGGTGTCTTCTAAATACAAAATTCCACCCTTAAGGAGTACATAAGTCAGCTATAGTACTTTGTTGCTGAAGAACTAAATTGTAGATGTCAGGGAAGAGAGTCTCCATATTTCCTTCTGCATGCCAATCATCCTTCCAAAATCTAGTTTTTATGCCATCTACCACTTTGATCTTGGTGTTAGGTTTGAATTCATTCCAAAGTTCTCTAATGGATTTCCATAAGCTAACACCATAGGGGGTGATAACCTCCTTTGTCATCCAACTATCACTCTCTTCATATTTTGCCTTTATTACTGAGCCCCACAAATTCTTATTATCATTTGAGTACTTCCAAAGCCACTTCATCCTCAAAGCTTTGCTCTGGTTCTTCATGTTCTTGATCCCCAGACCCCCAACTCTCTTTTCAGTGATCACAGTTTTCCATTTGACTAAGTGATATCCTCTCCTTTCCTTGTTCCCTTGCCATAAAAATTTTCTCCCGATGCTATCCAACCTATTGATGATTCCTGGTAGGACAGGAAATAATGACATCATATATGTTGGAAGTGCATCAAGCACAGAATTTATCAAAGTTAGTCTTCCCCCTAGTGAAAGGTACTAAGACTTCCACCTTGCTAGCCTCTTCTCACACTTCTCAATTACCCCATCCCAACCATGCAAGCCATATTTATAAATCTATACCACATGTCATTTCCATCCGAAATGGTGTTCGTGTGGCTTGGCTAGGTTAGGAAGGGAATCACAAAGAAACAACTGTTATTCAAGAATCGTTTTCTATGTTAGCTAGTTGGGCAGGCTTTCATATGGTAGACCCCCCACCCCTTAGATCTTAAATTGGTAATACTTGTATGTAGCCAATCACATAGCTCTACATGAGACCCTTTCAAAGGCCAAACGACATTCATCAATCTCATTCCTTTCCTTTATGTGAACTTGAACAATGGTAACTAAAAGATGTACCAAGGTCATCAATTTTTTTGAGGTTGAATATCCTTACATGTTTCATATGGGGCAAGCAGGTGGCGCACATGTGCTATAGAAGCACATGTTCAAAGAACCGCAATGAACATCAAACTAGTGATTCATTTTATAAGGATAGTGTGCTATAAGCCCAATTGTGTGATCAAGATTAAGAAACTCAATTACCCTTCGGGGTGGCCCAGTGGTTTGGGCTTGGGACTTCCATGTTGGAGGTCTCAAGTTCGAAACCCCTTGCGAGCGAAAGCAAGGGGTTTGCCTTTTGGGTCGAGCTCGTCGCACCAGGCTTGCCTAGTGTGGGTTACCTCTCCTATGTGGTTTGTGAGCTAGTGCATAGGAGCGGGGGTTTTACCCTATGCACACCCAAAGAACAGCGGTTGCAGGTTTCCCTTGTCATAAAAAAAAAAAAAAAAAAATTAAGAAACTCAATTTGAAATCTTAGGTTGGTTAGAAATATATCGAAAATAATTAAGATATTACCACATATAGTCTAGGTAGTACTCCTATCAAGGTAGCCCATGACTCATCAATAAGTCATTCTAAGTGACACGTTACTAATTTATCATTCTAGAGTAACACTGTGCTCCTTATTTTCTCGAAAAACAAAGTAACACCATGTTCCATAAACTTGTATTTAATAATAGTTACACCACGACACATTGATTGAATCAACCTAAAGTTGGCTATTTAATATACTTCTTATAATAGTATAGTAACTTTAAAGTCCATCGCTTAGCCTTACGTATTGAAAGTTTTAGTTCTAGAATAGGTATGAGAGTTGAGGGAAAGAGAATTAACCAAAGGTGTAAGTGTGAAGAGTGAAGACCTTCTATTCTATATTTTAAGATCACTACATGTTCTCAAAAATTCAAACCTACAAACTTGCTCTCCTCCAAAAACCCTATTCCCCAAGCCCTCATAACATTAGTCGCTTCCTTGTGCTTGCATTCCAAGTTAGAATTACTTGGAGAAGGAGAAAGCAATTTAGGCAGATTCAAGTTTGTTGAAGTGTGACCATCTCATTTAAAAGTTTAAACTGTTAATGAGAGCACACTTTATATGCTTAATTATATTCTCAGTACGACCCCTCACCTGTGGCCCGATTCTTTTTCATGAGCCAAACACGTAAAATTTCTCTTTGATAATGGGTTGCAGTGAAACTCAATCTCAGGACCTTTGCGTGCTTCGATACTATGCTCAATTATGTAACTATCTCATCTAAAAGTTTAAGTTGTAAGAGAGAGCACATTTTTATTTACTTAATTATATCCTCAACAAAGTCGACGCAACTTAGGTAGTTAGTTCAAAAGTGACTACAGTACACTTTAGGAGGCAGGCTAATTCTAATCAACTTTGTGCTAGATTCATTGCCAACCTATGTGATGCCCCTCTTTGCTATGCCAGCTAAGTACTCAAAGTTCTAGACAAATAAAGAAGAAAATTCCTATTGCATGGCAACAAGGAGCATAAGGGTTTCAACCTGGTGAAACGGAACATAGTGCAGCAGAGCAAGGAGCATAGAGGTATGGGGTTTAGAAAGTTGAAGCTACAAAATAGCAGCCTGCTGAAGAAATGGTTGTGGAGATATGTTGAGGACAGACCAGCCCTGTGAAAGAATATAATACAGCAGAAATACGAACAAAATGGACAATGCATTGATGAATCCAATGACACTTGCAGAGTTAGACTATGGAGGACCATCAGGTCCCTTTGGACCAACCTTGGGAAGAACCTTACGGAGCAAAGTAATCAGAGCCAAATATGACGAGACTGACAACTGAATAACTAAAGAGGTCACCACACCTTATGGTGCGAGTCTGTAGAGATCCATTAGTGTTATGGAATGAATTCAAACCAAACATTGAGATCAAAGTGGTAGATGGTGGAAGAATTGATTTTTGGTAGGATGAATGGCACGAGGCTGGCATCATGGAACTTTTATTACCAGATATCCCTAAGTTGGGACTTCAATCCCATAACAGTTGCAGAGTTATGATCCCCTCAAGTTGGAATTTTACTTTTAAAAGACATCTAAATGACTGGAAAATTCAGAGTGTATGTGACTTTTTCAGCACAATTGAGCCCTTGGAGGTATGGAGATTGGACAAGACATCCTAATCTGGCAAGGTACTAAAGAAGGTGCCGACTACAGAAAGCTAAATCATCCCATTCAGATCCAAGAAACTAGCCTTGAAAGAACATCTGAAAAGTTCAGATACCTCTTAAGGTTGCCTGTTTTGTGTGGTTGTTGGCTACAGAAGCAGTTCTTACACAAGATAACTTAATGAAGAGGGGAATTCAGCTGTCCTGGGTGTTTCTTTTAAGGTGAAACTGTTGAACCAGTTAACCATCTCTTCCTGCGCTGCATGGTTATAAATCAGCTACGGAGATTGTTCCTTAATCTTAAGAAAATCTCTTGGTCCATGCCTGGGAGAGTCACAGAAGCTCTTCTGAGCTGGAAGGAAGCAGGTACACAGGCAAATGATAGGAAAAGATGGAGAATTGTCCCAGCTAGTATGTGGTGGACAATTCAGAGTGTGTGACTTTTTCAGCACAATTGAGCAGTTGGAGGTTTGGAGATTGGACAAGACATCCTAATCCGGCAAGGTACTAAAGAGTAAAGACAGTGCTTACAAAGTAGGTGCTGAATAAGAAAGCTAAATCATCCCATTCAGATGCCAAGAAACTAGCCTTGAAAGAACATCTGAGAAGTTCAGATACCTCTTAAGGTTGCCTGTTCTGTGTGATTGTTGGCCACAAAAGCAGTTCTTAGACAAGATAATTTAATGAAGAGGGGAATTCAGCTGTCCTGGGTGTTTTTTTAAGGTGAAACTGCTGAGACAGTTAACCATCTCTTCCTGCGCTGCATGGTTATAAATCAGCTACGGAGATTGTTCCTGAATCTTAAGAAAATTTCATGGACCATGCCTGGGAGAGTCACAGAAGTTCTTCTGAGCTGCAAGGAAGCAGGTACACAGGCAAAGTATAGGAAAAGATAGAGAATTGTCCCAGCTAGTGTCTGGTGGACAATTTGGAAGGAGAGGAACCTTAGATGCTATGAGAGTATAGAGAATAGTATGGAGAAAGTCAAACTGAATTGTGTTCTGCCGTTATATTTTTGTGGTAACAAGTTGTATTCCAATGATATTGTCTCTATCATGGATGTTTTAGATTCTCTCTAGTCACAGACAGTAGATCATAGAATACTCTTTTATATATAGTTCCAGAGCAAGCAATGCACTATTTTGGTTTAATTCAGATACAGATGCAATTACCATTGCCAAAATAAAAACTTCTCACTTTTTAAGATGGTTAAAAGGGAAAGAGAAAGAATTCCTAACTGGACATCCAAACTGACAACTAGTAGAATCGTAGACATAATTTGAGCTTTTAAGTGGACCTTGGTGAAATTAGAAGGACCTAGATTAAATTATTATTGGCCACTCACATATGAGTAAACTATGAAATAAGTTACCTTGACTGAAAATACTTGATAAAAATCTAGAACTCGACCAAGGCTAAGAACTAAGGCATTTAAACAGAGTATGATGGCTTCAAGATGAGCTTCATTATCTGAGCTTGTTTGGAAGAGAGTGTTAAGAAGTCCCACATTGGTAGAAGGATGGGAATTTGGTCTCCTCATATGGCCTTGGACAAATCTCCCCTCATGAGCTAGCTTTTGGGATTGAGTTAGGCTTAGGTGCCATATATTTCTACATGGTATCAGAGCCAAGCCCATCCCAATTTGTTGTTCACCGATGTTGGGCCCCATTTATAAGTGTTCACGCTCACGCTTCCGCTGAGGTCTGGGCATGCGGGGGAGTGTTAGGAAGTCCCACATCAATAGAGAGATGCAAATTTGGTCTCCTTATATGAACTTGGACAAACCTCCCCTCATGAGCTAGCTTTTGGGATTGAGTTAGGCCCAGGTGCCATATCTTTACGGAGAAGGATGGATTTTATGGCATGAGTTTCTGCTTGGATCGTTTCAATTGAATATTGAATTTTGAATTTAAGAAACTTCCTCAATCATATACATTCTGCTCCAGGAAACAACTCATCCAAAAAGATCTAAGACAAATCACTAACCCGAAAGCAAGGGGTTTGCCTTCTGGGTCGAGCTCGTCGCACCAGGCTTGCCTAGTGCGGGTTACCTCCCCTATGTGGTTTGCGAGCTATTGCATAGGAGCGGGGGTTTTACCCTGTGCGCATCCAAAGGGTAGCGGCTGCGGGTTTCCTTTGTCATAAAAAAAAAAAAAAAAAAATTATCCCATCTGTTAACGATTACTTCCAGCCACAAATGGTCAATTTTCCTAATTTGACCGTGAGGAATCTTAATCTTTAGAAGTTTAACTAAGAGACTGACCATGCACTACATCTGCTTCATCTTTTCTATCAAACAATATTATAAACCTCCTAATAGAATCATTATTACTTGATGTGGACCATATCACAATTTTTTACTTTTCTATGTCCCAATGTGGATTTACCGTCATAATAATCTATAAAGTATACTTTAAGAGTTCAACTCAATTTATTCGACAACCCAACAAGGACAAATTGTATTGTTGCAATGTTATCACCATCAGTGTTAGAGCTTCAATCATCCGTTCTAGATGTAAGTCTATTGCTTCAAACCTCTCCTGATGCCTAAATCCACCAATGTGCCATTACTTTACGGGTAAAAGCTAAATACTCAAGAACACATTCAAATGGTTGTGTATCATGAAGTAACAAATTAGTCATGTCTCTTCGTCATTTCAAGGATAATAGGAGATCCTTCTCTCTTCGCATAACTTTCTTTCCTATATATACTAAGTATAGAAGTTTTCTCAAAATATCAACATCTATATTTGGAAAGAGAATTGATGCATTCAGGAGCAGTTGTTGAAAATCTTGATATCAAGAGCTGCTGAGCATCTGTTATTAGTTTCCTACTAAAACAGAGGAATGTTTGATTTTTTCTGGAGGGACTGATAGCTTACAAATAGATCAGCAAATCCTAGTTAGCAGGTTCAGGTATCAGCAAAAACTAAACAATCTTAATCTGATTACTTGTGCATCTTTCAACAATGTAATTCTTCTTTTCAATTTGGAAATGACCAAGATATTCAGTATCTAATCAGACCCTATCTTAGTATATAAAGATAATCCCTTTAAGTTGGAGAATCAAATGCAAAGCAGAAATACTATTTTGATGTTTATGGCAGAGATGCACAATAATCTAAAAAAAAAAAGAAATTTATAATGTGCTACACATTATAAGTAAGTGCTCTTCAATATATATATAAAGTATTTGCAGACTATATTAATGTTCAAACAGTCAACAGACCAAAGCAAAAGACAAAAATTTACAAACTAAATGCAAAATATTTAATGTTAAATTACAAACAGACCTGAATCATAAAGTTCCAGTGAAGAAGGCAAAGCGTTTGCAGGGGCATGAATACTTGGTTCCATTAGCATAGGTCCTCCCAAGTCTATGCCAGGTCTGTCATCCTGAAAGAATAAAAACTTGTCAAATCTTTTCAACTAATTATTCATTAAAAAAGTTTGCAAATGTGTGAGGAAATGTAAACACACTCTTGCATTCCACTTCGGAGGTGCAGTTGGCATTTGACAGCTGATGGACATGAACATACAACAAACAAAATTAGAAGATTCTGATACACCAACTCCACAATCAAAGTAATGGTGGTTTCATATACAAAACATGTTTGGACCATCTAGTTAATGTGAAAATTTTATCGCATAGTATAGGCCAAGCAGTTGGTTCTAATTACTAGACTAATGAGCATTTCTTAATAGCCAAGTTTTGCAAGGAACACTTGAAATTTCATATCTCAGAAGGTCATAATTAAGAGCAACACAGAAAGAATAAGAACATGGCTTTGTTCAATTTTCTTTTGTTGCCTTAGCAGCTTAAGACAATTATATTATACCAATTAAGGAGAACAAAGTACACATCACATCAAGCGCTCAACCTTTACTTGTTGAAGTAACTACGCAGACATTGTATTAAAATGTGGCAAGAATGATCAGTTTAGCAATAAACATAACATGGTATTACCCAGAATTTCTTGCAAACGGAAGCATGCCACCCATTTCACCTATCTCAGGAAACTGTAAGCCTAATGTCATGTCTCTTTGAGAAGACAAATCTAGTGATGCAAAATTGGTATCATAAGTTGACAACAAATTTAGAATTTCAGCATCCATAACATCAGGACCAATGGATTCCATCACAGGAGAGGATGTCATCAAAAGAGGTGACGACATCACATTAGATATGTTTGTTTTTGTATGATCAGAGGCATAAGATTGATGCAAACTGTTATCAGCCACAATGTTTTCCACAGTCTGTGAGACCTGAGAATTTAGAAATAAAGCATTTAGTTAGCAATTATTTCATATCAGTTAAACATGAACAAGGCATAGGAAAGGTCCATGGGTAACACCTTATCAAAGGAACCAGTGGTCAATACAGCATCGTCAGGGAACCTAGATTTGTAAGCTTCATAAAATTTACCCCACCAAACTCGCAGAAATGCTTCATGGGGAGAATTAATGGCTGAAACAAACCACAAAATCATTACTTCAAAGCTCGATATCACATCACATTAACTCAATCAAATATATCTCTCTAATATAGTAAAGGACAGTTAATACAGTAAAAACATCCAACACTAGGTAACTACGATGTATCACATCAATCAAAGAGAATGACCTCAATTTATCAACCAAATTTCAACATGATCAACAGTCAACCATATGGTGATATGTAAGAATTACCAAACAAATTAAACATAAGAATTTTACGACCCTTTAAGGTAAACAACAACCATTACTAAAATCCCTCCTAATTCATTAAGTGATAATTTCTAGCAATTGATTAAAAGAGAAAATTCATTAAAAAGAGCTACTTACCATTACGATTTTGATTAGCCTGAATTGCATTGGAGAATGCCTCACCAACCTGATGGAAACCTCTACTAGACATGTAATCAAGAATTACACGGTCAAGTCTGAAAAAGCACAAGCAAAGAAATCAAGAAGCATGATGAAAAATAATCAAACAAAGGGAAAAAATCACATACAACAAAAATCAAAAGAAAAGTAGACAAGCAGAGATTATAAAGAATATTAATCATTAAAAACGTAAGTAAAAATAAAACTTAGGGTTAGTAGCTTTTGCTATAAAATAAATGAAGATCTATCATGTAAAAAACTTACGAGAGTTGAGCCGCCGAACTGGTCATGATTACTAAAAGCAAACCCTTAGTTAACCACAGAAAAGAGGAGGAAGGAGATTTGGGCGAGAACAATTGGGAAAGACGAAGACTCTCAAGAACCAAAATCTCACTTAGATTACACCAAATATATATATATATATATATATAAAGCATGAAAGCCCTTAGCAAAATGTCGTTTGTCTACTTTACCCTTTTAAAATAGTGTTCACACTAGACAAAATAGTTATTTAATTATTTCATGATATTTAGGCTTAATAACTTCCCTACTATCTAGAAATAGTCATTTAATAAAAGGGTAATCTACTAGTTGTTCTACCTCATAATTAAAGAGTTTATTAAATGACTATTCCTAGATAGTAGGGAAGTTATTAAGCATAAATATAATGAATTAATTAAATAATTATTTTGTCTAGAGTGAACACCATTTTAAAAGAGTAAAAAAGACAAACGACATTTTGCTAAGGGCTTTCATGCTTTAAATATATATATATATATATATATATATATATATGCATATGCATTCTTCTATGTGTAATCTAAGTGGGATTTTGGTTCTTGATAGTCTTCGTCTTTCCCAATTGTTCTTGCCCAAATCTCCTTTCCTCCTCTTTTCCGTGGTTAATTAAGGGCTTGCTTTTGGTAATCATGAACAGTTTGGCGGCTCAACTCTCGTAAGTTTTTTTACAAAATAGATCTTCATTTATTTTATAGCAAAAGTTATTACCCCTCAGTGTTATTTTAACTTACATTTTTGATGATTAATATACTTGATAATCTCTACTTGTCTACTTTTCTTTTGATTTTTGTTGTATGTGATTTTTTCCATTTGTTTGATTCTTTTTAATCATGCTTCTTGATTTCTTTGCTTGTGCTTTTTCAGACTTGACCGTGTAATTCTCGACTACATGTCTAATAGAGGCTGGTGAGGCATTCTCCAATGCAACTCAGGCTAATCAAAATCGTGTTGGTAAGCAACTCTTTTAATGAATTTTCTCTTTTAATCAATTGCTAAAAATTATCACTTAATGAATTAGGAGGGATTTTAGTAATGGTTGTTGTTTACCTTAAAGGGTCGCAAAATTCTTATGTTTAATTTGTTTGGTAATTCTTACATATGACCATATGGTAGACTGTTGATCATGTTGAAATTTGGTTGATAAATTGAGGTCATTCTCTTTCATTGATGTGATGCATCGTAGTTACCTAGTGTTGAATGTTTTTACTGTATTAATTGTCCTTTACTATATTAGAGAGAGATGTTTGATTGAGTAAAGTGATGTAATATCGAGCTTTGAAGTAATGATTTTTGATTTTGTGGTTTGTTTCAGCCATTAATTCTCCCCATGAAGCATTTCTGTAAGTTTGGTGGGGTAAATTTTATGAAGCATACAGATCTAGATTCCCTGACGATGTTGTATTGACCACTGATTCCTTTGATAATGTGTTACCTATGGACCTTTTCTATGTCTTGTTCATGTTTAACTGATATGAAATAATTGCTAACTAAATGCTTGATTTCTAAATTCTCAGGTATGACAGATTGTGGAAAACATTGTGGCTGATCACGGTTTGCATCAATCTTATGCCTCTGATCATACAAAAGCAAACATCTCCAATATGATGCATGTGAAGTCGTCACCTTTTGTGAATACTAGGTTTTTGTAAAGTGACAACTTTTGTGAAGGGGGACTACCACTTTGATGTATTATACAGGTGGATATATATTTGTAAAAAAATACTAGGTTTTTGTGAAGTGACAACTTTTGTGAAGAGGGACTACACTTTGATGTAGTATACATGTGGATATATAGAAGTAAAGTTAACCATTCTCAAAAAAGAACATAGTTGATAGTATCCTAATAAAGACAGCTTAAGACAGAGATAATGTCATGTATGCACCCTAAAACAGTGAAGACAACTATTTTTGCTTTTTATAACCAGGCTAGCTTGCAGACACCTCGAGTAATTCGACAGGGCTACCTCCCACCTGCATAGGAACCGAATTAACTTTGTCCACCAAGGTTTGGACACATGGAAAAAAATTACCTAGTGTGTTTTGCCTCTGCTGGGAACTGAACCGGAGACCTCATGGTTCTTAAATCACATCATGACCATTAAACCATACCCTTGGGTGCACAAAGAAGACACAACTATTCCAGCATGTAATTTTGGTACTTTGGCTTGAAAGAGAACAAAGATTTTTTGAGGGCAATGCTAAGCCTATTTGTGAAGTTAGAAACAAGTGTTTGTGCTTTTTGGCCTATTGGTGTAACATGCTAAATGTATATGACTAAATACCCTGCTAGAATTCCTCAGATCCCTACATTTTCAAGGGAATCAGAGTTTTTGTATACATATATATCCATCAACCTTCTTGATGCCACTCTTGCTAAAATGATGGTAAAAAAAAGAACAGGAAGCATCTTGAGATCAAGAACCAAATCAGAAATAAATTCCCACATGAATAAAGATGGATGACTCCAGATAATAAATCACATGTTTGAAGGAAATGATCAAAATCATAAACTGCCTGTAAATTGAAAGTTACTAGGTAATGGATTGAATAAATACTCACTTGAAAAGATTTCATCCAAATTTTCCCTTTTTGTTCTATTTTTCTCTTTGTCCTTTACCTATGTAAAAAAACGTCAAGGTTACAAGACTTCACTCCAAAAAAGAGCTCAACAAGGGGAAAAACAACAAATGAGCTAGAGTTTCAGGACAACATGGTGTAATACATTTTTTTCATTTAAATGTCCTATTAATTCACTCGTTTTTATAATATTCAACACAATTGATGCAAAACAAATCATTGAAATGTTCTATAACAATATTTACAAGTTTCTATAACAAATATTATTTTTATAATTTTATTCTTCACCTATACCTGATATATCAAAAAACTGGGGCGTAAAAATTTAATAGGAGTATCTTTTCTACATTTTCATAGACACATAATCGTGGAATTACTTTGACTTGAGGATCTATGAAGTACTATTATAATAGAGCATCTTGCTCTTCGAACTTTTGTTATGTAGAATAGGTAAAACACATTTTGCTCTTTCTAGATGGGAGATACTAATACTGATAAGGCAATATGATACACTTGATAATACTCATTCAGTGAACACATGAAGAATGGTTCATAATCTGATAACGTAAGACACCCAACAACTTCAAAAATTAGGCTAATGCTAGAAACATGGCCACTAGTAGATCTCTTCAAAAACCAAAGTAACAACCAGCATTCATGTTATCATGAGAAGACATGTTATATTCGTCAACTCCATTCCCTAAAAGACACAAACTAAAATTTACAACCTGCCAGCCTCAACTCTTCTAACAATGTGAGCTTTTGAACTGCTTCAGCAAAGCCGTCACATACCATACCCCAATATGCAATACTAAGTCATTTTAGATTTCCTGATCTGGTGAATAAAAGCAGAAATTGAATTAATAGCAGCATTAGAGCAAGATTTCCAAATGATATTTCTAATACAGAAGATTAGAGCAAATACACAGTAGGATAAAAACAATATGCTATCTTACTTTATCAACCAATAGAAAAGATAATACATGCAATATGCTATCTACGCAGATCATTATATCAAAAAAGCAGTTTTGAGGGTATCCTTTAATTCTTTTGGAGGAGGATGGACGAAGGAAAGCAGGGGGAACAAATTTTTAAGGTAACGCAAACAGGGAGTATAAAAAGTTGCCAAAATAACTAATTCAAAAAGAAAATACAGAGGCCTAAAAAATACATTCCCTCTCTTTTTATTGCAATCTGCAAGATGGGAGCTTAAGGAGGATAATGATTATTTTTTCCAGATAAGGTAGAAGGTGGTTGCTAGCTATCTTGTAGATGAATCAGTAATATTTTTCCATTATTCCCACAACAGGTCCAACTTATGTGACCCCACTTGTGGGACTATAATAGGTATGTTGTTGTTTTTTTATGACAAGGGAAACCACCAGCCGCTACCCTTTGGGTGCGCACAGGGTAAAAACTCCGCTTCTATGCAATAGCTCGCAAACCACATAGGAGAGGTAACCCGCACTAGGCAAGCCCGGTGCGACAAGCTCGACCCAGAAGGCAAACCCCTCGCTGGCAAGGGGTTTTGAACTTGAGACCTCCAACATGGAAGTCCCAAGCCCAAACCACTGGGCAACCCCAAAGGGTCTATAAGAGGTATGTTTTTGGTCTGGATGTATTCAAAATCTTATGACTTGGTGTAATGCCTTTTTCGGATTTGGACACTGATGTTATGCTAGAGAGCTTAGATTCCCTCCAATTGTATGAGGTCTAGTTCCAGTTTGATTGTATTGATGTAGTACCAACTTGGTACTGTTTGTTTATGAAAGTCTTCATACATAGTTTCCCTCAAGCTTGTAGCCTTATCCCTATTACACACCCTTCCTTCAGGGGAACCTTACGCACCAAACATTTCTCCAAGTGTGTCTAAGACACGCCATTTTTGTGATTGACCAGTTTTCTAGAACATGTATATGTCACGCTGTGAAATGTGTCATTAACTTGGAAAAAATAAAAAATACTTCATCTTTTTTGAAGAAAAAAAAAACAGGTCCACCGGTGGCCACCTCTCCATCATCTTCATTTCTCCATCCCTCCCTCTTATTCCCACATAAACAAAATCCCAGAGTCTCCATAGGCCATCTCTCATCCCCAAACTCTTTTCTTCACCCTACTAGTAAAAATTCTTCCGATGGGTATTTAAAGACAAAAGAGAAAGAATAATATACAATTGGGAGAATGTGCAGACACATCCTTTATTTCTTCCTCTCCCCACCTTTTCTTATGATGATTAAGGTATAAATTCCAAAATAGTTATGAGTATTAACTCTCCCCATAGTAGTCCCACACATAGAAGTTGGTGGAACAGCTATTATGAATATTACTACCATACTAAGAATATTAACTTTTTAATGCCGTCGTTGAAGTTTATTTCTTGTCGATGTCAACAAGTCAGTTTTCATAGTTGTTGTTGCGCGTATGTTCTTGACAATAAAGACGATGATATTAAAAATGTAGACAGGAGGCGTTCTGATGAAGCTTTAGACACTTCTTTGGCTCTCCACTCGCCTATTTTGTGTGTAAAACTAGGCGCGTGCAACATGGCAGCGATGGTTTGTCTAAAATGTTTGCTTGTAAAAGGTTTTCCCTGAAGAGAGGTATGTAATAGGGATTTGGATACAAGCACGAGGGGTAAACTATGTATTAAGCCTTTGTGAAATAGATTTACCTGCCCTTATGAAAAAAAAATTATGTTAGTCAAATGTATTGTACAAAACATGACAAACAGAATAATTAGGAAGTCCTTAGTCCTTCCAATTATTCTTCCTTTGAGTTAAATTAGTGTTATTAAATGTCATTGCTTCGTTGCTTAAATGGGATGTAAAGTGAGGAATCATGGCTTCATGGTTGAAGCATGTACTTCAAATAAATATGTGCTTCAAACAGTGACACGCAAATGATCCCAACGAGACACAGGTTGATTCTTTAAATCTTAACATCGAGGATTTGGAGTAATACTGATATTATTGCATATGGAATGTTGAAATTAGTTATTTTGATTGAAATATGATTATATAGTACTAAACTTATATAAGTATAATATTTTGTTAATTTCCACAAATTGTGGCGCCACACTTTACTTTAACGGATGAAATTTTCTACCAGCTAACTTTAAAAAACACAATTTTATATAGCAAGAATGGATATAAGTAATTAACAAAAGATGGTCACTTATCCTTTGCAATTGCTCATGTACAGCCAGTAAAATTAAGCAGTTATCAGTCTATATCAATCACTCTCCTATAAAAATACACATTCTTCAACCCTGAATCCTCCACTGCTTGGGAGCTCAAGGTTTCATTTTCTATTTCACTCCTGATGGATTCTTTCCACACCAATCATTGTTTCATTTGTAAAAAAAATAAAATTGTGAGAGGCATTAACAGATAACAGTGAGCTAGATACAGTTGAATGAATAATTTCGATTCCTCTATTCACCAAAAAAACAGCTCCTCAAATAGCTGAGCATTCAAAAATAGAGTGAAGTTGCAATAGGCCAGCAGCCACATAACAGAAAAAGAAAAAACTTATATAGCATGTTTTAGAATTGCAACTACTTGAGTTAATCATCAGACGTCAAGGGTATCACAATCATCTGCATCTGAAGATTGAGAAGAGCATCCTTTCACTTCATGTATCCTGTTTTCTCCTGTATCGTTACCTGGAGTATCAGAAACAAGTGTGGGCAAGAAACAACTGGATAAAAGGCTTCAGCATTAAGAACAGGAACAATGAAATCATGGAGGTGATTCACTTATTATATGCTGATGACACTGTGGTTTTCTGCGAAGCTGAACAAGAACAAATTTGCCACCTAAGGGTGATACTGGTGATCTTTGAAGCTTGCTCTGGGTTGAAGATTAACCGAAGGAAAAGCAATATTTTTCCAGTGAAAGAGGTGCAACAAATTCAGTCTCTGGCAGATATTTTGAGGTGCAGGATAGAGGAGTTGCCCACAATTTATTTGGGAATGCCATTGGGTGCTAATCACAAAGCTGTGAATATATGGGATGGAATAATAGAGAAAACAGAAAAAAGACTAGCTCTTTGGAAATCACAATACCTTTCCCTGGGAGGTAGAGTTGTTTTGATCAATGCAGTCCTAGATTCTCTGCCAACATATGTAATGTCTTTATTTCCCATCCCCGGTGAGGTGGTGGAAATCTTAGACAAGTTGAGGAGGGATTTCTTATGGCAAGGAAGCAAGATTGAGAAAAGTTTCAACCTGGTAAAATGGAGCGCAGTTCAGCAAAGCAAGAGTTATGGAGGTCTAGGAGTGAGGAACCTAAAGCTTCATAATAAGAGTTTACTTATCAAATGGCTATGGAGATTTCCTCAAGAAAATCAGTCCTTGTGGAGGGAGATTATCCTTCATAAGTATGGTCCGGAGGGGCAGTGGTGCACTAATAAAGTGACTAATACATATGGGGTTGGGATTTGGAAATCTATCAGGAAACTATGGATGACTCTCAAGCTAAACACTAAAGTTAGAGTTGGTAGGGGAGATAATATACTTTTTTGGGAAGAGGACTGGAGTGGTCATGGCACTCTTCACTCCCTTTTTCCTGGACTGTTCTCAATAAGCTTGAATACTGGATGCAGTATACAAGAAATGTGGTCCCCTCAAGGGTGGAACCTGACTTTCAGAAGACCCCTAAATGATTGGGAAATACCATGGGTAGTAGATTTTCTAAAACTAATAGGAAACTTCCCGGGCACTAATACAGACTCAGACACACTCATTTGGAGGCACCACTATGATGGAATTTTCACTGTTAACAGGGTATACAAAAGGGGACTGAGTGTTGTTGCAGGCTGGTCAACTGGACCTTGGAATACTATATGGAAGAGAGTGGCTCCTAATAAAGTGAAATGCTTCACTTGGCTAGTAGCTAGGAAAGCATGCTTGACACATGAGGCATTGCAAAAAAGGGGGTCCATCATAGTATCTAGATGCCTCCTCTGCAAGGAGGCACTAGAAACCAACAAACACCTTTTCATGCATTGCAAAGTAACAACACAAGTTTGGGCTATGTTCACTTCCATTGCTGGTATCAACTGGATCATGCCTGAACATACTGCAGATTTGCTTAGTTGTTGGACCAGAAGAGGAAGAAGCAAAAGCCAAAAAAAATGGTGGAGGACAGTCCCAGCCTGCATCTGGTGGACCATTTGGAAGGAGAGGAACCAGAGGATCTTTGAAGGAAAAGAATCCTCTATTTTAAAGATTAAGTGGAAAGTTATTACTTCACTAGGTTTTTGGTGTAAAGAACAGAATATAGAAGAGGAAATCCAACTAGTGGATTTTATAGGCTCTTTGTAAGTATCTCTCTTTTCTTTTTTGTAAACTTTTTGGAGGTGGCCAGCATAGACTTAATGCTGATTGAATACAATTTACCAATTTCAAAAAACAAGTGTGGGCAAGAACTTGGAAGCAAGCTGATGATCTTGGTTTAACAGCAGATTCTTTAGTCTGTCCAAAACTTGGGCAGCTTAGGCCTTAGCTGACAGAGCCTCCTTGACCCTTATGTCAGCGTTAATCCTGGCAATAATGGCAGCATTGTGGAAAGACTTAAAAGCAATGGTAGCAGCGACAAACAACTGTTTAGCCAAATGGAGGTTGATTTCAATGGTGTTATAGTTGATTCCAAGATGTATGATTGAATCAAAATAATTTGTTTAGCATCATTGGGAGTAACATAAAAGAAAGTGAAATTGTTACAACAAAGAGGGCACAAGTAACCAGGAGAGGAGGAAGCAGCATCAGTGACGCAAGAGAGTTGTAAGATAGACGGGCACTTTAAACAAAGGAGATGCTGGCGAGGGGGAGGAGGCGTTATGGAGGAAGGCATCAAAGCAAATGGAACAGAAGGAACTAGAATGGGATTTCAGTATGCAGGAAGTGCAAAGATGGTGGTGAGAGGTAGCACAAACCATGTATCGGCGTCCGTAAACGCCTTCATATGGCTGCTCCTCCACCTGCTGCACCATCAGAACAAATAATTTTCTCAATCCCTATGGCCTATCAAAATCTCACATTTATTTATACAGATTGATATAGGAAACTTGTTGATATTCAAAGTATCCAACGCCCCCCTTGTTCTCGTGTGTTCTCTGAATGCATTCATAACTAATTGAAATAGATACATATTTCCTTTTTTACTTGGAAATTGTGAAATATCACACAAATTTGTTCCTCCTATCAGCAGCATCCACTTATTTTCTCTCTATCTATCTAGCCCCGCTTTGTAGATTCTACTTACGCTGGAACTGATCATTGTATGTATATTTCCTAGTCGAACCCTCATTAGCATGTTTACTATAGGCCCACCAATCAGTCGCCACTAGCAACGTTTATTGTGCTTCCATAATTGCGCTAGCAGTAAATTTTTAATCATTCTAGCTGTTCTCGCTTCGCTTTATCAAAAAAAAAGCATGCTTTCATATGGAAAATTTAAAAAATTCAAAACAAGGAAAACAAACAAGAGCCAGAAATTACCTCTTTCTCTAAGTCGTAAGGCATGTCTAAAAGTATCGAAGTATCCCTGCACATTCGCCTCCACATAGTGCAAAACTTTCTGTGTAGAGTCCGGTATCTCTGTAGGCATTTCGTGGCCTCTGCAACATGTACTCCTATATACCTTCTGGCAGTTCCATCCATGGCGGAATTTTCACCATTGACGACTTATTGCTTTTTCCTTTATCCTTCATATTCATTGTTAACTTCTAGGGTTTCAGTTGTTTGATGGGGAATTAAGGGAACTGAGGAAGAAGAAGTACTTTTGTCAAATTTTGAACATTTATTCAATATATATAAATTATGTTCAAGAGGACTAGTCTACAATTTTTAAAATATATTTTTATTTTTAGTTTCATTTTTAATATCTCAAAATATATAATTATTTTTCTATATATTTATTCTTAGCATAATTAATCCAAACATCATTTTTTTATTATTTAATTTTATAATTTCTTCTTTGTGGTAATAAATATTCATTGGCCATGTTTTTTATCGGAAAAAAGTGCAAAATATGAGGCGATAACTTTATTCTTGAAGCACACACTTAGTTTGGAGATGATGAAATTTTAGTATAATAATTACATTCATGGATTTTTGCGGTCATAGCTTTCTACCTATTTATCCTAAAGTTCAATGAAAGAAACTAACTTGGGGCATGAATTTTTACCTCGACATTAGTTCATTATGTGGCTAGCTCTTCAACAAAGATAGCAACATTTGAACGACTTGAGAAATGGGACATCATGGTACCTAGAATGTCTGTTATGTGACATTGGGAATGATGAATTGTATATTCATTTATACTGCGAGCCTTTGCTCGAACTAAATGTAGAGGTCGATGGTTGCAACTTAATAGACAAGTTTGAACTTAGGATGAATAAGTCATCAGAATAATTATTGTTGTAACACTCCGTATCCGAAACAGACCAAAAATGCAGATTTTGAGAAGTTGCAGGTGCAACCCACGGACCGTAGGTCAGACCACGGTCCGTGCTGGTGGTACGTGGTTCACCACTGCAACCCCTCCCCAAACCCAGCTCAGAAAATCGGCTAAGTCTCGACCCACGGTCCGTAAGCCAGACCACGGTCCGTAGTCTGTGTCCGTGGATCGACGCGCCCTTTACCCAGCCTCTAACGCGAACGACGGTCGACCAGCACGAACCGTCATTCGATCCACGGTTCGTAGGTCTGATCGTTGGTAAAGGTCAGCAACCAATTAGGGGTAAATTGTTGATTGGGTCAACTTCAAATGGTCATCACTCCCAGAAAAAAAAAATTATGTGTCCCATGACCTATGATATGATAGATAATTGAATCTTCTTTCCAACGCCACCGAGTTTGCTAAAATTCGACCTCCGAGTTAAAAGTTATTCTCGTTTTAGTGAAGCCCCATCGGACAGACTTGACCTACGACCCCAAATCTACGGACTGTAGGTTGACCTACGGCTCGTAGGTCCCGTCCGTCGGTCACTCCGACAACAGTTAAGTTAGGGGTTTTTTGCTCTTTTCCTATTTCGTTGGACCCTAAGCTACATCGTTTAGACCCTAAATTATGAGGTTTTAGTTTGTTTAAGCCTAGAAACATAACTAGAACTTACCTAAGTCAATTCATTAATCAAAACTTAGAAAAATTAGAGCGTAAAAGGAAAAGAGAAGTCAAGAACCCTAGTTCAAGAACGCAGTAAGGTTCCATCAGTTCCAACCCCGAAATCTAAAGATTTCTCCGTGGAATTCGTCACCAGGTATGTGGGATTTCACTAGTGGGTTCCTTTCACCCATTAGGTCTTTAGTTTTCAGCAGTTTCTTGATTCCCTTATTATGACTAGACCTAAGGTTTCTTAAATGTTAGAATTATTAGGTTCTTTGTTGTTAGAATGATCCAAATCAAATTAGTATGTTAATATTCAGTTTATTGCATGAATTCCAGAACCCTAGCTATGTATTTCTTTAGTTCTTGAATTACACATGCTAGGTAAGATATTTCAATTATACATGTCTCAGTTATTAATGCATCAATGTTAGTTTAATTGTTGCATACTCAGTTTGCATGTTCAGTTTGAGCTATCCAGTAACTTACATAAATTCAGTCATAATGTGTTAATTATTTAATCCATTGGGAGTAGCATAATACCAAGTTGGACTAGGGTTCAACGTACCCAAATAGTCCCAGAACTACAGCCACGTAGGTTGTAAGTCTCATTTGTGGGCATCATTTCAGTGATCACGCTAGTATGTCTCTCGCAGCGTATATTGGGTCCTCTCGATGGGGGGTATACATCGGACTCCACATTTAGCTCATGTGGTTTTACTATCGGTTATTAATAGTAGCTCCCACAGTTCAGTCAGATTCTATTACATTGATCATTTATTAGTATATCCAATATTCAGTTTCAACATGTTATAAATTGGTCACTGCATTCAGTTAGCTCAGTATTCAGTATTTATATCATGTTTAGATTATATCATTGCTTATTTACTTTGTTCAGTTATATGATATTTCAGCTTTATTATATCATGCATGCTCAATACCTTTCAAGTACCGACGCATACTCTACACTACATCTTCTCGTGATGTAGGTTCAGGTTCTCAGCATTCAGATCACGTTTAGATCGGTTTTCGATCTCTAGTTCAGCAGAATCAGTGGTGGGTCCTCATTCTCCGAGGACAATAGTCATGAGTTTCTTTTCAGTATTTTTAGTCCTTTAGTTTCAATTTTGCTAGACTTATATGGGGCATGTCCCAACATTTCTAGTCAGTTAGAGGCTATTTTCAGACATAGTTAGATTCAGCTTAGTATTGAGTTAATATCTTATTTGTATTAAACTCATCAGTTTTCATTTATCTCAGTTATAGTATATGGGTATTCCCCATCTTTTTATTTTATTTATGATTGTAGCTTCCACACATTTTTATTATTCAGTTTATCTTTAGTATGCTCATGATTATGCCAGCAGGATTAGCTTGGGGTCACTTGTGATCCTAGTCCCCGTGTCCACGTCCAGGGGGTAGTCTCGGGGTGTGACAATTATTACTCGTATCTGCAAGTTCAAAATTGAGATCTTTTCACAGTTACTCTGATTTGTTATAATCGAGCCAAAGTCTTTTAGAAACAACTTCTCTAACTCCATGAAGTAGTGGTGAGGTCGGCGTACATTATACCCTTATTATATCCCATTTATTGGGTTTCATTAGGCATGTTGTCGTGGTAATGAATCATAAATTTTTATTTCAAACAAAGGCTCAATCAGAAGTCGACTCTCTTTCTTTATGATGTAGGGTTAAGGTCTGCATACACCTCACCCTCACCAAATCCCATTTATGAAATTACACATGTGTCATTGTTGTTGGTAACTAATCGTAAAGGACAATTCGTACATATATTTAAGGGTTACTTACCAATATGTACTAGCAACAAAAGTTATTTTAAGAAATAATGATGTGTATATGTAATGTATCAATATTGTATAAATAATGTATAATTATGTATAAATGATGTACACCTATGTATCGGAGACGTATATACATTATTGATATAATAAAATATACATTGCAAATCATTTTCTTTTCAAATCTCACCTAAACAGTCTCAATAACTAAAATCAGCTCCTCTCAATATTTAGAATCGTTTTAATGTATTATTTACTCGAAGTGATTCACATTTATGCCACGTCAATTTTAAAGTCAAGCTCTGAACAAAAAATGGAGGAAGAAGAGGGGGAGGAGAAAAAGAATGAAGTAAGGAATGAACAAAGGAAAAAGTATTGATGTTCGAAAGAAAAATAACAAAGGAAAAACACTAGCGATAAAGCACAATGCTCGAATTGAAAGTGTCCTAATAGCCATTTTATGTAATTAATCATGGGCGCTTACCATCCAAGCAAAATGATTTTGCGTCGAGAAACTTTTTGTCTTTTCCCTTTATGTAATTGTAGTTTATTTCTTTAGGGCAAATCACATAAATCTCACTAGTTTAAGTCTTAATTATTAAGATTCCCAATAGTTTCAAATATTACTTCATCTACCATATTTTATGAGTAGGATACATGAGTTTGAATCCATGAGATACATGTATCTGTCGAATTTTAAAATTGAGATACAAAATTTATTTATTTAAATTAATTGGTTGTAACTTATTTCCTTAATTAGAGGAGTAATTGAGGATTTTCAAAATACATAGATAATTAATTTCATTTTATTATTCTTTGAAATAGTAAATTCATTAATATTATTAATATAAGATAAAAACATGTATATCTTGGTAATGTAATTTGATTAATTTCAAATTATTACTCTTAAATTAATAAATTCATTAATTTGATGTATCTATTATCAATATATGATGTATCCAACAAACTAAACATTTAGATACATGAGTGTCATACAAGTACATTCATATGCATCATATAAGTATCTAGCATTAATTTCATGTATTTGTTATATGTATCTAGTATTAATTTTATGTCTCTCTCTCTCTCTCTCTCTCTATATATATATATATATATATATATATATATTAATTTAATGTATCTTTTATATGTATCTAGTATGAATTTGATGTATCAAGTATCAATTGCATATGTTATATCCAAAAACATGTATCTCGAATACACAGTAAACATATACATCTAATTATGTGTATCTAAATTTCATACGTTATATCCAAAAACATGTAACTCGAATACATAATAAGCATATACATTTAATTATGTGTATCTAAATATGAAATGTAGTTGAAACACATGAATCTATGAACAAATCACGACTGTAGAGTATCTGTTGTATCATTAATATCATTGTATTGTTAAAAATCATGTATTCAAAATTTAATATATAGTGGATACATATACATGTTCAAATATCCCATTACTAAAAATACAACTCAGATCTTAATTAAGATTACTACTTATTGGATACACATGTTTCAAGGGCTATATCAAAGTAATACTGGTACTACCACATCCATATCACAGCAACCAAAGAAAGTCTTAGAAGAACACTAACAAACAAAAACTCTCTACAATATTCCCTTTGATCCTTTTGCATTGTGGCATAACATAGTTAAAACTAAGATCTATTTCTTTCGGAGACAAACAATCAAGACCCACTATGAATTGAAAGTTTTCTCTGCAGCAGTTACTGAAATTGGAACTCGTGATAAATGAACAATACAAAATGATATTTGGATATCTTGAGAAGAAGAGAGTAGATTAACTATTGTTGAAATGAAATTGTAAGGTGAAATTCTTGAATCATAAAGGAGGAGACATAATTGAGTGATAAACATGGGAGGGGAGAATTAAGAGACAGTGGTTGATTTGGAGTGAAAGAGTTATTTATGCAGATAATTAATCAATAATAGTTTTAAGGGATGTGGGTATCTATAGTATTTTCAAATAATATATTAATATATGGTATAAAATACTAAAAGTGGTAATATATGTAATTGTTTAAAAGTAAAGATAATATTAGTATATATAGTAGTGATGTATGTGTAATAAGGTAGTTTATCCTAAATATAAAATAATAATTAAGTAATTTTTTTTATAAAAAATAATTATATTTTGAATTTCACTTCTCTAAACCCTAAAAATATCTGTATATAAGACTAAATTCATCATCTCCACAACGAAGGCCTCAGCTGCTTACCAGAAAACCCTAGTTCTCTCTTCCATGTGAGTACTCTCTCTCTGCTTCAGCTTTTTTCTCTCTCTATGAATGAATTTTGTGTATAAAACTATACATCGATAACTGTGTGCAGAAGTTAAGTGCAAATCAACAATGGCAGTACCTCTGTTGACCAAAAAGGTAGTGAAGAAGAGGGTTAAACAGTTCAAAAGGCCTCAATGTGACCGCAGAATCACTGTCAAGGTACTTTTTCTGTTTCAGTATTCCTGATTTATTTTTCATGCTTAGATTTTGTTTTATTGAGTGAGAAAACGCATGTGTTTGTATGAGATTGTTATGCGCGTTAGTGTTACTAGTTTGAATTGTTGAGATGTTGGAGAAATTTGTCCATATGAAGCTCATTGTGATTTCTTCTGTCCTATTTTGATGGTTTGGTTGAACGAAAACTTGTGCTTGTGTATGGTAGTAGGTTATTGAATTACTAGTTGACGTCTGATCAAGCTGATCTGAATTACTATTGTGTTTAGAATTGAAATTAATAGGGAGGAATTGAATTTGGATATGTTTATGTTCTATTGTTTGAACTGGTATTCAGTTTATGTGAAGAGTAATGTGAAAAGGATGGTTAGATTTGTTTTATTTAGTAACACGAGTGTTCATATGAGATTTGTGATGCCCTTTAATATTGGGAAGGAAGTAATTTGTTGAGATGTAGCAGGGATTTACCTCAACTAAGCTCAATTTGAGTTCATCTGCCCATTTTTGGTTGGTAGGTTTGTCTAATGATTAGTTGAGGTGCGAGTAAGCTGATCTAAATAACTTACGTGAGGAATAGAGTGAGTTTAGTATGGTTTATACTTTTGTTCCTTACTGGCATTCTGTTTATGCAAACAGTAATGCTAAAAATATAGTAGTTTGTTTTTGCTGTGTGATTTGTTTATGCAAAGTGGCGTGATCAGGCTTATCCAACTGTACTATTAGTATTCAATGATGAATCAGAACATGCACTACCATCTGATCTCTATTGCATCTTTATGGCTACTTCTGTGATAATTTGCGAATTTTCTCTTCTTTCAGGGTGTATTATGTAATTGAGTGATTGAAAACCATCAATTCATGTGTGGCTGTGGGGAAAACTGAATAAAGATAGACAGGGTAGTGAAAACAGTTGTTCTAGGGAATGGAATGACTATTCTATTTAAATGAAGTAATAGGGATTAGAGGGTGTAAATTTGCTCCTTAACAGATGAGGAAATGAGAACAACTCTTAGGTTACTCTTTCAAAATCCAAACTTACTTTTCCAGTAATTGTGCTCTTCCTCATTTTAAAATGAAAATGCACCTTTAGAATTTGAAATTACTGCCTAGAATTAAATATTAGTTTATTCTAAAAGATGATTAGGGAAGGATTATTACTTTTCCTTTGGTATCCAAGAAACATAACTACCTCATTGTTGCTATGCATTTCATCTCAAGGATGAGTCAAAATACTGAACAGGTACGGCAACAGTTTTAGTTCCTGATATAATATGACTTCTAATACTCTGTTCTCTGACCCCCTTCTGAATTTTTGTTAGAGAAATGAGAAAGCCATTGAACTTTATGTATAGCATACTTTGTGTAACATTAGTTGGTTGTGTATAGCATTATGCTGTTTAACTGGTTTGGTTTGTAGCTAGCAATATCTGTTAGGCATTTCCCTTTCATCAACTCTATTTGAACTCTACATGGCTTACCAAATGAAACTAACTTTTGAATTTATCAATACAGCCAAGCTGGCGCCGACCAAAAGGTATTGATTCTAGAGTTAGAAGAAAGTTCAAGGGATGTGTCCTGATGCCCAGCATTGGATACGGGTCCGACAAGAAGACCCGCCACTATCTTCCCAATGGATTCAAGAAGTTTGTTGTGCACAATGCAAGTGAGCTTGAGATTCTGATGATGCACAACAGGTAATGCAACAAGTATAGTGTTTTCCTAATCATTTGAACAGAAAGATTTCTCGTCTTTGATCTTTGCTGTCAATTGATCACATTTTTTTTGCGTCACAGAACCTACTGTGCGGAGATTGCACACAATGTGTCCACTAGGAAGAGGAAAGAAATCGTGGAGCGAGCAGCCCAACTTGATGTGGTTATAACTAACAAGCTCGCCAGGCTGCGCAGCCAGGAGGATGAATGAGCATTTGCTGCTTGAGAAGAGAATTTTGCCCTTTAGAAGAGATCTATATATTCAGTGTTTGAACTTTTGTTCCCCGTGTTTTGACTGCAAACCCGTTCTCTTTTTTCCTTAGATGTTGGTTCTGAACCATCCAATTGCTTTCAATTGTTTAAATCATCAGATTTTGTTTTTCCGCTTCTGCATATTACCATTGATTATCTCATATTGTGCTATATTAAGTTCCATTTTCGATTTTCTCAACCCTCTGTTAGTGTTAGAATGCCTTAATTATTCTCTAAGATCACGAAATTTGTAATCACCTTTTGTCACTTTTCCCCTCCTTAATACCCTGATTTCATCAATTATTATTAATAGTTATTAAACTTGAAATGACAGACTCTTATGATAGGGTATCTTGATTGTTTAGAGAAGCTCTTACTGATATGGTCTACAAAATAATCTCAAATAATTGGTACTCTATACTGACAAATGGCCAAAATTATCAAGGAGATTTATTGTCTCCTGCTCTATTTGTTCTTCCTGCAATTTTTTTTATCAAGAATGCTAACTGCACTACACTTATGTGACGTTCATAGAGTATGAGATGCCAAAATGGAGTCCATTATGTCAATCACTTAGCATAGTCCTTTATGTTGATGATACAATCGTTTTCACTTCTTCAGATGAACAGCCTATGAGGTTGGTAATTTATACTTTGGCAAGTTATGAAAAGGTTAGCGGACATAAAATTAATAATGGAAAGAGTGTAGTAGCCATGCGTCAACAAGTTACTCAGGACATCAATAATCTAGTTTACAATGCTACTCAGATACCTAGGAAAGAGTTCCTTCCATTCACTTATCTTGTATAAAATAAGATGATTAAATGTAGAGAGAAAATAGAACAAGAGATTTGGTGCAAAGTTCAACAAGGCAACTCTTACTTATCGTTGAATAACTGAACAGAATTGAGGGCCTAATACCACATTACTCCAGTAGACTTAATCTGTGGTCGAACTATCATACTGATCAAAGAAGCAGCAGAAGATGGACAGTGTAATGAAGAATTGCTAAGAAGAATCTTACCTGAAGAACTAGCAAGACACATATTGATAATGTTTTTTAAAAAAGAGGAGGAAAAACTTCAATTATGCTCCATATAAGTGGAACACTCTCTAAACAGTTACAAACAAGTTTGTAAAGGTGACTATCGTATAGCGGTATGAAAAGTTTGATGGCTCGAGGTGAACATAGATGGAGCTCCACGGAGGAATACTGAGATAAGTTGTTGGAGTTTTTGTGTGAGAGATGAAAAGGAAGATAAACTACAAGCACAAGCAAAAGCAATGAAGAATCCCCTAATCACCAACACACAAGCACAAACAATCAGTATACTGCAGACACTTGGATATATATATATGAAGAGGAAACAGATGGATAAAATCGTGACAGAAACAAATTTCCTAGTGCTAAAGAATATCATCCCTTGAAATACTATTAGCATGATGATGGAGAATCTTGGAGGGGAAAACAGTGACGGTAACTTATATTTACAGAGAAGGAGCCGATCATTTACTAATCTAGCCTTGCATATGAGAGATCTTGTGTTCAAAAACTTTTAAGAGATGGATAGCCAAAACAAAAGGATTGTGAACAATAACATGTTGGAAGAGCCATATCTGCGAATCAACGAAAAAGGATGAGAAAGAGAGACAGAATAGGAGATCCTCATATTCAAATTCTTCGGGAGGATTGTTTTAAAACTAACAGCTAGCTATTGGGTAATGCAAATACACATTACCTCAATCCCTCAATCACATCTATTGCTGCTGAGAAAGTATTTTCATGTCACTTAGGAGAACATCTTCAATAATAATTACTTAATTAGTTGTTCTACTGGCAATTGATTTTGTTGAACAACAATCAGTAGGATATGGAGTAAAGAAAGCACATAGATGTTGTGTGCTTATTAATGGAATAGCTAGGATTCTACAATTGTAAAGTACTTCAACGAAAAAATACCATGAAAAGTACTCGTCATATAAAGAAAAGTGCAGCATAACTAAGAGCATAGCACAAACAGAAATCAACCCACACAGAAAAGTTTTTACTAGTACAACATAAAGACACTGAAGAACATAAAAACAGACCGGCATTTTACAGCCTACATCATTGCTCAGTACTCCTCATCATCATCATCACCTACTCCATCAGCTTCAGCACCAACCTCCTCATAATCCTTCTCAAGGGCAGCAAGATCTTCACGTGCTTCACTGAATTCACCTTCCTCCATGCCCTCACCGACATACCAATGCACAAAAGCACGCTTGGCATACATCAGATCAAACTTGTGGTCAATGCGTGAGAAGACCTCAGCAACACTCGTTGAGTTGGAAATCATGCACACAGCCCTCTGCACCTTAGCAAGGTCACCACCAGGAACAACAGTTGGTGGCTGGTAGTTGATACCACACTTGAATCCTGTGGGGCACCAGTCAACAAATTGGATGGTGCGCTTAGTCTTGATGGTGGCCACAGCAGCATTAACATCCTTTGGCACCACATCACCACGGAACATGAGACAGCAAGCCATGTACTTGCCATGGCGAGGGTCACACTTAACCATCATAGAAGATGGCTCAAAGGCACTATTAGTGATTTCTGCAACTGAAAGCTGCTCATGGTATGCCTTCTCAGCAGAAATGACAGGGGCGTAGGAGGAAAGCATAAAATGGATCCTGGGATAGGGGACAAGATTGGTCTGGAACTCATTCACATCAACATTCAGAGCTCCATCAAACCTCAAAGAAGCTGTCAGAGAAGATATAACCTGCACAGGTTGCAAAACATTAGTACCAGCTAATTGTAGCTAATTGATTCCAAACACCAATATACAATTCTACATTACCTGTGAGATAAGGCGATTGAGGTTGGTGTAGGTAGGGCGCTCAATGTCCAATGAGCGCCTGCAAATGTCATAAATGGCTTCATTATCCAAAAGGATTGACACATCAGTGTGCTCAAGTAGAGAATGAGTTGACAGGACACTGTTGTAAGGCTCAACAACAGAAGTTGAGACCTGTGGTGAGGGATAAATTGTGAAACCAAGTTTGGATTTCTTTCCATAGTCAACTGATAGACGCTCCAGCAGAAGTGACCCAAGACCTGAACCGGTACCACCACCAACAGCATTAAAGACCAGGAACCCTTGAAGACCAGTACAGTTGTCTGCAAGCTTTCGGATGCGATCCAAGCAGAGATCAACTATCTCTTTCCCAACTACAAGGAGACACAAAGAAAACTATCAGCTTTTAAAACCAAATGATTTAAATAAGAGCTAGTGAGGAGGTTAGCTTACTGGTATAGTGGCCACGAGCAAAGTTGTTGGCTGCATCTTCTTTGCCACTTATGAGCTGTTCAGGGTGAAAGAGCTGACGGTAAGTTCCTGTCCTCACTTCATCAATGACAGTGGGCTCAAGATCTACAAAGACAGCTCTAGGCACATGCTTTCCAGCTCCAGTTTCACTGAAGAAGGTGTTGAATGCATCATCACCCCCTCCAACAGTTTTGTCACCTGGCATTTGGCCATCAGGCTTTGGAAACAGAAGAAAGGATATTAGCAATTCATAGTGAACAAGTTCCTCAAGATCTATAAGAAGGGAAGCAATTATGTATATTACAGAAGACAACAAACGAAGCTAGTTTCAAAGGACAACAAGTTGGACCAGTAAGTTCCAAGACAAAGCCATCAAAACATAGAAATATAACCAAGGAACGTCAATGGAGCATCATCATACATCAGCTCAAACATAAAAGAGACTCCAAATTAAATGTAATACAAATATACACCTAATTCAAAATTAATCATGTGCACAATACAAATATACACCTAATTCAAAATTAATCATGTGCACATACACAATCATACATCTACAGATTTAACCAAGGATATAATATACTTGACATCAGAACCAGATCAATCTAAAGTACGACACAGGCATATAAACTTTAATTTTGGTGGTTTTAACTGAATCTATACAATAACATATCTCCTTAGAGCATTCCATGGACATATAACCTAAACATCAACAAATCATTCAATCAGATATACCGAAATAGTTCCACATTTTGAATCACACTACAGATCTAACCACCGTATATTCCTTCAGATCTACTTTAAAAAATTTCACATCACATTTGAAATCAACCGGACAGTTATCAAACCTATATCTAAAATATTCTACCAGATCTACTGAAAACACCTACATCATCAGTCAAAAATTATTAACCAGATCTACAGCATTTTTACACATTTGTTGTCAATCGGGCAGTTATCAAATCTATATCTCAAACATCCTACCAGATCTACTAAAAACACCTACATTACCAGTCATAAATCATCAACCAGATCAGTAGCATTTTTTCACATTTGATATCAATCGGACAGTTATCAAACCTACATCTAAAACATTCTACCAGATATACTGAAAAAAAATCACATTATAGTAATATATCAATCAGATCTATTGTAATAAAACTCAAATCTTCATTCAATCTAAACATGCATAACCTATAAACAAACTAATCAACCAGATCCGGAAAAATACTTCACATTTCCAACAATATACGAAGCAAAACACACAGATCAAACACAGAAAATGCGATTAAAATTCAAAAAAATATAAAAATTATACCTGAATGCCGTGCTCGAGGCAGTAAAGTTCCCAGCAAGCATTTCCGACCTGAATACCGGCCTGACCAATGTGGATTGAAATGCACTCTCTCATTTTCGGTACAGAAATGAAAAAATCGAAACCCAAAAATTCAAATGAAGGAGAAGAAGAGAAGGACGGCGTTTATCAAGACGCCGTTTCTAAAAACAAAAAAGGAGAATTGAGAGTTTCGAAATTTCGAATTGTGAGATTGTGATGTACTGAAGAGCTTCTTTTTTATAGGAAAAAAGGGGAAATGGATATCGGGTTAATTAATCCGGGTCATTAACTATGGTTAATATTATCTCCGAAAATTTCGAGTTTAATATTAACCGTGGGTTAAGTTAGGTGGTGTAGCCCGCGCTGTTTTTGAATTATTTTGAATTAAAGTTTCTCCTTCATTAGAATTGTGGAGTAATACACTTTTCACGGAAGAAATGTAATTACATAATTAATTACTATTATTTGATTGGTGGAAGTTATCGAAATTATTTTATTTATTTTCTACGTTTAATTTGTATACTTCTTCGTTGTTACTCTATTTACTTTGCGTATTTGATTTTTGATATGTTTAAGTCAATGAATGTAACACTGCACGCTGACTTAGCATAGAAGTAGTGACCCACAAAAGGGGATCCATATTGTGTAGGTTGGGGTGCATGTGTACATGTTAACTTCGGGAAAAAATTATGTCTATTTTGAAAAATGGCAGAAATTGATTTCAATTAAAGCCTTATTTCACTGTTTTTATTTTTAGTTTTGAATTTAAAGGGCTTATTTATAGCATCAAAATTGCAAGATATATAGCAAAGGAGTCTACCTTGGCCATTGAGCTATCATACTCAATTGATTAAAAAAAGTGACAACCTACATATTAGCTTAAAGGCATGAACTGATATTACAACAAAGTAAAGTTCAAGTATTAACTTAGAGTACTTCATATTTGATCTACATATTTGTGTTTAATATTTTTAGTATTGTTCAAATCATTAATGATCAATCGAATATTACATTATCCATTAATTGTTATTGAAAGTTTCACTAACACTTAAATTATAATAATATTGATGCATCTGAAGTTTTTAAATTCTGAGTTCGCCTCTGAACTGATGTCCACTCAACGTACATGTAAACTCCACGTGTATATATATCATGTATTCAATATGGACAAACTCAATGTGTATATTAATAAAAGTTGGTAAATCGTCAACTTATTAGTGTCTTTTCTTGTGTTTTACTCTTTTTTAAGGATGAATTAATAGTTTAACTAACTTATTTTGGTGGATTTCATCTACAGGAGCATGAGAAGAAATTGATGAGAGTTTGTGTCGACTTTAATAAACGAGGGTTGTCGTAGAGTGGTAAGTATTCGTTCATCCTTAATCATATGTCTTAGGTTCGAATATCCATGGATACAGAGTCATCTTTGTTAGGAGGCGCATTACCCCCAATGTGAGACTTTTCAGTACGAATTCAAATTTAGTTGGACTTCAATATGAGTATTGGACACTAGATAGAAAAAAAAACGGACTTATTTTCCAATAGAAATATTTAAATATTTAAATGAAAATTATTTTTCTTCGTACCAAACACATATCTACTCCAGCCTCCCATAGGAAAGGTTAGCCATAGTTGACAGTGTATAGAGTTTGTTGCGAAGAAAAAAAAATTGTGTAAGATCCTTGCTGTAGAGTCCAAAGGGGGTGTAAAAAATTCCAGTCTGGTTAATTATAAAATTTTACAATTTGATTAATAAAAACAAAGAAAAATTATGTTGGAGACAGAATATAAGCGTTAATATTTAAGAAAAATAAATACACTTAATGATTTTCTTCGATCAATCTCTATTGACAAATACTCAATTTTCTTTTGAAAATATTCCACTTCCTCATTGTTTGTTATTCCACATTCCATGTTAATTAAATTACATTTATAGTATCATATATCACTATTTAACATAGAGTTAAAATCTTCCATAATTATTCATGACATATTGGTTCTCACACTTGTATTTTTCAAGTAGTTCCATAGTTCCCTTCTTTTTTTTTATTATTGAATTTGGAAAGCAACTTGTGGAGATATAACAATTATCACCAAATATGGACCCCATGACAGCCATATCCTACCATTATTTTGAAATTCCATATGTTGGGATCAAAATAATCAGGGCCAAGCGAAAGTTAATAATTGTAAATGTTATTGATGATAAATTAGACGAAAAAATATATATTAAAAGTACAATACATTGATATGATTTGATCAATTAACCTGCATATGAAAAAAATTATATTAAAAAAAACATAAAATTACTAAGAGAAAATCTCCCCCCCTTCCCAACAAGACTATTTAATTACTATATCATGGTGTTGTTGTGTTATTGTGAAAATAACTGGTCTTTAATTTATAAAAATCCAAATTTCTTTAAAAAAATGTTAACCAAAAAGGGAAGAGATTTTTTTCAATGATGAAACATTTTCCACAGAGAAAAGCTTATTGAACTAAAATATAATTATTAATATAAAATTTCAATAGTGTAGAAAAGACCTACTTCTCTTCTCCTCATTTTTTTTTCCAGAGTCGCGACTCTTCTTTGCTCTTTCTTTTCTTCTTGTTTTTTCTTTCTTTTTTTCCTTCTATTTCTGTTTTCATTCTTTTACTTTTTTCTTATAAGATAATTTTGGTAAAAAAAATATATATAGTCATTATTATTATTTATAAATACAATTGAGAAAGCATTTCAATTTTTTCATGTATTTTATCAAAATTATATATTTTAAAAATTAAAAATATATTTATAATGTCAACGACTTTAAGAATATTTCTAATATTTTGACAAAAAAAAAGGTTGCTTAACGGCTCTTATATACCAAAATACATCAACAATTTCTTCTTTTTTCAGCTTAAGCACTTTTAAAAAAACAATTTCAAAAGCACTATTTTAAAGACCATCTCTTTAGAAAATTACACAAGGTGTCTTAGCTGTAGTCTTGATTTTTTGTATCCTATAAGAAAAATCTCCAAAAAATAGTCTTCTTCCACTTTAAGTAGAGCATAATTTATTTTTCATTCCCCTCTTTCTTTATTTTCTTTCATTTATTATTTTTTTCTTGAAAAATAATTCTTTTTTTCTTCTTCTTAATTTTCATTATGTTTTGCTAATGAATCGAAAAATAAGTAATCCGTAACGAGATTTTTTTTTTTGACATGTAAGTGAACTTCAGAGTTTTATTTTTAAGTCAGTTAACACTATCTGTAATAGAATCAACCACATATCTAATGTAGGAAAAATGATGTTAATATGTAATTGATAAAATAGTTTATGGAGAAGAATATCATTTGGAAATAGTTTTGCTCATGACTCATGAGACATAAGTTATTTTTTAAGCCATGAATTATGTATTGCCTCTAAGGCAAAAGTTATAAAGTATCTCATAAGTTACGCATAGTGAAATAGTGTAAATTGTTATCCATAGACACATGTTATTTTTTAAATAACTTTTGAGCTACGTTTTGCCTCTAAGACAATTTTTTGTGTTTCCCATAAGTTAAACCTATTAAAAATGGTGTAAGCACCTATGAGGTGGAACTTATTCATTAAAAGTCCTTGGGTTAAGTACTCTTGCCTCTAAGACGAGTTATGAAGCATCTAATAAATCAATATGCAGTGTCGAGTCTTGCCCATATAGCTTAACTTGTTTGAAAGCCACTTGACTAATTAATCTTAATACTAATACAATAGTTATAAAGTACCATCTCATAAATCTAGATCTCTTGCCTATGGGGCGTAACTTAATATTCGGAAGTTCTTGAGCTAAGTCTTGCCTCTCAGGCAAGAGTAAGAGAGCATCTCAAAAATCAAGACACAATGTGATAGTTGTGTCAAGTCTTACCCATGAGGTGTAACTTGTTGAAGTTATGGGTCTAAGTTTTACCTCTAAGACAATAGTGATGAGTATCTCAAAAATCATAATCTCTTGCCAATGTGACTTATCTTATTCTTTGAAAGTCGTTGGACTAAATTTTGCCTCTAAGACAAGAGTTATATAAAATCTATCAAATCAAGACACCATGTGGTAGTGTCAAGTCTTGCCCACAATGCATATCTTATTGATTTGAAGTTTTCGATCTTTATGAAGCATCTCATAAAGATATAATAAGATAGTGTCAACTCTTGCCCATGAGACGTAACTTTTTCTTCGAAAGTTCTTGGGCTAAGTATTGCCATTAAGGCAGGAGTTATAGGGCATTTGATAAATCAAGACACAATGTAGCAATGTCAAGTCTTTCCCATGAGACATTACTTGTTGTTTTAAAGTTCCTGCCTCTAAGACAAAAGTACTAAAATAGAAGCATCTCATAAATCAAGACACACTAAGAATAGTATCAACTCTTTCTTATGAGACGTAACTTGTTCTTAAAAGTTTTTGGGTTAAATATTATCTCTAAGACAAGAATTATAAAAGTACCTCATAAAATTTTAAACCAAACAAAATATATATATAAATATATAGAATTTTTTTAAAAATAGTAAGTTTTTTTTTTGTCTTGAACATTGGATATTTTTTTAAAAAAAGAAGTACAAAATGTTTTAAAACAGGTAGTCTTTAAACTCGACAAGTGAAAAATTCATAAAGAAAATTGAAAAACAGAAAAGAAAAAAAGGAAAAGATTTTTTTTTAAAAAAGAAAGAAAGAAAAAAAAAGAAAAAAGAAAAAAGAAAAAAGAAAAGAAGGCAAAGACAAAAAAAAAAATAATAGAAAAAGAGGGAATAAATGACAAAATGACCCAAAAAAAAGAAGAAAGAAAAGAGAAAAAGATAAAAAGAATAAAAGATCAGCGATAAAAAAGAAAATTTCTTTTAGTTCCATTTATTTATCAAGACATAAATCAATATCTATAGATTATATATAACATAAAACTAGATAAAAGAAAATGATGTGGCACCTCTTTGATCAAAGATTCTATTTATCTTTTTTTTCCTCATTTTTTCGATAATCTTTCCTATTTTCTTTTTTATTATTATTGTTCAAAAATGAATGTATCAATTACTACTCCATTTATTCATAACTTTAATATAAAAACTTAATTACCTTATTTCCATTACTCCCATAGCCTTTGATAATCATAACTTCTAATTCATATTAATAGTCATTTTCATAATATCTTTTGGTATTTCATATTATGTCCTATAAATAGAGGCATTAGAAAATTTTATTACAAAAAAATGATCAAATTTATATGTATAGTAGAGTTAAGATTAATTAGGTCAAGTCAACTCCTCTTTTTGGTCTAGAATCTCAATATTTTTTTACAACTTTATAAAATAAGTAGTATTTTTTTATATCTTATATGTTGCTTTCAGTTTTTTATTTATTTATATGAGATTTGATTATTTTATTGCATGTGTTTTTTTATTGAATGGAAAAAGTTCATTTTTTTCATGACATTTGATGAACGGTTCGAATTTTATTTACACGTAAGTCGTACTTTTTATTACTTGAATTTTATTGTAAAAACTTGACAAGAATTCAAGTAATGCAAATTTTAAATCAAAAGCTTAGTGTGAAATTGCTAAAAAGTCATTGTTTAATTTTCTTTAATGTAAAATATAATTATTTTCATTTTCATTACTCTCGTGACTTTTATTATTATAATCTCTAAAATAATTAATAATCATATTCATGATATTATATTGTAGTCCTATAAATAAAAGTATTGTAAAACTTTGTTGAAATGCGCACATTAACATTTTAAGTTTTCATGTTTTCTGTGCTTATTGTGTTGGTGCTTTGTTTTGGCTTGAAAGAATAAGATGAAAACTATTGAATGGTGATTGTGGCTTGTGGAAGTGGATATCAACAAGAGCTCGAAAGATTGTATATTGATTTCATTTTTTAAAAATGTTTTAATGATTAAATTGTAAGAATGATAATGTATTATTGATTTATTTATTAGTTCTCTCATCTCTTTATTTTGTATTTTATATAAAGTTTTAATTATTAATTTATTATTATTTTTGGTTCAAAATAGTAACTTATGACTTTGTTGGACATAATTATCTTTTTTTTTTGCCTTTTAGTTCCTCATGAAATATCTCAATCATGAAATCTCCAAGCTTATCTCATCTCGCATAAATACAACACTTGAATATATTATATCGCCTTTCAGTATTAACAATATCACACAATGTTAATTTAAAGAAAAAAATTATGAAAAAAATAAAACTACTAAATAAATAAATAACGATACAATCACACCATATCAATCATTACCAGAAACAAGACTTTTTGAATATAAAACCTCCCATGTAAAGGGAATTGGACTTCTCCCCTTCCAATTTTCCAGAAAAAATTATGTCATTGCTGACGAAGTTGTAAAATTATGACTTTTTCCCTTTTTAGCTTTCAAAATTCATTTAATTAGTTTCTTTCTTTGTTCTTTTTTTTCCCAAAAATGTTTATTTGGATCCACAAAATCATTATTCTATTATCACTTCATTGAATAACTTTCTTACAAGAAGAATCTTTCACTACCCTTTCGTCCTCTCCCCAAATAGCGTCCACCCCACTGAAAAAGACAGCTTTTTTACCAATAAAAATGGTTGCTTTGTTGTATTTCTTTTTGTTTGTGTAAATCTTTACTGGTTCAGAAAGTGTACTTTTGTTTGATTCATATTTTGAGGTAAGAAATACCAGTATTAGTGTAATATTTGAATCTATTGCTTAGTTTCTGCTTCTGGGTTGATGTTGTTTTTTTGGCAATTAAGGATCTTTTTTGGACTTGGATACATATTTTGAAGCGGTTGACTTTTGTAAATCCAAGACTTTAAATCTAGCTTAAATTTTTCATTTTTTTGTTGTTTAGGTTATGTTTAATGGTGAAGATAAATGCTAGATGATAAGTATTTATGAAGTTCATGTTTTGAAAAAAGTGAACTTTTGTTTGATTTGATTCATCTTTTAAGGTAATTTGTAGTTTGAGTGATTTATATTAATTAATTGTAGTATAAGCTGTTTTCTGGTATTGCTTTTGGTACCTGCATTGGAGCTTGAATTGGGCCCATTTTTCCATATCCAGGCTTGAAAATGAGACTTCTATTAAGGAGGAGCAACCTCATTCGCTGTACTTCCTTTTTTTTTTTTGGTGGTGTATTGCTTAGTAGCTGGAATTACACTACTAGAAGGATTTGGGTTTTCACATAAAGGAATTTTGATTGTTTTTTGGGGTTATATATTCAGAAGTTTGTGTTGGGTTGAGATTACAATTATGAAGTGGTTGTATTCTACAATTTTTTTTTTCCAGACTTTGTTAGCTTATTTATTTCCTTATCCTTTTCAAGCAATGTTAAATGCTGAAAATAAATTGATGTCATGAAGTTCCCATTTCCGTGGAAAACAAAAAGATATGGATAATGATGATTTATGAATTGACTTCTCAAGATAGGGTTTGGATTGGGTAGTATTGATGTTCGTTGAAAGTATAATTCATGGAGCAAATAATTAATGAGTCATGGTGTATGTAAGATTTTGACTAGTTGAGTGCGGAGTATTCTATACCCATTACAAGTCTCTAGCAAAGTGTACAAGTTTAGTTTAAGTATTTTTTTTTTTTTGAATTTTCAACTGCTTATTTGGTGTTATAGACGAATGCAATAGGTGTGAGAGTACCCGCTGCCTAAACTCTACAAAATCCCTCTCTTATATCTTGCAAATAAAACTGATAATTTTATACTGCAGTTGTCATAGTCAAATCTTTTCACAACTCTGAAAAGGGTGAAATGTGCATAATACACTGAGCAATGAGCTTATTTCTTGCAGGCTAATTACAGAGGTGATGCAGGGGCACAGTATTTTCATTTGAAGGAGAGGCAGGGTACGAGAAAGTATTGAGCTTGTAGAGGGTTACACGGGATATTGCTTATAATGGCTTTCAAGCCATTGGATTGGTATTGCCAGCCAGTGGCAAATGGTGTGTGGTCAAAGGCCGTGGAAAATGCCTTTGGAGCTTATACCCCATGTGGAACAAACACTCTGGTTATATCTGTTTCTTATCTAGTCCTTTTGGCCTTGTGCTTAAACAGAGTATGGAAAATGATGAAAGATCTTTCAGTCCAAAGGTTTCGCTTGAGGTCAAATTACTATAACTACTTTCTGGGTCTTTTAGCTGCTTATTGCACTGCTGAGCCCTTGTTTAGATTGGTCATGCAAATATCAGCCTTGAACATAGATGGCCAGCCTGGTATTGCCCCATATGAGGTAGGTTTCTTTCAATGATATAGTGTGTTAGTGTTATTTGTCTCTTTATGTAGTTTTGGGCAATCCTCACCTCATGATATAGTTTTTGAATTGAGTTAAGACTTAAAGGTCTGTTTTCTTATCATGATATTAGAGGCAAACCCATCTATGTCATTATGTGTCCCAGTATTGGGGTTATGTTGTCCATTCTCTAGTAGGCGTGCTGGGGTGGTAAGTGTGCCACATTGGTGGAGGGATGAGGTATATGCCTTATATGGTGTTGGGCAATCCTCACCTCCTGTGTTAGCTTTACCTCATGTGGTAACTTATGGGGTTGAGTTAGGCCCAAGGTCTACTTTGTTAACACTTAGCTTAAATATGCAACTTGTAAAGCTGATAACTTGGAATTGCATGGGTTTACCATATAAATAAAGAATAAAAGTGTGAATAAAAAAGAATGATACATCTAACTTATCCAATCTTTCTGTATCAATTCGAGGTATCTGATGTAGTAGCTGCTACTTGCTGAGATTTCTGGATGATATTTTGATCTTTCTTGCATAAGTTTCTTTTCCTTCTTTTATGAGCTGTAATTTAGGTAACTTGGTCTGCAGTTACCCTTAAACTAATGGTGCTGGTATGTTTGATATTATGCTCTCTGGTTGTTCTTCTGTTCCATTTAATGGTGACAAATGATGATGTAAGATATACTGAAAGTTGTTTCTTGGAGAACGAGTTGAGACCACAATTTTTTTCAATTCTAACAGAAAAAAATTAATCTTATGCCACTTCTAATTTTTCGTCATCTTATCATTCTTTAGATAATTTCCTTGACAATCGAGGTTCTTGCTTGGTTCTCTATACTGGTGATGACTGTTGTCGAGACAAAGGTGTATATCCGTGAGGCCAGGTGGTCTGTTCGGTTTGCAGTAATATACTGTTTGGTTGGGGACGTGGTGATGCTTAATCTTATCCTGACTGTGAGAGAGTACTATAATGAGTAAGTTGTTCCTCCCCTTAGATAGTTCTCGAACTGATACAACAAATGAAGGTTTCGCGTGCATTTGGTTTGTTATTCTCATATTTGATGTTGTTGTCTTGCTACCAGTATATAATGGGTGTTATTGTCAGTAAGCACTTGAGTAGTTTTACGCAATATGCTTGAAATTGCCAAATGCTACTGTAATTATTCCACTTCTCTGTACCCCCCTCCCCCTTAGGTTTCTTAGTGAGCTTGCATTTTTTTTCAGAGTTATAACTGCATCCTAAGCAAAATCTTGTGAATTCCCCCATGAGTATATTTTCTCAGTTAAGGTTATGATTTTATCCCCAAGTCCCCCCCACCCCCAGAAAACCCTGGCATCAAAAGAAAAAACCTGTTGCTCTTTTTTTCTACTTCAAGAACTCCATGTTACCATCTCAAAAAAAAAGTTAGTCTAAAACCTCATTCAGAGTGAAGGATGATTTCCCTGCTTGTCAACAATAGTTCTTTTCTGGAAAAGCAAAGTAAAAAAAAAGGAAGGTCCTCAAAGTAAGCTGCTGCTGTACTTCTGATGAAGATCTTTATTGAGAGTTAAAAACCTCATTTAAAGTTAAGGATGATTCCCCTGCTTGTCAACAGTAATTCTGTTTTGGTAAAGCAAAGTAAAAAAAAATGAAGGTCCTCAAAGTAAGCTGCTGCTGTACTTCTGATGAAGATATTTATGGAAACAAGCTAAAACAATAGTAGCAGACCGAGCATTGTCACTGTTTAATGCCTGCCTTTTCTGGTTGATGTTTAGGTGGCATATCAGGGTTCAATATTTTCTTTGTAGGTTTTAGTTCCAAAGCTCATAAGTTCTGAATATCTGATATGAACAGATATGCACATTAGGTTGGCTCATTCACATCTTCCTTTTTCCTTGCTAATTGAAGTTGTCTATCTTTATGTGCAGATCAGTACTGTATTTGTACATCGGTGAGGTTACTGTCCAGGTTTGTTGCTTTAAAATCTTTCATGTGCTCTAGAGTTATGTGATTATCAAGAGATGTTACTTGAAAATCTTTGCTTGGTGGTGTAAAATCATGTAAATGCGCTGTCTTGGCCTTGGAAGCACACCCAAAATCGAGAGGACGTAGGCATTAGAATAAAACAAGGGAAAGTAAGCTTAATGATTAAAATGACAATTGGAACCCACTGCAGGTTACCTGTGAAGAAAAAGTTGCTTTACCTTATTGGAGTCTTAATCTAATTTATATTTATCTCTATTTCACTGTTTTCTTTCGTATTTCATGTTTCTGGAATTTTCTAGAACAGAGAAACTTTAATAACTCCCAGAGTTTATAGTTCAAATACTTCTGAATTCTTAAAGATGGCAGTGGTTAGTCCTTTCTTGCTTTTCTTGTAGTTAAAGTAACTAGTAGCAGCATAGTGAAGAAGCTTTATTTTTTGTAAAATGGTTTTGGTATGATTGCTGAAATAGGAAAATTTGGAATCTGTGTGAGTACATTAGCAGTTACAGATTCCACTCAGAATTAAAACTTTTAATTTGCTTTAACTAAAGGGAAATACAACACAAGTTCATCAAATAGGACCAAGATCATGAGGTAATTAAAATATGTGACTGGCAATAAAACTCCTTTATGGTGTCATCATAAGGTCCCATACTATTAAAAGGAAAGTTTTTAGTTTCACAAAGTCGGCTATAAGCAATGAGTTACAGACATTCTACTTATGCTATAGTTGTGTGTAGTTCCACAAACTATACATCTTTTTAAGTCCACTGCCAAATTTAAAATTGTTATTGCAACTGCTCCCCCTTTTCAATTTATGTGTCTTTTCTTGTTAGTCTTGTTTCAAAAATAAAAATGCCACGGTTCTATATTTGCAGAGTTCTAATTCCTACATTGTCAGTTTACCCTTAATGACACTCCCTTATAAGATTGACATGATATGTTTAGGACTTCAAGATTCAAATTTCAAAGGGAATATTTGGGATGTTATACACACCTTTCGCTTAAGATCATAAGATTCAAAAGTTTTCTTTAGTCTTAAACTTCCTGCCTAGTTGAACTAAGATGCAAAATGAAACAGAGGGAATATCAAATGGGGTGGGGGTAGATGTTCACTAATCAGCCTTCCTTGTTATTCCTTATTAGTATTGCCAACAATTTTGCAGAAACCATGCAGTAATTGCTTAGTTACCAATTCTAATGAGAATGTTTTAAAAGGATGAACATTCCACTACTTTTGACATAAATTGACACTTGTTGTCATTCTAAACCATAAACTGTGAAAAGTTGTTCTCAATCAATTTGAATGGTATGTTTGGAACAACCAAGACTCCACAGAACGATGCCCACTCAATTGAGGCCCAGAATATGAGTGCTCTTTACACAATCCTGGGTCAAAATATGTTGGAAGGATGAACCAAATGAAGCTTGCAAACTAGAGGAGACAAATCCATCATTCCATGTAGGCACTCTATGTTTGGAGTGCGCTGTGTCTATCCCTGGGCTAAATAAATAATTGAATAATTCAACCTTTCATTAGTAAGATAGCTTGTATTTTTTAAGCATGGGATTGATGCAATATTTGATTTCCAATTTGCACTCTTGAAGTTAAGTATCTATTCTTATGAGGGAATCAATTTACTTATTATGTTATTGGATCTCATGGTTTTAACTTTTAAATAATTAAACCGAGTCCAATCTCATTGATTCTACTGTGTAGGTATTGTTTGGATTGCTCCTGCTGTTTTATGTTCCTGATGTGGATCCTTATCCCGGGTACTCTCCACTTCGAAGTGAATCTTTCGACAACACTGCATATGAAGAACTTCCTGAAGGCGAGCAGATTTGTCCCGAGAGGCACGCCAACATACTTTCTCGTATGTGACTATAAATTTCTCAAGCACTTGATTATTTAGGTTTCACGTCCTTCATAAGTTTGATTATGACATGAACACATATTAAGGCTGTTTAGGAATTCAGGTACTTCCCAATTGGGGGCTAGATCCTGGGAACTTGAGTACTTGACCAGATTATTGGTGCATCATCATTTGAGAAAAATAACAATTGTCTAGTGATGTGATATCTGTCTATGGATGTATATGTCCACTTATGAACTTCATCACACTTGTATCTCATTGGTGTACTCTACTTTGACCTCTTTATTTCTTGTTCCCTGGGAACTTGAGTACTTGACCATATTATTGGTGCGTCATCATTTGGGAAAAATAACATTAGTCTAGTGATGTGATAACTGTCTATGGATGTATATGTCCACCTATGAACTTCATCTCACTTGCATCTTTTTGGTGTACTCTACTTTGACCTCTTTAGTTCTTGTTTCTTGGGAGAGAGGGAGGTTTGATGAGTTCCGTACTAGTGAAAGTATGATGGTATGAGGACTACAAATATCTTATTAGTTCCAAATTCGCAGTCTCATTGTACAAAAATGTGAAATTTTCATATTATGGATGAGGTCACAATTCATATTTGACATAATATTAGCTTCTATGTGTAGAAAGACTTGGATGTAAGATTGACATAGATGAAGAAAACTTGGGGAGGAAGGAGACACTTAAAAGGATAAGCAAATTAAATTGGGAGAATTCTAGCACTTCTAGAATCCTAGATTGGTTGAGGAGAGAACTTTTCATAACCGTGCTTGCATATGAGAAAATTGATTTTCAAATCCATGCCTATGGTGCCAACAAGCTGTGTTCATCAAAGTTAAAGTATTACTTTTGTCCACAGTTGGTTCATAGGGCATCAAAGTTCCACTTTTTAGAATAGGAATAGGTTTATACTATCCTATTTAGAATAGGAATAGGAATATAAATAGTAATAGAAATAGGAATAGTAAATAGTATTCTACGTAGTAAATGATTGTATTGTAGTGTCTATAAATAGCGTCTCTATGTAATAATGTAGCTACAACAATTCAAAAATATTTTTCTCCTATATTTTTCACATGGTATTAGAGCCTCTACGTTCTGGTAAACAATCAAAGAGCTTCCGCTGTCGGTAGACGACTATTGCCCATATATGCCACCCACATATGGCCAACAATTATGTTAGCAAAAGTTGGGTCACCGTGTATCTTTCCAGTGACTATTTTCTCATATTTGATTTGTGTAAGCACCGTGTAATCATTTTGGTTAGTACTTTCTTATATCTAATAATTGTAGCATGGTGTCCTCTTTCCGGTGACTACTTTTTCATATTTAATTTGTGTAGCACCGTGCCATCTTTTCCGTGACTACTTTTTCATAATTGATTTATGTAGCACCGTGTCATCATTTCGGTGACTACTTTCTCATATTTGATTTGTGTAGCACCGTGCCATTATTTCAGCGAGTACTTTCTCATATCTTATATGTGTAGCACCGTGCCATCTTTCCGGTGGCTACTTTTTTTCAAATCTGATTTGCATAGCACCGTGCATTTCTCCGGACTACTTTTTATATTTAATTTGCGTAGTACCGTGGATTTTTCCAACTACTTTCTCATATTTGAGTTGCGTAGCACCTGTATCTTTTCAGGGACTCCTCGTGTTTGATTTGCGTAGTTCCATTCGTCTTTTCGGTGCCTCCTCAAATTTGATTTGCGTAGGGTTGTGCCATCATTCTGGCCCTACCCATATAATTTTTCTTTTTCAGTAGGGTCGTGCCATCAATCCGACTCTATCCATATAATTTCTATCTCTAGTAGGGTCGTGTCATCGTTCTGATCCTACCCTATAATTCTCTTTCTCAGTAGGGTCGTGTCATCATTCCGACCCTACTTGTATAACTTTATTTCTCAGATTGTGACCACTTTTAGCCACCAAATCTAATACTCCAGCGCATGAGCATGTTCTGGTCAGTTTTTCAGTGACTTTCTTGTTTAATATGGACTCATCTATTGATTCCAAGACGATCCATATATTTTACACCAAATTTTGAGCACTTTTCGACAACAACTGCATTGTGAAGAAGTCTATATGGAGAAACCACCTAATTTGTGCTCGGGGGTGTTTAGTAGCCTCGTGTGTTGATTACGTAAGTCACTCTATGGTCTGAAACAATCTTCTCAAGCTTGGTTGGTCCTCGTGTTGTATACATTTGTAACAAGCTAGTTAAATGACTAGTATGCACTAGCTTGAGGGGGAGTGTTAGAATATGAATAGGTTGATTCAATCCTATTTAGAATAGGAATATGAATATGAATAGTAATAGAAATAGGAATAGTAAATAGTATCCTACTTGGTAAAGGATTGTATTGTAGTGTCTATAAATAGCTCTATGTAGTAATGTAGATACAACAATTCAATAATATTCTTCTCCTATGTTTCTCACACCATTTATATGGGTAAATTTTTGTACTATGTCCTTCCTTCCTGGTAATAGAAATTGGTGTACATGACGGTAACATGATCTACTCAGCGATGGCTAAAAACCCTTTTAAGATTTAAATTTTGTTTAAGGAGTCATTGCCGTCCAGGTTCATAGGTTGGGTTTAAATGCTTATAGATAGTTAGACATATATATGCTTGTAACAAGAATAAAATCAAGGGTTGGCTTTAATTTTATATTTGTGTTGGATGGATTTGTGGAAGGTGATAATGTCAGGGAAGTTAATCTTCTCAAATTCACTGACTTTGAAGTGGGGATGGTGACCATACTTGCATTTGGTTTGATGCCTATGATTTGGGTGTTCATCCCTTGAATATTTGTGCCCTCAGATCTATGTGACCATGCTTCTGTAATTTCTTGCTAAGTTGCTCGGACTCTCCAAAAATGTTGCCGCACCCATGTTGGATCCTCAAAAATACACTATTTTTGGAGGATCCGACACGGGTGCGGCTACATTTTTGAAGAGTTCGAGCAACATATATTGCTTGCATTATAGGTGTTGCGTCTTTATATTCTAATTTGCCATGGTTCTGCTGCATCACTGGGAGCAATTGTGAGGGATAACGATTCTAGAACAATCATTTGGTTTGGTTCATTATTACCCTGTGCTCACCCAAAGGGTAGCGGCTGCAGGTTTCCCTTGTCATCAACAAAATATAATTTGGTTTGGTTCATTATTTGTCTGCTCTGCTCCCTAAAAAAAGGAAACTTACCATGGTAGCTAATCTGCTTTAGTTATTACCTCAAAGATGAATCTAAATTTATGTTTCAGAAGATATCTTCTAGATGTGGATCTGGGACATATAGAGCTCTCCATGAAAATGTGAAGTCACACACTTCATGATTGGTAAGAAAAGTGTGCTATGGAAAAGGTCTAAGAGGATGAATCATAATCAAATTTTTTATATGCATGCCTCTCAACAAGGTCACCCAAGATCTATATGGAATTCCATCTGGAAAACACAGGTTCGAAAGGAGGTGTCTTTTTGGAATGGCTGCCTAGAATGCAGCCGTCACAAAAATTTAAGGTAGAAGAGGATTGTTGTGAGCTTGCACTTTATGTGTAAAGTCATAATGAAGATGTATAGCATTTGCATTTGTACTGCTGATGAACAAATGAATTATGGATTTGTCCTTTTTTCTTATTCAGTATACATTGGTATGACCATTCTATACTAAAACTGTAAGAGTATCTCTGGTAAGTGGAGGTTGAAGTAGATAGAAGTATGGAAGCAGGGAAAGTAGGTGTAGGTCCCCTCTTTACTTTTGATTGTTTATTCGGAGAGGAAAGACTAGACAAGGTTCTAAAGCTGTTGACAGTTCTCCATAGAGTGTGAAGAGTTACTTTGTATCTTTATTGTAATTTTAGTGTCAAGAGAAGATACTCTTGCTTATAATAGTTAGATTCTTTTTTGAAGCTTATGGCTAAATCTGTGTATTATAAAGCTGTTGGTTCCATCTTGGTGTGCCTATTAATGCAATTACATTAACTTATTTAAGAAAGAAAAATGTGTATGAGTAACTTATTTAGAAGAAACAGAGGTATAAATGAATGGCATATCTGTAATCAATTTCCCCCTTTCTATCAGCACACAGCTACAAGAGACCTGATATTTGCCGCTCACTTTCTTATGCAGAAATTCTTTTTTCATGGATGAATCCTCTTATGCAACTTGGTTATAAAAGACCATTAACAGAAAAGGATGTGTGGAAACTGGATACTTGGGATCGGACTGAAACTCTAAACAACTCGTAAGGGTGCTCTTTTCTTCTTTCTTCATTTATGATTTCATTTAATCCCAAGAAGCGAATTACTTATTGGGAAAAGAATCAAATTAAATTCGATGAAGCAGATATATTAACACTCTGATAAACTATTTAGGTTTCAAAAGAGTTGGGCAGAGGAGTCTCAAAGACCTAAACCATGGCTTTTACGAGCATTAAACCGAAGTCTTGGAGGAAGGTAAATACGTTGTCTAATGTTTCGTGCTTCTGGTTTGCTGATTATTCTTACATACCAAGATATACATTGCTCAATCAGTTGATATTTTATGTTACTAAGCATTTTGCCATCTTTCAACTTTTGCAGGTTTTGGTGGGGAGGCTTCTGGAAGGTAGTTGGTTCTCCTGTTGCATCCTGTCTGTTTATTAATACTTCTTGAATTTTTTCAGAGAATAATAATCAGAATGCATCACGTAAAAGCTTTATGCTTGTCTGCTTGAACTGTACTTTTATGTTACTAGTTTAAGGAAGTGGGCAAGTTTGATCTTTGGACTTAGGAGGCTCACTTCTGAAACCATATCTATATCTTCTCGTTATTACATTGAATTCTAGAGTACTATGTTGCATGTTTGAATATTGGCTTATGCTTATGTATTAGTAACTGTGCTTTTTGATAGTTGATGCCCAGAAGTACCCATATTTGCAAGGAATGTGCCTTTCCATATTAAAAATTCCCTGATCCTTTAGGGAATTTTGCTAACCTACCACCTTTATGTAGTAGGTTAGCATTGTACTCATTTTTCAACTTCCTTAAATGCCCATAATATTTACAGTCAGCACATAAAATAGGGACTGTTTGGTCTTTCACCAAAATTTTCAATTTCTACCCAATTTCTAGAATCTTAAACTTCCTCGTAACACCAATTGTTTCCCATTGTTCCCGCTGTCTTCCACTCCAATTGTTGCCGCCACGGTCACTGTTATGAAATAAAGTAACAAAGTATCTAATTGTTTACCCATTAAAGAATTTAACTTCTCAGCTACCAATTATTGGTTCTGATGTTTCATGGTAGCAGTAACAACAAACTACAAATACCAATAATATCGAACTCTTCACACCATTGATGGATGCTTCAACTCCATTATTTGTTTCAATGTTGATTTTCATGTCTCAGAATATGATCAGATGTGGCATTACTGATTTGAATTTCACCTGCGCCATTTTGCTTCTGGGTCCAACTCCAATAAACCCATCTCTTAAAGTTATAACTTGTAGAATCCTAGTTTCTGTTATGATGTTTTAGAAGTGCCAAAAATATCCTCTGTAACAATCAGACCCGTCTTGGGAAGGCATTAATGCAGGGTTCTGCAGAGCTTGTGTCGACTGGAATTGCAAAGAAGGAAAGGATATTTTGGTGAAAGACGAAAAACTCCCCACAATTTGTGCTGGAAGGAAGAAAATAAGGGCATTTTGGAGGAAACATAAATGGGTACGGTGCTAACCTACTACATGAATGTAGTAGGTTAGGAAAACCCTATATGTGTGTATACACACACACACACATTATATGTATATATAGCGTGCTTATGGGAGTTATTGTACTTTGATCTTGAAAGAAAACTAGGGACACTAGCCCCCAAGGCCTAGCTTGAGTGGCAAAAAGGTGGAGGATTGTGGCTTAGGTCATAGGTTCAATCCCCACAGCATGCAAAGTGAAGCCCAGTATTTAAGTGGAGAAGGGCGGGCCCATTATCTACCGAGTTTAGAAGGCTGTGATTGGTCCAAAGGGTGGGTCACAAACGGATTTCTCGGTTATCAAAAAAAAAGAAAGAAAGAAAACTAGGGACACTATCAATGAAAGTTAGATCATTTTGTGGAATTTAATGTATATGTAGTAGTAATAATAATAATAATAATTATTATTATTATAATTTTAGATGTATCAATAAGTTTAGATTGCTCGCATCAATAACATAGAGATGTAGGGACACACATTCATGTGCACATGTGTATAATTTTATGTATGCAGCACATTCATAGTTCTATATCTACTCAATTCCTTTTTCCCTTCTCTCTATCACCTTACATAAGTTTTAGCTTTCTGAAGAACGTGTATAGAATATTATGTATTTTTAGTTAATTTGACTTTGTAAACACCAACATCTGTTGTCTGACAAATTTATGTATTTATCTACTGGATCAACTATGAGGCATACTGAAAACATGTTGAAGTTGCACTTGTTTTCTTGCGTTGTGAGTATTTAGTTGAAATACCAAATTTGTAACTTTTTGTTGTTTGTTTCCAACATGTAGATCGGCAATGATGCGTCCCAGTTCATTGGACCACTCATTCTAAACCAACTCTTACAGGTAAAAAACAATTGCACATTCTGCAAATTGATACTTGTAAGGACTTTTAACCAGGCCCCTTTTGTGGCCTGAGAAAAAAGACGGTTTACCAATGTCTTTTAGTATCATATTTTATATTATATTTGCTTTGATGACAAGAGTAGTTGTAGATTGGTGATGAAGTTTTAGTAACTCCTAACAAGTTTTAGGTTCCATCTTAATTTAATCCTTTTATACCTTCACCTTTAAATTTTTTAGAATGATCTCCACCTAACTTATCATGTATTTGGCATTTGGAATGCAGCAGTAAGTACGGAGGTTGTGTGTAAGACAAGAAAAGTGGGTTAAAGGCTGCAGTCTAGATAGTAGGATATGCAAAACACACACATATATTTTTAGTTGGTTTTCATGTATTTGGAGGCAAATAGGGATGTAGTAAGGACATCTCTCTTTGTTCTGATCCTGCAGCAGCCTTGGTGTGATGTGTGGTTCTGTAATAGTTTTATTTGGAACTTTTGGAAAAGTTTTGAAGTGATTACCAACTTTCTAGAAGCCCGAGACTATCACGTAGTTATTGTTATTTTTGGTAATCATCGTTGTTATTACCTCCTTTTTGCTTTGTTTGGCTATAAATCTTATTTTATATGCTTATAAATGAATCTTATTGTTTACTCTTTGAATTGCGATTCATTTTGTTTGTACTTGATATGCATTGATGTGCGTCCTTGGTGTCAGGAACCAAGATGAATTAATATCTTCCCAAAAGTGGTGATGTTGTTCTTTATTGTTTACATTTCTCTGATGTGCATGATCAGGTTAACAAAGTCAATTGCCGCCATTATGTGAAATTAGCTTATATAAGTGGTAGTTTTCAATACAAACAATGTCCATGCTCGACATGACCATGTTTGGAGATGATCTGATTTATGATTTCAGTCTTGTTCTTTTAAAATTTTCTGACATCTAATCACAGTCCTTGTATGTCCATCCAACAGTCTATGCAACGAGGTGATCCAGCATGGATAGGCTACATCTATGCAGTCGCGATTTTTATTGGAGTGGTATGACTACTATACCAACCTGTGGTGGACACACCAAGATACTGACTTGTGCTCATTCGACAATTTTAAAAATAATTTCTTCAGACTGTTTCATTGTACTTTACTCTGTAAAACCAAAACCTTATGCAGTGGAAACATCAAACAATTTGGCATGCTTAAAGGTCCTAGTACTAGTGTTTGATGAACCTATAGTCAGACTTGATGTGTAGCTGCCATATGTTTGTGGGCTTTTTGGTCTGATTTAAAAGAAATTGTATGCAAATAGCTGGAGGCTATATGTCTTAACTTCCTCCACGCTAATGCTCTTTAGTTTTTCCCTTTTTTTACCTACTGAGAGTGTGATTAGGACCTTAGTTTTTCTCTTAAATAACTTTAGCTGACTCTCTTCCTCTCACGGCCTCTGGCTGACGCTATTTCAATATGTAGCTGTGGTTCTGACACTATTTGAGTACAAATTTTCTTCTAGGTGGTTGGTGTTCTCTGTGAAGCGCAGTATTTTCAGAATGTCATGCGTGTTGGATATCGCCTGAGATCTACTTTGGTAATTCAGATTCCTTCTACATTCTATAATCCCCTCTTCTTTGTTTTGCCTAGGTTACATCTAGAGGTGACATTGATTTTTGTATTGTTGAATTATGTGACACAATTTGGATATATCACCAATCTTCTTCGTCCTTCTCTGTTTCCATTTTCTGTGCTCCCTTATATATGAAGTATAATTTCAAGTGATAGTTAGTATTTGTTATGATGCTTATTCTTTTTCCTTTATGTTTTACCTAACATGCAATGCTTGGCTCTCAGATCTTTCTTATTTAGGAGCTATCAGGATTCGTAGGAAGCACCGTCTCCTGTACTTATAATTATGTTTTGGCCACAGTCCTTGTTTATTTGAATTATGTTTTGCCCATAGTCACCTAACACAAAATAGACTGTAGGTATATGCTAATGTTTTGCAATCAAGTAATTTCTTTTACCCATTAAAGCCAATTTCTTTTTTGTCCAATTTTGGTACATTACAGAGGTTCTGTAGAATGTAGATCAATTTCTACACTAAGCATTAAAATTTCCTCGTATTGGAAATACTTTGTCAGGTCATCTGTTGGAACTGTCTTTTAATGTGACTATTGATATGACTTGTGAGTCAAAGTGGCCTCTTGATATGACTTGCATTTATGCATCATCTTGTTGCTTGTTTTTGAGTTATTAGATTAGTTTACTCATTGCTTCTCGCAGACTCCTTATATGTTAACAGCAGCATCTTTCTGTGTCCTTGCTAATATAGAATATAGAACTTATCAACTAGTTCCCATCTAATTCTAGAACTTTATAGATCATTGTTGATGAGCGGGTGGAAGGATTATGATTATGTCCAATTGCTTTTGTAGATTGCAGCAGTTTTCCGGAAGTCTTTGAGGTTGACCCATGAAAGTCGGAAAATTTTTGCATCGGGAAAGATAACCAACTTGATGACAACAGATTCTGAAGCACTTCAGGCATGTTGGTTGTATTACTGCTGATATTATTTGGTTCTGCAGTCTTTTTTTTACAAGTTGAATATTCGATGACATTACTTTCTAGCTGGATAAGAGATTGCCGCACCCGTGTCGGATTTTCCAAATATACACTACTTTTGGCGAATCCGACATGCACCCGTTGACATTTTTGAAGAGTCTGAGCAACATAGCATAACATCACTAAGAAAATGCATACAAAAAATGCTTGAGAATGGACACTTATTGCTTATTTATGAGAGATAAAGTATGCTAGAAGCCCCAACTTGTGGGACTACACTTGGTATGTTGTTGTTGTCATGTAGAAAAATCAATTTACAAAAGTACAAAAAAATTTATGACAATCAAACTGAATCCTTGAAAGTAATTTTGTTTTTCATCTCTCTATCAATATCACAATCATTGCAGGCATGAACCATCCTGAATTAGATGCTATCCAGGAAAATTCAGAATCCTGTCACAGGATATAATTGAATTTACGCACTAAATACATAAGGATAAGATATGTCACTGGAGACTTGCATGGAAATGCATCTTAAGATACTGACTGCTTTGCTTGTGCTAGCTAGTATGTCTTTTGCTAGATCTCAGACTCGATGATAACTCTCCTTTGGGAGCATAGAAGGTTGACTGAATACATTGGCAGATGGAATAAATATTTAAGTTTTTCTTCCTCTATAAGTTTACACTTTCGATGAGGTACACAATTTAACATGGTATAAAAGTACACAGTTTCTGGGTTAAAACTTAAAAGTTCAGTGCGTACCATTACACAGAATACTCCCATATGCGAAAGTTAAAAGAATCAGGTCCATGTGTGCGGGTTGCATTAAGATATATGAATACATAAAATTTGCTTCATTAAAGTTAAAATTTTAAGATGAAATGGTACACCCATCTACTGAACACAATATTATTACCATTTGATGCATTTGTGTACCACCACTGAATGACTTCTTTTGTTTTTGTTTTTCTGAAACTGAATCAGTCAGTAAGATTCCTTGAAATAGAGCAAATATCCAAAGTTCTAAAACAACTTTCACCAATTCCAACTTACAAAACAACCAATATTACTACTATGGCTCCTATAAGAAACCACACTAATCACACCAAAATAGAGTCCCCAACAAAAAAATATCCCTTGGCAACCATAGTAATCATTCTTGTTTTTATTAATGAAGTAAAGAAATTTCATTGATGGCATCAAGAAGATGCAAAATAAAAGAACAGAAGGATGCTAAATTATATAAAAAAAAGGTGTTGGCTCCAAAACATACTAGCTATAGCTCTAGGGAGCTAACAAAATCCAAAAAGGTCTTGGGGGAATTTACAGGGGAGCGCTTGCACCAACTATAGAATAACAAAATACATTTAGACTTGAGTATTGGATTAGTAGTTAATAAACCATCAAAACATCTGCTGTTCCTTTCTTCCCATACTACCCGGGAAAATCATGCTGGAATCGTATTCTAGATTTTCTTGATGGGTTTACCATAGAAAGTTCTACTCTGTCTCTTGAGTGCATACACAACATCAATAGTATTGACCGTCTTCTGATGAGCATGCTCAATATAGGTAACAACATCATGAATCACATTATCTAGAAAATCACTCACGTGTCTCCCTGTAGATAATCCCACTGATATGCTTCACTCCTTCTCTCTGAGCCAAAAGCCTGATGGACTACTTTGTGATACCTTGAGTGTTATCAAGGAGGACCTTACAGTGTCATTTTTCTCTTCTATTTCCCAATCATTTTCCTTCCTTTTCTGCTACCCTACATGTTTTCTCAACCATGAATTTCTCTGAAATTGAAGTTCTGGATCTCATAGGGTGTGTAAAGAGATGGCAGTGAACATCCTTGTACGAAGATGATGCATATCCTATTAATTTCTCTGTGCCTAGACTAATTAAAATCCCGTTTTAGATGTGATTGTTTTGCTGTGTTGACATTGGTGCCTTTCTTATTTCTCCAGCAAATATGTCAGTCACTTCATACTATTTGGTCAGCTCCTCTTCGGATCATTGTTGCATTGGTTCTTCTTTACCAGCTTTTGGGGGTTGCAGCTCTTATTGGTGCACTTTTGTTGGTTCTTATGTTTCCCATACAGGTAAGGAGCTTTACTTTTCCTCTTCTCACTTTACAACATTTGAACATTTGTCTTGAAGATATTTCCACTTTTTTATTTTGTACCTGAATTTGGAGGATAATGCTTAGGAGAGCACTTTCTAGGAACAAGAAGAAAAGGAGTTGTTTCTGTAATTAAAGGCAAATGCTTTTACACCCGAGTTCTTTCGGATCATGTGCTTATGCTAATAGGATTATCCAAAATGGTTTTTATTCAGTTGAAGGTTATCAAATATAATATAATTATGCAATAGGGGAAACAGCCCATACAATTTGTATAAAGATAATAGATAATTTTACTCAACATGGGTCATTGTGAAAGTCATTTACATGACTGGAATATGACATGTGTTCAAAAACTACTCTAGTAAATCATTTAAAGTAATAGTGGTTACTTTTAAGGCACCGACAAATATCTTAATGGCTAAAGTATCACTTGTGCCCAAGAAAACCGGTCTGATGCAATCCTGTACAGTAAAGGAGGAGGTTCACATATGAGTGCTTGATGTTGAGGGTATTTAGTGAGAGATTGTGATGGATACAAGTAACAGCTCTATTTTCCATGTTGACTGGAATCAAAGGTGCTGATTGTAGGGTATTGATGGTTCATATGTTTGAAGTAAAGAATTTCCTATGCAGACGTAGAATATCCTTTAGCAGGACTTGTACCCTAATATATCCATTACCCGTAGTTTGAGCAGGACTTGTACCCTATTATATCCATTACCTGTAGTTTGAAAAGTCTCGCCCATAATTTCACTGGTAAAGGATTCACCTGCCTTATATCGCTCAGAATAGATTGCATACTCTTTTTTGTTTGTGGAATAGCTTGTAATTCAGGATCTACTGGATACATTTATCAAAGAAATTCTTAATTTACCTGATTAAAAAAAAGGACTGCATAGAATTTAGGTACAAAACTATTTAATTCTTGTAAATTCAGTGTTCATTTTCTTTTTCTACTTGTTCCATTTTTTGTGCGTTTAAAGTATGCACAACTATTCTTGATATCCTCCATTCCCATGTCACAGGATTGTCTTGCTATTTTCCTTTTCTTTTTTGATAAGTTCTCTTGCTATCGTCTTTAATGAAAAAATATTTGGGTTATGCAGACATTTGTAATAAGCAAGATGCAGAAACTGACGAAAGAAGGATTACAGCGAACAGACAAGAGAATTGGTCTCATGAATGAAGTATTGGCTGCAATGGACACAGTCAAGTATAGTTCATTCGCAGAAGCATGCTTGAAACCCTTAAATGTACTATCCAGTTCAATGATTTATAACTGTAGTGATATGAATTTTTCAGATCTTATGCATGGGAGAATAGTTTCCAGTCCAAGGTTCAAGATGTTCGAAATGAGGAGCTGTCTTGGTATAGGAAAGCACAATTACTAGGAGCGGTATGTTGTGAGACTTTTCTGTTTCAAATTAACCAGAAGCATGAATTGTGTTTTTTTCAGAAAGGAAATATTATTGTGCCTTCTGTGGAGGTTAAGCAGAGTTGCAATATGTTGTATTACCCCAAGAGTAAAGCTTGAATCAACTATACTACCCCTCATTATGGTGCTCGGGATCTTAAAAATTAACACCAGGTGCATGTTTGGTACTCCAAAAGTAGTCCTTTTTTTGGAGGATCCGACACAGATGCGGTAGCATTTTGGGAGTGTCGAGTAGCATCATGCCCCTAACCTAAGACCATATATTTACACATTTATTTGTATATAAACAAAACTGCCTGAATGCAAACAGTTTGCTTCACCTTGGCACACAGCTGGTCCTTGCTGTTAGAAGAAAGGAATACCAATACTGCTATTGAAAAATTACTTATCATTCTTGATTTCTCCTTCATTTTTTTCCTCTTGACTTGAGTCTGATATCCTCTTTGTTTTTATTCATTTCAGTTAAATAGCTTCATTCTGAACAGTATTCCTGTTGTGGTGATTGTCATCTCATTTGGCGTGTTCTCCCTACTCGGAGGAGATCTAACACCAGCAAGGGCATTTACATCTCTATCGTTGTTCGCAGTGTTGCGTTTTCCGCTCTTCATGCTTCCTAATATAATAACACAGGTTCTCTTTGTCAAATGTTTATTCACATTCTGATACGGGATATAAATAGCGTCACCGCCTTTTCAATTATTGAAGAACTCTCGATTTGCTGGATCTGTTTTTGAAGAATCCCTGTTGTATCATTTATTCTAGCCTGTTAGAAGATAGACTAATTGGTAGTTCATTCGTCGTGCTTGAGTATTGTTTCATTTTCTATACAATCAAATGTCTCACCTAAAACCACCCCTCCCCATGAAAATAAAGAAAAAGGGGAGAATTGAACAAATTGTTTGTCATTTCTAACCATCTTAATTTTAGGTCATAGCTAAAATTAGCCAGCAGTGAGGTCATTATCAGATACTAATGTTATGTGTTTAGGCGAATAATGTTTAGATGCCAGAGACTTGTCCTTTTGAAAACTCGCCATAATGGCCAATAACTAACTTTTTTAATCACCAAATATATTGTCGGATGCGCTGATGTGTTCATTTTTATTCTACCTTATTGGCTTATCACCAAAAAGTTGGCTGGTTAAATATGTCACCTTTAAGTCTCTGATTTAAAAATAAAATAAATTATTCCACCTTTTCATTCTTGCTTGACCTTTTTCTATTCTGTAAGATTATAACAATGTTAGTTTTTCTTTTTACTCAAGAATTGTTGTGGTGACAATATTTCGTATGCACTTCGTACTTCATTAATTCTATTGAGTTGTACAATAACAGCGAAACATTCAATGCATTTTGAGAAAAGAGGAACTAGCATTCTTTTTTTCCTTTTCCTCTTTTTTTCTCTTTGAACTTTTTCTTAAATTTTTTACATGAGCAAGGGAAAGCAAAATCTATGGGATCATCCTTCATTCAGCTGTTTGTTTAATTTACATAGTTCCACATATGTTCTGCATTTTGCAGGTTGTTAATGCAAACGTATCGTTGAAACGTCTAGAAGAGCTTCTCTTAGCTGAAGAGAGGATACTTCTTCCAAATCCACCTCTTGAGCCTGGACTTCCAGCAATTTCAATCAAGAATGGATGCTTTTCATGGGAATCAAAGGTTTGCAGATTAGTCAATGTCTTTTGTTGCCAGGAAAAAAATACACTTAGTTGCAAACAAAATTATGGTAGCCTTTAGCTGCATCCTATGTTTTTTCACATAAACAGAAGTGGCTAAAGACATAACATATACTTATCAGAAGGAAGAAAAGAATAAAGTATAAGTAGATATACATTTGTTCATAAATAGGTACACCTCCCTCTTTCCCCTTTTCTTGTTTTTGTTAAAGAATGACAAAAGTCCACATTGGTGGTTAATGAGATGGGTGGACTCTTTATAAGGCTTGGGCAATCCTCCTCCCTTTGAGCTAGCTTTTGGGGTGTGAGTTAGGCCTAAAACCTAATTTAACATGGTATCAGAGCAGGACCCATCTCACCCAATGTTGGGGTCCTCCAAAAATCAAAATACCCACGCACCAGATGTTAAGCACTGGGCGTGAGGTGGGGTGTTAAAGAATGACAAAAGTCCCACATTGGTGGTTAATGAGATGGGTGGACTCTTTATAAGGCTTGTGCAATCCTCCTCCCTTTGAGCTAGCTTTTGGAGTGTGAGTTAGGCCTAAGACCTAATTTAACAATTTTCTTCCTCTCTTTAAGGAATCTGTTCATAGCTTCATATGAAAATCCTATCCTTCTCCGGAAACCTTACATATCTTGCATAATTGTTTTTGCTTTCCTGAAAGATCCTCTCCAAGTAATTTAATTCCTTTTTCAATACACTATGAGATATTTTGAGAACAAGAGCTGCTCTATGGAGAAGATGAAGCTGACATGTTTAGCTCCTTTCTACTTTTGGTGTAAACATAAATATCCTCATGAAGATGAGGATATCCCTAGTATCTTAGAGTCCTTAATGAGTTCATAGGAAAACAACAATACTTTTGTATTTCTGATTGTAAGTATTTACTGGAATACGTCCTGAGTAGTCCTGTTTATAATACAAGTTAGCTTTTTTTTTTTTTTTGAGAATTGGTAAACATTGTATTCTTCAGCATTAAGGAAATGCTGGGGACCTTAAAAATTCAGAAAAGAACAAAAAGCATAATACTTACAAGGATCCTAAGAGTTCTAAAAGTTGATCTGAATCCTCTAATCCTATCTCTTTACACCAAAATATAGAGATACAATGCAATTCCATTTAACCTTGTGAATGGAATTGGATATATCTTCAAAATTCCTACTATTCCTCTCCTTCCACACTGTCCACCAAATGCAATGTGGAATCAAATTCCACCAGGTCTTCTGTCTCTTGCTACCTCCTCTCCTGATCCAACAACTAAGTAAATCAGTTGTATGTTCGGGCATAGTCCATTTCACTTCTAAATAGTTGAGAAACATGGACCAAATTTCTCAAAAAATACACTATGACCTCAACTATTTACTTCCACAATCACGACTACTTGGTAGCACATTATACATTGTTAATGAATTTGGTTCTCGTCATTCTTTGGGGAACAAATAAAATTTGAACATTATCTGGTACTGCAGCTCCTTGGAATTGATCTGGTATGCTGGGAAGTGATGTGGATGGAGTATGCTTGAGCAAATAGCTTGTTGCTTTGTGATTTAGCCATGGTGTCCTAAGAGAATGATGCTATCTTCAACCTTACCCTTGTCAAAAAAAAAAGAAAATAGAATGATGCTATCTTGTACCACATTTAGTTAGGTGCAGGATATTTGTGTGAGGAATAAAGGAGAAAAGTGTTATTGAATTGTGCTGACTACATTATTTACCCAATAAATAAATAAATTTGCTGACTACATTATTAAACTGAGCCCTATTCATAACTACATTATGTTTTTTTCCATGTAGCAAACTATATGCAATCTTATTCCTATTCCACTTCTAACCCTACCCCTCAAGCTAGTGCATATAAGTCATATGTATCGAGCTTGTTATAGACGTAACTTATATGAGGGAACAATGAGGGACTTGGTGAAAATATGTGCAAGTTGATCACCTGACTTCAAAAATTTCGTAACATCTCCTAAGAGTATCTTTAATCTGACGAAGTGACAATCAATTTCAATGTGCTTAGTCCTTTCATAAAATACTGGATTTGATGCAATATGAAGGGCCGTATGATTATTACACATAAGTTCCATCTAATTGATTTCTCCAAATTTTAGTTCTTTGAGCAATTGTTTAATCCAAACTAGCTAACAACATGATATGATCATTGCTCGATATTTTGCTTCTGCACTAGATCGAGATTCTGCATTCTGTTCCTTTTTTTGCTAAATTTGGAAATTAGTGGACTTACTGTTATCTTGCAATGTGCAGGCAGAAAAACCAACATTGTCAAATATCAATTTGGATATCCCAGTTGGTAGTTTGGTAGCTATTGTTGGGGGCACTGGAGAAGGAAAGACATCGCTAATCTCGGCAATGCTTGGAGAGGTTCCTGCCATTACTGATTCAATGGTTGTCATAAGAGGAACAGTTGCTTATGTACCACAAGTTTCATGGATTTTTAATGCAACAGTAAGTGCCCTGTCTAAGCGTAACATACTTAGGCGTGAAGGTTCATCTTATAGGCGCTTTTGACTAAAGATATTTGGTATCGTATATCACTTGAAGTGCATATTTACGTTCTACAGGTACGTGAAAACATACTGTTTGGTTCTGCAATTGATGCTGCAAGGTATGATAGGGCCATCGATGTGACCGCATTGCGGCATGACCTTGAATTGCTTCCAGTAAGCTTACCTGCAAAAGTTATCTAATCAATATATTTTAGATAGTTATCTTCCTTATGATCTTTTTTTGTTTTTATTTTTCAACAAGGACAATCTTTCTCTAGTGTCTTGCTCAACTTTTAATTGCGTTTTGGTCTAGGGTGGTGATCTCACTGAAATTGGTGAGCGGGGTGTCAATATTAGTGGAGGGCAGAAGCAACGAGTTTCCATGGCTAGGGCTGTTTATTCTGATTCTGATGTTTGCATATTTGACGACCCTTTAAGTGCTTTGGATGCTGATGTGGGCCGTCAGGTAACCATTTTACTTTGATGAAAACATGAGGGATCCAAAGCAAGATTCTTTCACTTTTTGTTTTTGTTACATTTTCCTGATGCAGTATGTTTCTGAAATGTTTTGACTATATAGTTTTGTGGCAACTGTAATTCCTATGTATAAACACTTGTTGTAATGTATGATTACCAGGTTTTTGAAAGGTGCATCAAGGGAGAACTGAAAGGAAAAACCAGAGTTTTAGTCACAAACCAGCTACACTTTCTTTCACAAGTGGACAAAATCATACTGGTGCATGATGGTATGGTGAAAGAGGAAGGAACCTTTGAATATCTCTCAAATAACGGGATACTATTTCAGAAACTGATGGAAAATGCGGGGAAAATGGAAGAGTATACAGAAGAGAAGGAAAATGATGATGATGAAAATGACAATGACAATGACAAATCTTCAAAACCTGTTGTTAATGGTGAAACCACTGGGGTAGCTAAAGAAGTTGGAAAAGATAAGAAAGAAGGAAAATCTGTTCTTATCAAGCAAGAGGAACGGGAAACTGGTGTAGTGAGCTCGAATGTTCTAATGAGGTAAGATCGATACTGGCTAAAGTTTATACAACCTTTTCAGTTTTCTACATAAATCTATGTGTGTGTGTGTATGTATATATATGTGTGTATATACACACACACACACACACATATATATACATAGAGAGAGAGAGAGAGAGAGGAAGGGGATTTCAGTTTGTGTGGAGGTAGCTAAACACTTTTCAATACTAAGACACTCGTGTAGAAAAGGTTTCACAGGCAATCATTTCCGGTATTTATTATCTTGACTGATAAATTTGCTTAACTGTGAGTTCCATATCCAATCTTTAAGTGAAAAACTAGTTTACCTGAAGCTGTTGGGGTTTCTTTGGCATAAAATAGTTGTATTTAGGCTTAATACAAAGAGCTCTCATTTCATTCTATCCTGATATGCTTTATGTGTCAAGAATGAGGACTACATATTAAAGCTTTTGTCCAGTTTGAAGACAGTTTTTTTTTTAATAACCGTGGTGTCCGGGCCAGCTTGCATGCACCTGGACTAATTTCATGAGATATTGTCATGTCCCAAAAATACCCCATTGACGTGATTGGCGCCCGACACACACCACTGGTCAGGCGAGCCCAATTTCCCTACCATAACCATTATTTTGCAGCATTTAACCAATTGAATAAGTCCCAAACAGTATGATATTAATCACTAACAATTAGGTTCTTAAAAATATTATTTTAAAACTCTTACCCAAATCCCACACTAAACCATGGAGCATCTAAGAGAATTACAAAAGACCAAGACCCGCATGTGAAATCCCAAAAGTAATGACATCAACAAATAAATGATAAAGACGCTTCTGGTAGCCTCCACAAACAATGCGACTGTTCACCTCAATAAATAGATCAACTCTAGCGAACTCGTCAACTGTAAGCTTCGTTGTCACCAATAGTATCTGCATGGACATGCAAGTAAGCAGTGAGTTATACGTAAATATATCCCAGTAGGATCCTCAACCCTTTGAGTACTCCTAGAACAAGTTCTAGAAAATACAAGCACGCAACGAGCACAAAAATAATATACACATGAATTATATCATAATGTAATACTCAATAAGGTCCAAAGAAAAGTGCAGCTGGCACACATATCTTAACATAATTTACACTGAGGACTTGCCATAAACAACAGTGAGGGAAATTAACACAACGCCCCAACAATCCACGGCAACATATATAATGCCCCCAAAGTATACCCCAACATGTTTAGCCCCCTAACATATCATGGCAGGATGTGTATGCCCCAAACATATTATGGCAGCATGTGTATGCCCCTAATTTATAGTATATATAGCACAACAACGAAGGAATGATACCAACGCCATGGCACAAGGCCACACCACAATTCACTTATTAAATACTTTAATATTTTGTCACAAAACAATACATTTGCGGTTGGTCAAAGACCATCAATTTTTGCCAAGCACATGCTTGTCCAAACACATGGACTAACATACAAAACACATTTTTAAAGTAGGTTTTGAAAAGCAAATATCAAAGCTTACCGTCTCACTTACCTCTAATTAACAACTCAAGCACCCTTTTTTGATAAAGCAGAACTACGCTCTTGGATCACGTAAATTACATAAAAACGGATTTAGAATGGTCAAAAACCCTTGGGTGAAAATTCTCTTTATTTTTGGAGCCAGTCGAATCCATGGTCAAAGGTTAACCCAAAAAGTCAACTCCAGTCAGCGGGTCAGATTTCCCAAACCATGACCACAACCAGATTTTCATCGGTGAGATGATTCTAGGACACTAATCCAAAATCATTTTTTTGTAGCATTTTCCCTTTGAAATCAATGATTGAAGTTGAAGAAACCTAGGACTAAGCTTTCTCAATTCCTCGTAATTTCTTCATGTTTCCACCGTAAAAATCTTCTCATAATCACATAATAAACTAAAATAACAGATTAGAGTCATTACCTTGATACTTTGGGTTGAAAATCCCTATTTCTCTCTCTGCTTTTCTCCATTTTTTCTCCCTTTCTTTTCGTTTCTCTCACTATGTTTTCCTCTTTTTCTTTTCTTGTGTTCTGCGTCTGCCAATTTTTAATTTCTCACGTCTTTAGCTCTTTTTCCTTTTTGAGCTTGGGCCACTCTTTTTTCTTACTTTTCTCGATTCTCATTTTCTTTTCTTTTATTTAAATTATCAAATAAACCTTAAAATGTGGATTATTATAGATAAAGCTACCTCCTACCAGCAACAAAAAAATAACTTGATGTTTTTGTCTCCGCTAGGATTTGAACAGTCAATGAAATCTTCTCCATGGAAAATTTTCTTTTAAACAGAAGTGCCCCTTGTTGCTTTACTATTTTTATAGGGAGAATCAAACTAATTCTTCAAATTAGAGCAAATTTTAAAGAAGTTACATTCTTTGTTATACATCAGCATTTTCCAAGCCTATTGTTATCACATGCCTTTGTGTACTGATTTAGATTGTTTTCAACTCATGTTGCAGGTACAAAAATGCTTTGGGAGGTTCTTGGGTGGTTCTTGTTCTATTTATGTGCTATTTCTTGATAGAAGCTCTCCGTGTTGGGAGTAGCACATGGTTAAGTTTTTGGACTGACCAAAGTAGTTCAACGAGATATAGTGCTGGCTTTTACAATCTGATTTATTCACTTTTGTCTCTTGGTCAAGTATGTAATCATTAGCTCATAGCTTTTGTCTGTCTCTGTTTTCTTCCTACTGATTCAAGATATTTTTGATATTCTTGTATGCTGAATAAGTCAGTAGACTTCATTATCTAACGAAGGGGAATTTTTTTTCTTCTAAATATTGTCTATATTATTTGCATATCAGGTTATGGTAACTCTCATGAATTCATTTTGGCTGATCACATCGAGTCTTTATGCCGCCAAGATGTTGCATGATGCTATGCTTAATTCTATTTTAAGAGCTCCAATGGTCTTCTTCCACACAAATCCACTTGGGAGGATTATCAACAGGTTTGCCAAGGATATAGGGGACATAGATAGAAGTGTTGCACCCTTTGTAAGCATGTTCCTGGGCCAGGTGTTTCAGCTTATCTCAACATTTGTCCTAATTGGTATAGTGAGTACCATGTCTTTATGGGCAATAATGCCGTTGTTGGTCCTTTTTTACGGAGCCTATTTATATTATCAGGTATGTGGAAAACTAATACTCTATCTTTTATATTTCATGTTTCTGAGATCTAATTTCAACTGTTTTATAATAATGTGTCCAGTATGCTCATGCGTTCATTTTATTGAGATCTAAGCATGAGGTTACTCTTTCTGAATAAAAACTAGCAATTGTCATTACTCAGGATGCATCACACATACTTGGTCCATAATTTCGTTTAATTATCATGCCCATACTATTTGAATAAAGTTGCACCCTGACATGTCCTGGTCATGTTATGTGCCATGTTTGAGTCCTCTAGTGGAGGGGAGTGAAAATAATCTTGGTTAATGAAAATGGATATGTTACCTTAACTTGTGTCTGGCTGATTGCAATTGGTGGATGGATTAACTTCAATTAAGCCTCCCCTTTGGTTTTTTCACTTTGATTTTTGTCCCTTTTCTATTTTAATTCTACTTATTATTCGCTCAAAACAACCTGTAACTTGCAGAGCACTGCTCGTGAGGTGAAGCGTTTGGATTCCATCTCCAGGTCTCCTGTCTATGCACAATTTGGTGAAGCGCTAAATGGTCTTGCAACTATTCGTGCATATAAAGCTTATGATCGAATGGCCAACATCAATGGGAAGTCAGTGGATAACAATATCAGGTTTACACTTGTGACCATGAGTGGAAATCGATGGCTTGCGATCCGTCTGGAGACTGTAGGGGGTGTTATGATCTGGCTTACCGCAACATTTGCTGTGATGCAGAATGGAAGGGCAGAAAACCAGGAGGCCTTTGCCTCAACAATGGGTTTGCTTCTCAGTTATGCCCTTAATATCACAAGCTTGTTAACTGCTGTACTGAGACTTGCAAGTTTGGCTGAGAATAGCTTAAATGCCGTCGAGCGAGTTGGAACGTATATAGAGTTACCATCAGAAGGTCCATCCATAATTGAGGGCAGTCGTCCTCCTCCTGGATGGCCTTCAGCAGGATCCATTCAATTTGAGAACGTTGTCTTACGTTACAGGCCCGAACTTCCTCCTGTTCTGCATGGTATATCCTTCACAATTTCTCCGAGTGACAAAGTCGGAGTAGTTGGCAGGACTGGAGCTGGAAAATCTAGCATGTTTAATGCTTTGTTCCGACTTGTAGAACTTGAAAGAGGAAGGATATTAATAGATGGTTTTGATGTTTCAAAGTTTGGACTTACAGATCTACGGAAGGTTCTTGGTATTATACCGCAAGCACCAGTTTTGTTCTCAGGTATTATTTTGTATTTGTTTTCTGTCTCCAATTTTCTGTGGATGGAGGTTTGTCTTTATAGATGTCATTATCTTTATAGTTCAAATCAAGTTGCTTGAAGATAATCATGCACATGTGATTCTGCTATTGGGCTGGACACACTTGTTACTGAACTGTGAACAGGCTTCTGGAGAGTAAAATGCTAGCGACTTCTAGGAAGTATATTGTCAACCTTCCACATTCTGTCTGTTTCCCGTCTGACTTAAGTCTATCTTGATCCACAAAGCCCATGGACATTGTCAAATATTTTTGGACTCCTATGGTCTTGGACAATTCGCCCCTCATGAGCTAGCTTTTGGGGTGTGAGTTAGGTCCAAGGTCCATTTAACACTGTACGTTTACTGCTGATATTTTTCTAAGATGAATCTCCCTGTCATTTCTTTGACATTTCTCCCCGAAACTCTTGCATAAATTCTTGTAAATGGCTGCTGGTATAATAATAGAAGAGATAGCCTCCTCCTACTTTGTTCCCCTCAAAGCAAAAAGCTTTGAGAATTTTACAAAGAGTTGCTGACAATGCTGAATCACGTCTCTCTTGCCTACTTAATATACTACGTGTTCTTACCTCACATTTCTAGCTTAGCCACAAGTGAACTTTATATAAATCTGAATTGTTCTTTCTTCTAATTTTCGCTGACAAATCAGTCGCTCTTTTACTGGTCTTTTGCTTGATGGTGCATATGATCATATAAGAGAGATTTATAATGTAGAAACCAAAGACCACAGCTCTCATAAATATTTGTTTATATTGCAGAATTTCTAGTCCTATGGTAGAAGTGCTTAGTACCTTGCATTTACTTGGCTTATTTGTAATCAACATGATTGGAACATGGGAGGGGAAGGAGCTGCTGGGACCGGGAGGTAGGAGAGATAAGTAGGGGGGAAAGAATGAAAGAAACTTCTAATGGGCCTTGGGTGGCAGGATCTGTTATTTTCTTAACAGTCGCTTGTAGCTGCTTCTTTTTTTACTCGTTATTTCCTTGGCTCCTTTGGACAGTTAACAGAGAATGTTATCCAGGACCATTCTATAAGAAATTTTTAAATGGGTGAATGCTAAAAATAACTATAGGAATATATGCTACTAGCAAAATTCTTCTAGTTGGTCTGCATATAATTTAAATTAAATATGTTCCTCATTTTCGGGGTTGGCCTGAATTGACTAACAACCTACTGACTTACCATTAAGCATCTTCTATCTCAACAATCCTCATGTTTTTTGGCCAGGGACCGTGAGATTTAATCTTGATCCATTCAATGAGCACAATGATGCTGACCTCTGGGAGTCTCTAGAACGTGCGCACCTAAAGGACGTTATCAGGAGGAACTCTTTGGGTCTCGATGCCGAGGTTTGTTCTTGTTTCTTTACTTATTTATAAGTTTGCTACAATTGATAGTTTGCATTCTATGCAGAAAACTCATTTAGTTCAACCAGTTTTCTTTCTCGACATCATTACTAAGTAGATTTTTTAAATGAGAAGATATTATTTTATTCATATGAGAAGAAAGAGTACAGTAGGTGAACTACATCATTTCATTTAAAGGAAGTATTATAATAGGAATAGGAATAAGAATAGTATATACAATCCTATTTAGAATAGGAATAAGAATAGTATATGGAATCCTACTTGGTTGGAAAAGGATTGTAATGTAGTGTCTATAGATAGGATCTCAATGTAATAAGGTAGATACATAATTCAATTATATTCTTTTCCAATATTTCTCACATGGTATCAGAACTTTTGCGATCTTGGTAGAGAATCAAAGAGCTTTCGCTGCTAGCGAGTGGTTGTGACCCATATATGCCGCCCGTCTGGTTAATGGTTATGTTAATAAAAGTAGGACCAATGATATACACATGAACCCATCATACTGTAAATCTCTCTTACCCACAAAGGTAGGGGTAAAGTATGCGTACATTTTACCGTCTCGTGACCCCACTTGTGGGATTACACTGGGTATGTTGTTGTGGGATCTTTTGCCCATTAGAGGTAACGAGAACAATTTAAAACAAATTGCTACCTGTGCATAGATCATGTATAAATGGAAATTCTATTGATAAGATGCTTTCTGCCTAGATTCATGTTTTTTCTATTCTATAATGCAGTTGCTTTACTAGAATCTAATTAGCTACTTGTGGTTTGAAATCACAACTAAAAGCTAGTAAAATATAATTTTAGGATTCATAGACTAGATCAAAGGTACTACTCCCTCCGGTCCAACTTACCTATCACTTTAGTATTTTGAAACGTCTTAAATTGTTTTGACACCATTTTACTAACAATATTACTCACACAACTTTCCTATCTTACTAGAATTCAGATTCATTTAGTTGTTCAAATTTTGAACTTCAATATGATGTTTTCTCTATCAAACTAACTTTTCAACGACTACTTCTATATTTTTTTCCTTTACCACTAGCATAATAGATAAATCAGCATAAAATTTTAAACTTCACGCGCTGTTAAATACCCATTATATAATTTTAAACTTCACGTGCTGTTAAATACCCGTTATATAATTTTAAACTTCATGCGCTGTTAAATACCCATTATATAAAATGAAACAATGGAATATTTGATTTTAAAAATGCGAAACATTGGTACAAAATTCGGCGATGTACGTCTATTTGAACTCTTTTAAGTGAACTTTGTTGAATAAAATGTAATGATATCGGGGCAGTATCATGAATAAAGGACGAAGACTACAATTTAAGAGAACAACTTGTGTCACATGGAAAAGAACAACCGTTCCATTTTATGGTAGAGTCAACTTGCTTTGAATGAATTTCTTGATTTAAACTTAAGAGCCAGATAGAGGATAAGAGAAAGTGTATTATATATGGTGATATTATTGGATGTCACTCGGGCTATTATTTATCAAAGAGGAAAAATGAAAGTTATATTGGTTATGCTATATCCAAATGCACTATGTTACAAAGTTACCAGCCTAAAAAAAAAAAGTGCCCTATATTACAATTTACAAAGCACGTTTCACATAGTTATGTTTTTGCTAGAAAGAAAACCTATGCACCTATTTTTTGTAAAAGTAGCTTTTTGTATAACTAACTAACAGTGACTGTTCGGATTAACTAGATAGCTTAGAGGCTTAAGCCTTTGTATTAGTATATATTAAAAGTGAATATTTTGTTACTTCTATGTTACTGTTTATCAAAAAAATATTTTGTTACTTCTATTCTCTGACTTTTCTATCTCTAGTATCCTTGTCAAACAAATTTCATCTATAGCTAACAGAAAATTACTTTGATGTATCAAGGTCTCAGAAGCCGGAGAAAATTTCAGTGTTGGACAACGACAGCTTTTAAGTCTTGCTAGAGCATTGCTTCGCCGGTCAAAGATTCTTGTTCTTGATGAAGCAACTGCTGCTGTTGATGTTAGAACTGATGCTCTTATTCAGAAAACCATACGTGAAGAATTTAAGTCATGCACCATGCTCATTATTGCTCACCGTTTGAACACTATCATAGACTGTGACAGAATTCTTCTGCTTGATTCTGGTCAGGTAGAGTGCTTGCCTCTAGCCCCCTGGTCATGTGACTCACTGTAATAACAGGTCATGCTGGATTGCACATCTGAGGATCCTCCTGTGGACTCTAAATATACTAAAGAGGAATTGAATTTTTCTTTTTGTTCCTTTTTTTTATGTGGGTTATTTTAATCTACCTGTTGTGTGTCTCGTTTCAGGTACTTGAATATGATACTCCAGAAGTATTGTTAGAAAAGGAGGGAAGTGCTTTTTCTAGGATGGTTCAGAGTACAGGAGCTGCAAATGCTGAATACTTACGAAGCTTAGTCATAGGAGGGGGAGAGGGAAACAGTGTAGCCAAGGATAAACAGCTAGATGGGAAAAGGAGGTGGCTTGCCTCTACACGTTGGAGTGCTGCAGCACAGTATGCAATATCTTTTACACTTTCTTCATCCCAAAATGACCTTGTGAATTCAGAAATGGAGGACGAGGATAATATCCTGAAGAAAACAAAGAATGCTGTAATCACTCTGCAGGGGGTATTAGAGGGTAAGCACGACAAAGAAATCGATGAGACCCTGGATCAGTACCAGGTTTCCAGAGACAGATGGTGGTCTTCATTTTACAGGATGGTTGAAGGTAAAGACTAATGCAAATTAACATAGTCAAAAGCAAAAATATTGCTTTCATAGTCATCTTCTTTGAGAACTGTTACGCCATTATAGACCGTGTTGATGAACAAGGTTTAGACAGACAGGTTGACTGACACATGTGCCCTAGTCTAACAAAGAAATAGCATGTACATAGATAAAATGATCAACTTTACCCACTTTCTTTGCCACCATTTTTTTTTAATTTGGCTTTAGACATCCGATAATTGAAATCTACTGGATTGACTAATCTGGATCCACATCAGTTAGGGCTCACTAGAGGAGGTAGAGTTCTCCCAACCAGGAGTTTCTCTATTTCTAGTGCTCAAACTTTAGACGTTTGGTTAAGAATGTCAGGGTTGAGCCCATCAAGTTAGCCTGGAACCCTAGAACTTTCAATAGAAATAGATTTATATCTGAAACCCTATTAAAATCTCGACAAATGTTAAAATCGAACCCATAATTTTAACAGTACAATTAATTTAGTGCAAGGTTGAACTGATTAAGTTAGCCTGGATCTGCCTCTACTGGCTCTTTAAGGAGGCAGTGCTGTTAGTTAGTATACAGATCCCATGTTGTAATGATTGATCAAATATATACGTTATATTTATGCTTCTTGGGTTTTTACATTCTTCAGGTCTCTCGGTGATGAGCAAGCTGACTCGCAAGAGATTTCAGCCAGAATATCGTCCAGAGGATCCTAACATTGAAGAAAGAACAATTCACTGGGATCGCGCTGAGATGTAGAAGCCTTCCAGTCTCTAGCAGATTATGGAATGGTAGTTCTTGTTTTCATGATTCATGGATAGTTATTTTGCCTTTTTAACACAGTTGTAACATTGATATTTTATCCCATAGAATTTTATAGCTATGCCTCTTCTGAAGATGATGAGGATAAGATTTTGATTGTAAAATTTAAAGGAGATGTGTGATTGTGAATGCAACTATCACAGATCACTAAAATGGCTTAAGAGTGCCTTTTGTTTTAAGAGATTTCTTGGTTCTGTGATGCATTGCTAAAACAATTTATTTTTGGAAACTATTATATCTTTACCATCTTTCTTGAGTTGAGTGTATCGGAAACAATCTTCAGGTAACATCTCCATACACTCTATTACCCTAGAACCACACATTTTGGATTGCGCTAGATATGTTTTTATTGTTTACGTTGTATCATATGTTACTATTTGTGCGAATGACATACAGATCAAGAAATGGTGCAAATCAGTGATGGTTATGTTAATTTCATACCTATGCTTTCCATAGATTGTAATTAATTGCACAATATATTCTTAATTAGAGGAAACAAATTCTTAATTAGAGTTTAATATGTGGGAAATTTGAAAAGGGGGTATTCACTTTTAGTAGGAAATAGAATTTTGCAATTTTTTTTTTAAGAATAAAGTGCGCACCAAAATTATTTTTTAGTTGAACCACTGCAACTGAGACATTTTGTTATGTACATTTGTAATATAAACAAGTCTCAATTATTTAGTATTCACATGTCTTAATACAACATCTCAAATCTCAAACAGAAACTAGATAATGTGTATAATCAAGAATAATATGCTTGGCAGCAAAGCACTTACTTATTACTCCGTCCATTTCAATCTGTTTGTCCTACTTTCCTTTTTAAGTCCGTTTCAAAAAAATTATTTTGTTTAAACCAACAAGGTTAAAGTACATATTTTTTTACACATTCCACGTATCTTTAGTTTTAAACTACAAGATTAAAAAATCTTTTTTGAACTTCTTACGCTCCGTATCAAATCAAAATAGAACAATCAAATTGAAATGGAGAGAGTACTGTGATGATTAAACACCTTATAACTACTTCAACAAAGTTAACCACTTTTTACACAAATTTGATTCTTGCACACATGGATGAATCTAAAAGACTACATGAATCTACATGAATTGCTTATGAAATGGAATTCCTCCTATTTCTTGAAGATGTACAAGATGACTTCATTTCTCCTTGAATAATCCTTAAAGTTGGACTTTGAGAACTACCAGATGTCTCAGAGCTCCGATTTTCGCCATTACCAGACACCTTACCAATGAACAGCTTGTCAAATATTCTCCTTGATCTTGATGGCATCAACTGTGGTCCACTACTTCTGTTCTTGCTTCCTTTCTTTACCAACTTCATGTTCTTCTGTGGATCTTCACCTTTTATCTTTATTTCACTCGATGGCTTCGATACATTTTGCTTCTCTGGTAATGTTTTCTGCCAATATTCCTTTTCAGTCATCCTAGTGAAATCTACAGCATCAGTATTTCTGTGATTTAAGGTCTGAACTCCAGCAGCTGCTCTAATTTGTTCAAAGAACAGGACTTGAACGACTGTCCGGAGAGGCAGACGTTCATTTTGTGCAGCATGCATAGATGCATCCATTGTTAATTTCCTAACATCCATGAGACTACATAAATGTTTTTTCTCAGCTTTTGTCAAGCTTGAGTGTTCCTGCAGTGAAGACGAACAGTTAATATATTTTAAGACCATAAGCTTTTAAAATGGAGCGAAAACAAACCATGAGGAATCATATAGTTGATCTCAATTTGCTTGAGAGGGTGGGGTGTACGCAGCCTACCCCACCTTGTGAAGGTAGAGAGGTTTTCGATAGACGCTCAACATAAGTGAAGCATATAGAATATAATGGAGAAAAGAACAGTAGCAACCACAAATAATACGATAAACGAAGCAAAGAAAACAACATGTAGGGTCATATTCTCAGTAAGAGAAACCAAATGGCGCTCGACTACCTACTAACCTTCTACCCTAATCCTCGACCTCCATATCCTCCTATCTAGGGTCATGTTCTCAGTAATACTTCTTCGGCCTACCTTTACCTCTCCTAAAATCCTACATAGCCAACCTCACACCTCCTCACTAGGGCATCTATGCAGGTCCGATATATGGGATTGAAGCATGGTAACACAAAGAGGTGTTGTTTAGGTTCAATTGAATGGTATATATCTACTAAAGACTTCGACGACCCCATTAAAATTAAGGACTTGCAGAACTTATGATATAAAAGGAAAAAGTAAATAAGGAACCTGCAGATAGATATCGATTGCCTCATATAATGCATCATGGATTGGTCTTGCTGAGTCTGGAATTGATTGCAACAGTTCAATGAAAATAGAGAGACTGACGTTTGGATCACGAGCAATTTCTGCAAGATAACCATCAATTAATTTACCGACTTTCAACCATGATGCATGCCCCAAGATGAAATCATTGGTGCTCTTCGGGGGAATGTTCCTATCCCTACTACTTCTTTCACGAGCCATGAATCGATTCACAAGGCACTTCACTAGTTCAATATCATAAACAGTAGTTTGGGGAGACCTTGCTGGAATCAAAATATCATTGACGGAAGCCTCATCCAGCTTTAAGCTGATACCTTTTACAAGTTCATCCCTTGATGAATCATCTGCTCCCACAAGAATAGCGACTTTCAGTAACTTAAGCAAGAAACTACACGAACAAGTAACACCTTTGTCAGAAGGCAATAAGCAGATTATAGTTTCTAACAACGACTTGTTTCTTATGCTGTGAGCTTCAGATACCAAAGCCTCAATAGAATCAGGCAGCCATCTCATTGCATAAGTTCTTAGTGCCTCGCCAATAACACTACCATCCATTCTTCCTTTGGATTTAACGGCAACCATAACTCGTTTGTAAAGATCTATCTCAAGTTCACATATATCTTCTACCCACCAATCCTTGGGCACGGATTCAAGTTTTCCAGGGAATTTCATCCCAACTTCTGTGATCTTATCTGAGACTGCCACTTTTCTGTTGTACGTGTAGGACCATGTAATACTCGAAGGATCCATTGACGTTTTGGATGCAATAGAATCTATACATCTACCTACCACCTTCAGATCTTCAGACCATGGTTGAAGAGACTTGGTGGTTTGTAGAACAATAATTGAATCTTTCCAGCTGCGGAAAACACTGGAATTGAGGAATACCTCAATTTTGAAGACAAGGTTTCCTCGATCAACTTTTTCCGTCATCTCAAGGTACTCAGCTGCACAACGTGCAGCAACAACATTGTATGGATTGAGGGTCACTGTCATTCCATAGCAAAATTTGGCGCAAATCTCAAAAGCTTTAGGTCCACCAGGAAAATCAACTAACTGAATTACATCAGAATTCTCTTCATTTGCTTTTGAAACAAGCTTTTGCAGCCTGTTGCTCATGGACAACAGAGGAAACTGGAAAACCAAAATCAGTATAAACTGTATATCAGATACTGATAAGACTCAGATGGGAAAGAAGTACATATAGTTCTCCACATGAGAGTAAAAGTAACAGTTAGCAACTAAAGACAAGCAGTTATCCATTTCCATTTTCGTTTATAAATATTTGGAGATAGCGTACATTGCTATGTCGAGAACAACCTTGCAAACAAGTCTATCGGATGTGCGAAGAAAGATTTGGGAAATTTCAGAATTAACTTAGTCTAAAGGCCAGCTCACAAAGAAAGATGAATCTGGATAACATGGAAAATTCATCAAACTAGATTTGTTTTTCTTCTATACAGTAATTTAGTACCCACATACAATCTTTGTTCATTATACCTAGTTCGATCATTGAAAAACATAAGCAATCAAGTTCTGTTTGTTTACTTTTCTAAACTCAAATGAATGTCGCTGAAGAACAACAAGAATAAAGTACTATTCGCTTAGTGAATTGTATCGGAAATTATAACAATTTATCCTTTGCATAAATGGTCAGGTTACCTTGTGAAGATAAAATATTACTTCACCAACAATGATGGTAACATCTGTTGCCAGCTCAGACGACACGTACCTGCATCAATAGATCAAAAATCATTTCCTCTACTTAATAATGTGATTAGAGTATAGCAAGTAACTCAAATATATAACATAATATTTGCATAGACAAGGAAGAACAGAAAATAAAGTGTATGTAATCTCTCAGTGATACTTTTTTTAGCTACTAATAGACTAATAGTGTCCTCTTTTTTGGTTAAAATTTCGCTACTTATTATCTATACGGCAAAACATAAACAACAAAATAAAACTTTCCTGCCAGTAGTTAAGTACACAGGAAGTAAAATAAAATCTTTTTTTGAAGAGAAGAGTGAGAGATCCATGTGATTGACAGCTTTTCCTTCAACTTCTAAGTAATGTACAACTGAAGTTCCTTAAATATAAGTAGATGGTATTATTCTCATTATCATTTGCAAGTACCAGAACAATGTATATAAAATTAACTACACTTCAACCCCAGCATAAGTTAAAATAGAAAATACATTTAGCTTAAACTATAGTTCCACCAATGGTGAGTTGGAGACAAACTTAACAAACTTGAGTTTGTGTTGGACAAAGAGTCGGAAACAAATAGATGAAACCTTCGAGGCGGACAAGAAGCAGAAAAGAGAAACAGAGCTAGCAAAATGGTTGTATGGAAACTAATAGTGCTTCTACTGTTAAACATTTACTTGCGAAACGTAACTATGGAAATCCAAGTTCTAGCTGTGACCATGTTTCCATTCAATTTAACTTCTGTGCACTAACAATGTATAATTTTGTCACGCCACCAGATTAAGGTTGACTTATAGCAACAGGTAACTGTCTATAGTAATTTAGTAACATAAAAGATCAACTGAATAACTTGTTATAATCGGATAAAATGCATTGACAATGTAAAACTCATTTACGCCGTCAGTTAACACATAATAAATCCGTTTCCATTTTGATTCCAGTGTTTCACCTAGTCAGGGGACAAGAATTTCCACCAACATAAACAGTTAAAAAACTGAGAACTTTCACCTACCTAGCTATTCATGATATATGCTAGAAAAATTAACCTACATGGTCGTTCACCCAACTGATTAAACTAAAATAGCTGGCGGATGTATAATATGTGTATAATCTATGTATACGGCTAGAAAAAGTAAACAATAAACCTATCCAACTATTTGTGTAAAGATCCTATGTCCCTTGTTTCACCATTTTTTTAATCAAAAGATAGTTCAGTCATTTATGTCAAATAGTAGGTAGAGTAATTGATGTTACAAGATGTAAACATAATTTAGATGATCAAATAATTGGAGATCAATGACCCCACTAAGGCCATTTTTCTATGAGTAGTAAATAATGGACCACCTACCAATCAAACGCAGAAAGTAGATTGACACCACTTTTTGAATGTCCTCATGCAAGCCACCATCAAAATTCTTTAAAGGTAACAAGAAACTCTAAAATAGGCACATAAAGGGGGACACCAAAACAAAAAATAAACAAAAATTGCCTGCTTTTTTCAAGATCAGAAATAGTAGTAGGATTATAAAATTAGAATCTTTGTACTCACAACTCTAACTTATTTATTAGAAAAACAAACAACAACATACTCGGTGTAGTCCCACGAAGTAGGGAACCTTACCCCTACCTCAGAGTTATCGAGGTTGTTTCCAATAGACCTCTCGACTCAAGAAAAAACAGTGCAAAACAGTCCAAGAAAAGAAGTAAAGGAAGTACAAGAAAAGACAGATAATAACAAAATAATACGATAATCAAGGTTCCAAGGAATCAACATATAGTCACAAAAATCGAAGGACAAGAAATTACAGAAGTAATAGTACGACTACTACTATGAACGGACATCCAGACAATGTACTGCTTCTTAGAAAAATAAACTCCTTTTTTTAATAGCTGTCTATTTTTTGTAAAGCAATCTCCAAGATTGTTCTGTACATGTGCACAAGAAGTGGAAGACACACTGCATAAGCTAAGGTGCTCATATCCAAATAAGAGAAGAAAGATGGAAAGAAAAAAATAGTTTTTTTTTTCTTTACAAAAATTAAAATAGGAAATAATAAATTTAAAAAACAGTACGGAAAAAGAATTACCTTCCTGTCATGCATAATACATACTCCATGTTCATGCTGCTAACATTTCTTAATAAAGGTTACTAATCACACTATTAATGAATAATTAAATAAATTTATTAGATGACCCTATGAGTAAATATTACTCCTACATTATAATTTGTTTGCCTGATTTTGACTTAAAACGGAGTAATGAATACTTTTTAATCTCATAGACAAAACTAAAAATACTTTAGCATATATCAAAATGTTCTTTAATCTCGTACTAAACCTGACCCTCACCCAACTCCACTCGTGGAAATACACTGAGTAATATTCAGTAGTATGTTGTTGTTAAGAAGTTAAACTACAGAGAGGCAAAAAAGAGAAGAAAAAAAAGTGAGGACTGTACTTTTTTCAAAGTAGATGTCCTGCAAATTGTATGGAGAAGAAGAAGAAGTGGACATACATACAACATGACAAAATTAAAGAAAAATTCAAATAAAACAAGAAAATAACAGTAAACCATTTAACATACCTTATACTTTTTCCTTGATCTTGAAATGTATCTGGTTTTGATCCCAACTTCATGAACTTCATCTCTATTTTTTTCCTTAAGAAAAACCAAAATCTCTGCTTAAAAACTCCAACTTTTAGTACAATACAACAGTACACAATCACACAACTGAAAACTAACCCAAAAAAACCAAAATCTCTGCTTAAAAACTCAAACTTCAGTACAAATACAACACACCTAACTAACTAAGCCAAGAAAACCCAAAGCTCTGCTTAAAGACTCAAACTTTAGTACAATACAACAGTCATACACACAATCACACAACAAACTAACCCAAGAAAACCAAAATTTCTGCTTAAAGACTCAAACTTTATTACAAATAAACAGTCATACAACACAGCAAACAACAAACTAACCCAAGAAACCAAACTTCCAACTTCTGGGGTTAACTGAAATTCACAGATACAAGAGATAAAACAAGTAAAGATTCCATTTTTATCACTCAAAAAGAATATTTCCAGTGAAGAAGCATCCTAAACTCCAATACAAACAGAAAGAAACAAAAGAAAAAAAAAACACTAACAGAGCATAATCTTGATTTTGCTTTTACTCCCACCCCCACCTCGACCCTCGAGCCAAAACACCAAAATTTCAATACCCTTAATCCCTCTTTAAACTCCCATTAACACTAAACCACAAAAGACTCAAATTTAAACAAACCCCACATGCAGAAAAGGAAGATAGATTGGTTGAGTCTTAAATTTGTAGCCGCCTTTGAATTAACTATTTCACCTAAAAAAACTTGCTAGGCTGTTTGATGTAAAAAAATTCTTCTTTTTTACTATACAAAAAACTAAGACACTAATTTCAAAGATTTCTGCAGCTTTTTTTTCTCTTTTTCTCTGTGTATATAGATACATAATGAGGTGTCTCTCTCTCTGTATACTGAATACACTGATGAAGTTGTCGTCCAATCTTGGAAAAATAGCAGAAGAGAAAAGAGATAATATGAGAGAGAAAAATGTCAGAAGAGAGGAGAGAAAAAGTGTATTGGTTTGTAGACTGTGTAGACACAACCAGCCTGGTTGGAGAGAATGATGTGGTAACAAGGAGGTTTTGTATAACATATTTAATCAAAAGTCTCGAGTTTGAATTTTTTGAAATATGAAGTTGCATTGGTTACTTAGGAAGTCTTTAGTCTCTATGTGAACCTTTTTATTGCGATCCGAATTTAGTCAACTCCAACATAGTGTAAATCCTAGTCAGAATGATCTTTATAGCGGTTCATTGGATCCTGCTCTCCGGATCGCCATTAGTCTCCATCTTTTATTTTAAGTCTTTTAACTTTCCTTTTGAAGTCTTGAGATGTAATTCAGATTCTGGAAATGTATTAGATGTTCTTTATATCGATACTATCAAGTTTTGAGAAATTTGTTGTTTTCTTTCGTTTGTAGCCTGACTTTCTTTTGGGAGTTTCGTATGTGTTTTAAGTTTTATTTCGACTTACACATCATTTTGGGGTTCTGGGGGTGTATATGACTATGACCTCGATTTATGGGTTGTGACAAATTGGTTAAAAAATAAAAAATAAAAATAAAGAAAAGGCGGTTTTGTAATTTTAATTTATTATTTTATAAGGAAATATACACTTAGGAGTCATTTGGTGTGAGGTATAATAGTTCTGAAATAAAATATAAAATAATTTTATTTTGTGTTTGATTGGAGGAATTAGAAAGCTATTGAATTATTTATTGCATCATTTACATCATAGTGATGGAATAATATACATGATGAGATAAATTATCCTAAATAATTAGTCTTGAAATAACTTGTTCCTAACTAAACGACCTCTTAGTTTCATTTTAATTCATTTGATTTACTTTTTTCATTTGATATGTTTAAAATTAGTATATACTAACTAAAAGACATTTAATTGATATTTTCTATGTATCATTAATGGAACATCAGTAGTATGAGATTGTAATTATACTTATCTTAGTGTCCTTGATAGACAAGTCAACTCTTTATAAGTCAATAAATTTGATAAAATACGAAATTTTTTTAGCTTAACGCCAAATGGCAATTGAATGAATCTTTTCATAAACACTGTGGAATAAGGAAAAAAATCAGTATTACAAAATTTGTTGACATGAGTACAAGCGTTTAAAAATCTCAAAATTTAAAAACAAGTAATGCTATATTATGTGTGAATAAAAAAGGCATAAATAAAGGCATAACGATAGAAGATATCTAAGAAGTTGCATGACAATGAAGCATCTATCTCCAAATTTCGAGTACTTCAGTAGCAATGAAGATCACTCACTAGTCGTGCCTGACTCAATACCTATATAATAAAGGTACAAAAAGACAAAGATAAATACAAAAAACATGTGTATTCAATAGCGTCGTCGATAGATCCTAATGATCATTATTCAATCATAGATATCAATTCATTTCTATAAAGACTCAAACTAGCATATAAAAACAACAAAGGTATTCAACAACAACAATAAAATAGACTCCCTAAATTAAGGAAAATCATTTTCCACATGCTAGGGCAAAAATTCTCAAATTCAAATTCTCAAACACCATTAAATCACTAATTTAATGATAAATTAATTAATTTTTTACAAATGTATATTAAGAATTAAAATACTACCCCACAAAAAAATCTAGCAAAATCTCTTGATTTTCACTTCACACCGTGCTCTTTAATTTCCCTAATCATGTATTAAAAAGATCCAAATTAAAAAATTTCACTATTCATATCAGTAATTTTTGTTGAGAAACGAAAAATTTCACTATTCATATTCAAATCAGGAAAAAAATTAATGTAGCATATTTTTATCTGATGTCGATTCTAATATTAGCACGGTTGAGAAATACACATGATTAGAGGGATTTGAAATATTTATTTTAATTATATTTAAAGATCTAAATAAAACTTCGTGAAGTATAAAAATTAATTTAATAATTCAAAATAAATATAAGAATCTCTCAAATTATTCGCTCCAAATTATTCTATCCAAAACAAAAATAATAATAATGAGAAAATAGCACGTGCATATTTCATGATATAAAAGTATCCACAAAGTTTATTAACTTTTTGTGTAAACAGTGAAATAACTAGTCATGCATGAGGTAAGTGATGCTTACAGCTTTGGATACCATAATTGCACCTCTTGTTTGGTCATAATTTTAAAGTTTGAAAATTTTAAAATTTGAAATATTGTTTGGATGTATTTTTATTTATATATTAAATTAAAATTTTGTAAGTAAAAATTCAAAAAAAAAAACTCAAAAACTGGCTAATTGAAAATATTTTTAAATTAAATTTTATGATTAAATGCTTATTTTGATAAAAATAAATCTTTATTGATAATTTATTGGCTCTTGATTTATTGATAATTTATATTCTACAAAAGCTTGACTTGAAATTTTCAAATCTTGATTTTATACATTTTTTTAAACACAAAATTTATAAATTATATTCTGATATGTCTTTTGAAATTATTTGACAAAATCTTTCATGTGTCAGTTTGAGCCTATATTCGTTCATTATTTAATAAGCTGAACTAATAAATAAATGGATCTTTAACTTTCTTAAGCTTAAATGAATTAATCGGATTATAATTTTACGAACTAACTATGCCGCCTCTAATTTTCTTTAAACTCCTGAACTATCCATCATCATTTTTATTTGTTGAACTAAGAAGTCTTTATTTTTTTCATATATATATATATATGTAATTCTTATTATTATAGTATTTCTCACATTTTAATTATTTTTAAAAAAGAAAAAGCATAAGGCCTTTAATTACTTTAGCTTTTGACTGAACCACATATCCCCATGTCCTGGGAAAACGACTTACCGACACCAAATATCCTTTTGATTGCACGAATTCTGGTCCAAATTTCAAGGAAAATAAAAACATGAAAAGAAAATTTGAAAAAAAAGAAAAGAAACTAACAACAACAATAGATATATCGATTTTTAGATATGAAGAAGTAAACACACGAAGGGTGTTTAGAGTTCATTACGTCATACGATATATCGATTCAGAGAACTAACTTTTAATTTAAGTCATCTATTCTACTCCCATTTAAAGTGATGCTAGAACTGCGAGGTGTGCTTCGCTCGACCACACGATGAATATGTTTCAAGCTGATTGCATGTCAAACGCTCGAGCAGAGAGCTTGTGGTCACTTGTTCCAACTCGCTTGTTAGAAAGAACTTCATATTGAATTCAACACTACATATAATATTTCATTAAGGTCCTCCTATAGCTTTTTGCTTGCTTATACAAAGAGCATGTTCGAGGGGCTATATACTATACACATACGACACATTTGCATTACCATTTGAGCTTCGTTGAACCTCCTACGCCTAAGTTGTTCCGGCACTACTGAAATTATTTTTAATTAACGCTCAATTTACTTTGAAGCATTTCAAAATAGATATGAAAAGTAAATATAAGAGCGAAGAAATAAATTTTAAAAAATTGTATGGATAATTTGGTATATTAGATAAACATAAATAGTTTAAAAATTATAATTTAATACTATTTTATATCTTATTACTTACTAATTCTATAATTCAAAATTAATAATTAGAATCGCAATAATACATGTGATTATTGGATATATGCAAAGCAAAATTGTAAAATTTCAACCACAAATTATGGCTTATAAATATTTTTAAAGCCTAGATAACATTGTCACACTTTCAAAGTGTAGATAGGGACATCAATTGATCTCTATCAAATAATGGAATAATAATTTCAAAATTAGTTATTTTTTGATATAAGATAACAAAAATATCATAAACGCATCTAAGGTGTGGCCTAATGATCAATTAAGTGGTTGAGAATCATGAAGTCTCAGATTTAATTTTCAGCGGAGATAAAAATACTATATGATTCTTCCCATTTATCCTAACCTTGATGGATAAGTTACCTAGTATCCGTTGCTGATCTATAAACGGAGCAACCCCTAAATAGGGGTGGGCATGATATGGTGCAATACGATATTTGAAAATTGCGATTTCGTAATTTCGGTCTTTAAAACATTATATCATTACGATACCAATTTAAATCGGTATGATTTGGTATATTGAAGTTTGGTTTTTGGCATTCTACGATATGATAAATCGATATGTGTGTGTGCTATTTCTAAATACCAAATATCGTACTGAATATCCAAAATAAAATAAAATGTATACTATATACCACACCAAATACCATAATACCAAAACTATGATATTAGAAATTTTTATATGATGTAATAATTCGGTATATACTATACCATGCCTATCCTTACCCGTAAAGGATGATGTTTATAAGAAATAAACCAATAAAATATGGAGTACAAGGTAGTAATTGAACACCATAAATTATTAGCCAACCTAGGAATATAAGTGAGTTACTCTAATTAATTAGCTCCTATTGGGCTGCATTGAATAATTGATGTCATGCAGTACGATTAGCATTCAATTCATTCAACAAAGGTAGTCTTACTCTTACAAAGTTATGTGAAATGAATTATTCCTTACTAACTTATTCTATATGACGATATTTGATGAGACATGAAATATTAAAAATGTTAAATATGACCTAAAGCAATTAAAGTTGATTATAAACATCTATATGACTATGTGCTCCACTTATACATATTGTGTTTGAGTCTTGTATTTTATTTTTATATACAATATACTTTTTCGAATAGGATGTCTAATATTTTAGTCTATTTCAACTAAAGTAACTTTTGAACTGATCAACACATTTTATCTCTCATTCTATTCATAACCAAATGACTATTTTAAAAAAGTGAGTTTCTAATTAGTTCAAGGGTGCAATAATTGTTCAAATTAGGCGTGGGATAACAACTATCTTAAATTAATGATGAAGAAGAAAAAGGTACCCTAAAACTTTTGTATAATGATGAATCCAAGTAGTGGTTTCCTTTCTATTTCTTTTTTTTAGGGTGAGGGTGGGGGTGGGTCTATAATAGATAGCGGTGAAGTCAGAATTCAATTTACGAATGTAAATATTTGAATATGCTAATTTTTTTAAGACAAATACGTTATTTAAGTAAACGCTATATTGAATTCAACCGAACTAGTTGAGGGATGTTACTTTTCTATGCAGGGGACTATATGCACCTTTTTATATCTATCTACTACTATATACTTCCTCCGTTCATTTTTTAATATCATATTGCGCTTTTCGAAATTTAATTTGACTAATTTTCAAAGTTAAATTAGATTACATTAATTTAATATTTTAAACGAAAAGTTTAAATATTCAAAAACTATACGATAGGTACTATAAATTGCAGTTTTTTGCATATCAATATGATAAAAAAATACATCGTAAAATGTTAGTCAAAATTTTTATGGGTTGACTTTAAAAAAGGAAATCATGACAATTAGAAGTAGACGGAGGGAGTAATATAGAATGATTATATTATATACAAATAATTCAAAGTTGTAATGTTACCCTAGTTATTAGTATTGCTTTTGGTTACAACTAAAATAAAAAAGATCATCTCCAGGTTTTATATATGTTGTTAAAGTTTGACATGATTTCTATCTACTACGTAGACATTATTGTATATATAGTTAAATCACTTTATAATAATGTCATTTATCGGAATATTCACTATTACTATAGTGAAATATCTTTATAGAAAGCACACAAAATGTAATATTTTGATGAGTGATGTTACATGTGTAAAATATATTTTGGCAGTCACATGAGTAGGTCGTTTAATATCAAATATATATTTTTATTTAACTATAAAATGTAATATTTCAACAAGTGATGTTATTGACGCCCTTTAAATATATGTGCCTCTGCAAGTATTGCTTCTTCCATCTTCATCATATTAGTATTGCTTCCTCCCCAATAACACTAATTTCAAAACTTCACCATTGAAATTCAACGAGTTGTCGTTGAAATTCACCATTGAAGAGTTTCGAAGCTTAAATTTTAAAATTTAATCTGTCGTAAAAGTGAATTGTTATGAGTAAATAATGTATCAAAAGAATCAAGATATTGAGAGGAGTTTATGTCTGATTTTGAGTTGATGTCCATAAAAACCCATCGGACTCGTCCATAGGCCTTGTTAAGCGGCTTGTTCATAAAATTGCACGATTTATCCTCCAAATAGTTGATTTTTAACTTTTATCCCCTCGCCCCCCTCCCCCCCACCTTTCAATACACTCTACCCTCCATCTCGACCTCTCACACATCCCTCCAACTTTTATAGTGTTTACCTAAATTATACACAAATATTTTTCAGGACAATATTTTCTATACATATCAAACACAATATCAATAAGAAAATCACTTATTTTTCAAAAAAAAAATTTTTTTTTTAAGAAAATACTTTCCGTGAAAGTACATTTTTACCTTCATACCAAACACTCTATATCATTAGATATTTCTTTTTTGTAAAATACATATGTACAAATCTTAAGTGTGTGAGATATGAAACTCACAAGAAAGTAATAATTTAGGTTGTGTTTTTTAACTATCACTTGCTAGTAGGAACAAGAAGCAAAGGCTTTTGTCTCTGCAATGGCACAGCATATTGTTCATTCATGTCAAGCATCAAAGGATCACCATTATTTGGAAGAGACCACTCAAAGTGATAAACCAAATAAGCCAAAATCAAATGCATTTGTTTTGTAGCAAAGGGCAAGCCAGGACACATTCTTCTTCCAGCACCAAATGGCAAGAATTCGAAGTCTTGACCTTTATAATCAATATTTGTGTTCAAAAATCTCTCTGGCTTGAATGAAAATGGATCATCCCAAAGGTTTGGATCATGTCCAATTGCCCAAAGATTCACAAAAACTAGACAACTTTTTGGGATTGTGTAGTTCATAACTTGACATGTTTCACTTGCATAGTGAGGTAGAAATGCTATTGGTGGATGTAGCCTTAAGACTTCTTTAATGCAAGCATTTAGATAAGGGAGTTGAAAGATTGTTGATTCTTGAATGGTGTTTGAGTTTATTGATCCATTTTGAAGTTCAGAGTTGAGTTTCTTCATCACTTCTTTGTTCCTCACTAGCTCAGCCATTGCCCACTCAATTGTGGATGTCAATGTTCCTGTTCCTGCTGGAAATATTTCCTACAAAACATTTTAAAGAAAAGTATCAACTATGCCAACTCTCTACAGGAGTAACGTCTGCGTACGCCCTACTTGTGGGATAATATCGAGTATGTTGACGTTGTTGAGTTAACTATGTCAACTCTCTATACCCCCACAAAGATATGAGTAAGGATGTGTATACCCTACTTGTGGGATCATATCGGGTAGTGTTGATATTGTTGAGTCAACTATGTCAATTCTCTACCAACACAAAAATAGGAGTAAGGATGTGTGCATCCTACCTATGGGATCATATCGGGTAATGTTGATGTTGTTGAGTCAACTATATCAAATATGTAATTGAATTCATAAAATTGGTATCAAGCTATGTTGTTCCGACTCTCCAAAATTGTTGTCACTCCATGTCGGATTCTCCAGAAAGCACTACTTTTAGAGTATCCAACATACCCATCGATATTTTTTAAGAGTCGAGCAACATGGTATTTTGACACTTGATGGTAAAACTACCTTTGATGACAAAAATAGTTAATGGTAAAAGATAAAAGTCACATCTAATTATCACTTTTTCTTCGTGAGTTTCACACTTCAATTATTAAATATTCTCTTTTTCTATCTAAACTATCACATGTCAACTATTGGTTGTTCCATTTTCCTAGCTGAATGTTAAGGGGGCAACTAATAGTTGATCGTGTGTTTTAAGACACAAATGATCACATATCAAGTAGGAAAAGTGAAAAACCAATAGTTAAGCACGAAAAAACATGCATTCTCTTTCAACAAATAGGTTTGTGCCAACACACCTACGACTTCCGTACAGATATTCAAAATATAAAAAAAAATAAACACACGATAGAAAAGTAAGTTTTACATACCAGAAGCATGTAATTGATTTGATCATCAGAAAATCCATTAGCAAGCATTAAATCCAAGAAATCCCCATTATTTTCAACATAAGATTCTCTTCTCTCCTTTATTATCCCTTCCCAAATTTTAAACAAATTATCAAGACACTTCTTTGCCGCCTTCTTTTTACCTTGAATATCAACAACTCCATCAAAAATTGGAAAAAAATCAGCTAAAATTGGAGTTGTACCATACTCCATAAACCTCCAAATATTCCCTTTCATCTCACCAATAACTCTCTCATCTTCCAACTTAACCATATTTCTTGAAAAACAAATCTCCCCCAAAACATTAAAAACATTACCAAAAACAAGATCCCCAATTTTCACAACTTTACCTTGTTTAAAATTCAAGAAATTCACCATTTCAACAACCCCTTTTCCCCTTTTTTCAGCATATGATTCCATAGCTTTACTTGAAAAAAGCTCAGTTTTCCACAAAACCCTTATAGATTTCCAGTGACTATTACACTCTGTAGACCAAAGAAGTGAGTATCTCTTAAGATCTGATTCTTTTATTGGTGTTGCTTTTGGTGCATAACGAGCAGAGAGTTGTTTGTCATGATTTTTCAAGATTTCAATGGCAGATTCAGGTGAAGATCCAAAGACTACAAGCTGATTTCCTAGTTTTAATGAGATTAAAGGGCCAAGATTTTGGGATATTTTTGTGACTATGATGTGGGGTTTTTTGCTTATGATGAAATTTGGGATGTTGCCTATTATTGGCCATTGGAATGGTGAAGGTGGAAGATTTTGGGGTTTTTTCAAGAATGTTGAGTTTTTGATTATGTAGATTAAAAGTGGGAAAAGAAAGATGAATAAGGAAAAAAGATTGATTGATAACAAGTTCATTTCTTGTTTTTTTTGGTGAAATTTTGAGTTTGCAATGAAAGAAATGTCAACTCTTAGTTGATTAAGGAGTCACTTAAAATATGATTAAAATTAAGTGGAATTAGTTGAAGTGTAATATTTAAAACTAGTTAGATTTTTAAATAAAGTTGTTAAATTAGGTGGTCTTGGACCTAAAACACTCAGCCTGGGGAATACGATTGCAAGACCGAAACTCAAAGGAATTGATGGGGGCCTGCATAAGCGGTGGAGCATGTGGTTTAATTTGATACAACGAGCAAAATCTTACCAGCCCTTGACATATGAACAAGAAAACCTGTCCTTAATGGGATGGAACTTACTTTCATACAGGTGTTGCATGGCTGTCGTCAGCTCGTGTCGTGAGATGTTTGGTCAAGTCCTATAATTTACACTCCAAAAGCTAGCTCAAAGGGAGGAAGATTGTTCAATCCTTATAAGGAGTTCACTCATCTCTTTAACCAACAATGTGAGACTTTTTGCTTTAATCTTTAACACTTCACCTCACGCCCAATGCTTAGCATCTGGTGTGTAGGAAATTTTTGGGTAATTTTTTATTTTTTGGGTCCCCAACATTTGGCGAGATGAGCTCTGCTCTGATAATATGTTAAATTAGGTTTTGGGTCTAATTTACACCCCAAAAGCTAGTTCAAAAAAGGAGGATTGTCAAAGCCTTATAAAGAGTCTACTCATCTCATTAATCACAAATATGAGACTTTTTACTTTAATCTTTAACAAAAGTGGACATGAAGAAGTATGAAGTTTGTCATCACAAAAAAAATAAAGGAATTAGAAACTATCTTGATCTTTGTATCTGCCTTTAAGATTACATGGGGTTTTGATGATCGACATATATTGATTTACTGATCTACACTTTACCTTCTTACATGGTTACTCGAAGTAAGTTCAATACTTATCTACACTTTACCTTCTTACATGATTACTTGAAGTAAGTTCAAATGTCATCACAAAAAATTATATATATTTCTTTTTCTTGCTTAGAAAAATAGAACATTCAAATCTTATACAACACTATATAAAGAACATTTCTTTTCTTGCTTAGAAGGATAATCTTAAATCACAACAAAAATGAACCATATTACATAGATAGAGGTATATTTGTATTGAAATTTATTCCTAGTCTCTTCTCTATTTTTGAGGTTGAAATATTTAAATAGTTCTACAATAACACAAGACACATGCAATCACAAATATTTAATGAGATGTTTTATTTGCTTGAAGTTTCTTTCGGAGAGCAATTTTGCAAACCTACAAAAAAAAAAGTATTATAATTAGTATTTAAAATAGATTTATTGAGAAAGTAAAAAACCCTAATATGTAGCTTATACAAGCAAAAGTCTACATCTATTCCCTTCATTTAATTTTACGTGTCTTAATTTGACAGAATACAAAGATAATATAACGAATATTTTTGAAAATAAAAATGCGTATAACATACTTTGAAGATTACACCCAGTATATATATATATATATATATTACCTCTTTAGAGCTTCTTCATTAGTTTCAGGATCCTCTTTGGAGTTTTGTTTCTTCAACAAATTTTCACCAACTTGTACCAATAATTTCATATTAGCCTCTGTAGCATTAGCCATTGCAGTAGTTGAACCTGTTAGTGCATTTTCCTGGTTTTTTTTTTACATATATATAAAGAACAATTAATTATTTAAGAACATATACAAAATATACTCAATATTTATACCATGTATATATATTAGTTCTACAAGTTATTATATTCCTTGTATACACTTTAGATATCCATCCTATTTAGCGATGAATTATCACAAAATTTTATTGGCTACGAGGGTATACAACTATAACTTTTGACGGGGGATTTATACATACAAAAATTGTATTGACCTTATATATACAGTATAATTTTTCTAACGAAAGGAATTTAATTAAACGTACCCCCTTGCACCCTCATATATAGTTCTACACTTAGCTACGAGCAATTTAGTGATCGATGAAGTAAATAATTAAGTGAGATGGTCTTACTTGAATCCTGAGGTAATTTTTTTGATCATTAAGAGCTTGAAAGACAGTAGCAATGTAATAATCATTCATGTAAGAATTTGCTGAAGACATAATTTGTAGAAAAGGACTTGAATGTTTGTTATGAATTAGCCACTCAAGAGCACCCCATTTAGCTGCTTCTTGTGTTGTATATGTTGTATAAAAATCTGCAGCATTCCCAGTGCCTAATGAGAGCAACAAAATTTGTTCATAGTTCATTGATTTAATTGATGACAATGCTGGATCCGCTTGCGTCGAATTGTTGGTTGCCACGCTAAGTGCAACTAAGGCCTGTATGTATATTTATTGTCATGTCAGATCTCTCTATAACACTCATTCTTGGTAAGAACATATTTGCGTCATTAATAATATAACAAAAATATAAATAGCTAGAGACCATGTTTTTAATGAGGATATATTTAGTCTCACTAGTTAAGGGTACTAGTTGGATTTGAACTATGGTCTTGCGGGTGATCTCTCAAGCTTGTACCAACAGCACAAAGACACTCATATGTTTCTCATGGATGTACAGTTAGATAGATATACATATATAGACATGGTTTTTTTCGAAATTAACAGGTGCACGTGCACATCCACCAAACCATGTGGGTCCGTCTTTGCTCTAGATACATGTATTTTGGATACATGGGGTCAAATTTAGGTGTAAGTTGTTCTAGATTCATTGTATCCAAGTGAATTCGCATATATCTGAGATATAAAGCAAACCTCGCATGCCTCCCTCGCCTCTCTCCTATCTCGCTCGCCACTCTCTTGGTAAACCAAATACATGTGAATCACTCCAGATACATACATATACATGTATCTATTGTGATTCACATATATATATCTGAGATACATACGAATCTCGCTCGCCTCCCTCCCTAATCTCGTTCGTCTCTCTCCCTATTTTTAAGTATCTGGAAGCAAAAGTATATGTATCTAAGTGTAATATACGTAGGACACTACAAGACAAACAACTTTTAGCGGCAATAAATAAACATATTAATAAAGAGTGCTAAAGTCTTTATCGGCATTAATTAAGTGCCATTAGATGCAATGTCGCTAAAGACTTTAGGGACATATACAAAGGGTGTTAATTGCCGCTAAAAGTATATATTTAGCGGCAATTAAGAATTTATTGTCACTATTGCTCATTTTTGTTGTAGTGGGAAACTCTTAATTGATGATAAGATACGTAATATTTTAAAAAGTACAGGTAATAATAGTATGTATGTCTAATTACGTACCGGATTTGCAGCAGCAACACTACCATCAATAAGATTGAACTCAACTTGATTTCCTTTAGCATCATTAGTGACAAAATAATGTGGTGGAAAATATGTTATAGAGCTACAGCCGTGCTGTAGCATATGTCACACATCTTTGCATCCAACTCAGGAGAATTGGCTAACTGTGTATAAGTATTAAGTTTGTCTAATTAGATAATTATTTTTAAAATCAGCTCATAAAAATATAATTTTCTCGGTTCGTTCAAATTTAGATAGGTCATTGATCCGTTTATTTATTGACTCATCCTATTAAAAAAACTGACATGATATGTAGAAAAATTGACCCAAACTTGCTATAATATTTTTAGAAAAAACATTTTAATTTATTATAACTCAACTCATTTTATTTCGAGTAAATTTTAAATCGATTAATAAATTAATATAATATATATATATATATATGAAAGATTTACCTTGGACTTAGTGAATATTATTGGCTCGTTTTTCTTGATGTTTAAGGTTGGAATGACATCATTTGTTAAAGCTTGATGCAAACGAGTCTCTCCCAACTTATCTTGCAAAACTTTGTGAAGATATTTTCCATCATATTTTGGAGCAAAAATTGGAGGCAATTCACTGTAATTGAAATCATTTTTTTTTGTATTAAAACATATTTCGATACCGACTTGACCTATACACATATGTTGTAGAATGGAAATAATATGTGACAGCCCAGCCCGTTAGTGATATTGTTCGCTTGTTGGTAAGACATGTTTACTTATATACTCAACATTTTTTCTGTATTTTGTCGATGCGAGACTTTTATCTTAAGTTGGGTTGTCACATACATCCCCTCTATGGACTCAACATCCTTGTTGAGGTTTTTTATCTTAAGTTAGGGTGTCACATACACCCCCTCTATGGACTCAACGTCCTTGCTGAGGTTTACCCTACCACATGAGATTTTTCTAGACTCAGCAGGGCCACATCGACAAAACCGACATGTGATCGGGTTTGATATCATTTTTGACTGTTCAACCAGCTAGTGATATTATGACGACTTTGAAACACATTATTAATTGGTAAGACTTGCTTATTTATATACCCAATATCTTTCCTATGTTTTACCGATGTGGTACTTCTTATCCTAAACTAAGATGTCATATAATATTTGGACAACTCAACATCCAAATGTGTTTTAATACATATATGTATAAAAGTTAAAGTTTAGAATAAAATTGTCAAATAATATTAAAAACAATTATGTACCTAGGTGGGAAAATCCTTGGGTCATGCTCAAAGTAAAAGGATACAATATCTTTGGCAGCACAAAAGGGAAGATTATTTTCATTTGGAGCAGTGATCATAGTGGCTAATATTCCACCAGTACTTGTTCCAGCAATCACATCAAAGTAATCTGCAACTCTTCCATCTTCACCATCCAATTCCTGACTAAGAAAATCTTTTTCAGGATCGTCGCTCTAACGTTTTTTTCGACATGTAACAAAGTCTAACAATAAATCTAACATGGAAAACAATTACTATTCCTTAAACAACACGATTTAGACTTAAAAAGAGAATTTTCATGAAGGATTGTGAGATAACCTTCCACTCAGACAATTTTTCATATATAGACTGGGTTGTGCACATACGAGATCCTTAATTATAATATAGATTTGTTGTCTGATTTAGCGTCATAAAAGGTTTTTAATTATTAGTTTTGATATGTCATCTTGTTATTTTGATCTCCACATGATAATCATCAAAATAATACAATTCAAATATAAAAAAATATATAGTAATGCCACACCCACACATACGTTTTTAAAAAAAAATAGGTATGATACATCGATACCTGAGTTGGTCTTCAAGAAAAGCAAGAATAGTAGCCAGAATAATTCCTCTTATGCCTCCTCCATCAACGCTAAGAATTGTCACCATTTCTCCCAACACATGAGATGTTACTACCAAAAAAAGGATAATGAAAAATGATGTTCTAGTTGCCATTGTTAGACTATCTTTTTTGGAGTACAAAAGCATTGACTAACAAGCGAGGGTTTATATAATCACATGAAAAGTCTTTGGTTCAAGTCCAGGAAGATCATTTACTCTTTGTAATCAGATTTGTTAGCAGAATAATCCAACAATTATTATATTTATAAGCGAGCCGGACCGGGGTCAAAAAGGTTCAAATGAATATACTTGATCGAAATATTTTAATATTTTATATAGGTTAAATTTGATAAATTATAATTAATCATATCATGTTAAATGAACTAATGTGATCCTATGGTGTGATGATTTAGTAGGTTCAAAAAATTATTGTGATATGATGTTTGAAACGCCTATGCAATATTAAATCTTAGATATTTTTTTACTTAATTTTTTGTTTTGTGTTACCATATATATTATTACAAATGTGTGCACATTTGGTCAATTTTAAGGTTATACCTTATTACTTTCTGTCTATGAATTATTTTTCTCTATTTTTAACTCTTGTTTTTTTCTATTTTAGAGAGTGTTTGACTAAGAGTTTATTTGAATTGATTTATTTTAAATGTTAAAATAACTTTGAAGTATTTTTGTAGTGTTTGAATAAAATATAAAAAAAATTTAAACATTTGTTTTAAACTCAAAAAGACAAAAAATTGTCAAAAGTCATAAGTTAGAATTCTTAACTATGACTTTTAAGTCAAACAGACAAAAATAAGTCAATAACTATAATTAGAATTCCTAACTTATTATTTTTGACCTATAATTAGTCATAAATCATAATCTCATCCAAACAAATTCTAATTTTATAAGTTGGTCAAATTGACTTATAAAAGATATTTGACTTAGCGTATTAGCTGGTCAAAGTGTTGACCAAGCTTTTTAAAAAAAATGACGTGTTTGGCTAGATTTTTGGGAGAGAATAAGTGTTTTTCCGTAGTACATAGTAGTTGAAGTTGTTTTCGAAGCTAAAAAAAGTATAAGTTTTAAAAAGAAACACTTTAAAGAAAATACACTTAAAAATTCTTTCAAAAAGTTTGACCAAATATTAATTGCTGCAAAAAAGTTTATATTATTTATAGGTTAAAAACAAACTATTTCTCACCAACAAATACTTTTTTGACAAAAGAATTTTCACCGTAAGTTGATTTTAGAAACTGGCCAAACATATTGAGGATCTCTGATTAATTGTTGGTAACCACTTGCATATAAATTCACATAAATATGAAGAAATTAACTAGTATCGAATAATTAACAAGTTCAAGAATCTCTTATATTTATAATAATTATTTGTATAGTATTAACTTGGCACTTCTAAATTGATACACCCTCTGACTACTTTTATTTGTAAAGTATTAACTTGACACATTTCTTAACGATCAATATATTACTATATCATTTTTTGAATCTAATAAATTCAATGCTTTGAAAAATGAATATAATTAATAGTAAAAAAATTTTAAACTAAAAATGATTGTTTTATTTTTATTTTTAAAAAAGAAATGAGTTTTAAGAGTCGCCACTTAATTTTTAAAGTAAAATTAAGTGAACTATTTTTTCAAAAGATTAAAAACAGAAAATCTAATGAAATATATTAAAAAGGGTTCGGGATTCATATTAATGTTTTAGGAAGTGTTTGAAAGCACCTAAAACATCCGCTACTTGCGGTTATCCGACAATTAAAATATTTGGCTAATTACTTTAAGAAAAGCTAGCATGCTTAATTAAGTTGCAAAAATAAACAGTTTAAAACTCAAAATTATTTTTTAAGGGGAGGGGAAATATTGGAGAGATATTACTTAAGTAAATACCTTGCAAATACTCTAAAGAGGGTTAAGTAGAAAAAATATAATTTTATTTAATTTTAGAAAAATATAGGTGTTAACTCAAAATGGTTTCTTTGGGGAATCAAATTGGGAAGACCTTAAAATCAGATAAAACAAATAAACAAGTACCGACAATCAATAAATAATAAGGAAGAGAAGGCTTGGGCCAAGTCCAGTTTTTGTCCGTCTGGGTCGATACTTGGACCTAAATTCAATGTTGGGCTTTTGGCCCATTTATATCTGACCCAATTCTTTCCCATTTGTACCTATCCTAAACTAATTGACCTTTCTTTGGGCTTTTAACCCAATTTTCACCTGTCCTAAAACTAGCAAATAATACCGAAAATAAATAGGCCTTTGGCCCAATTATAATACAACACAAAACTCGAATTTCGGGAGGGTTTTTGGCCCATTTTCATGATTGTATACAGTGTATATCGCTTCTGTATATCACTGTATATTCTACATATTTCGCATATACTGTTGTATACGGAGTGTATACAACCTTTAATTTCGCTCCGAACACTGGCATTTTCTGTTTTCCAGCCCTGTACTTCGGTTTTGACTAAAAAAAAATTAGTTTGAGCCTCCTTGGCTCAAGGTGAAATGCACGGGAAAAATCTGACTTTAAACAGCCACTTTTAATTAAAAATCGACTCAATTCATACAAGGAAACTAGCAAATACAAAACAAGCATTCATTCGCAATATTCATAAGAAACTATCACCTTGACACTCTAACACAACAAACAATATTAATCACTGATGGAGGAATCAAATTCCATGTAAAGAATAGGGATGAAGCCATTTTAAAGTTGAGACAAACAGAATTGTAAATTAAGTTGCTGCCAACAAATCTTTAAATCAATTTATTTTTTATTTTTGAAGAAAGGGTCAAAATATATAACTTAGAAGACGAGTACAGTTGGGGTCGGTTTTGGTATTGTACATACTGGGCCAGTTGGTGGCCTACTGTTATTGATTAATTTCTACCGAGAGTCAAAATTGGGATAAATCATCTTTTTTAATTTTCTAAAATAAAATAAAATATTTATTTTTAGTATATAAGTGGCGACTGAAACAATAATAGAGTAGTAGTATTTTTTTTTTCTTTTTGCTTAGAAAAGAAGATTCCAATGTCACCATATATAATTTATTCAAACATTAAACACAACCAAAAGGTTACATAATCCAACACATTACATAGAGAGACATTTCTAATGAAATTTATCCCTCATAAACTTTGCAAGCGCTTATTATTTAGCATAATAAATTTACAATTACAACCCGAGACCTTGAATTAATAAGATGCTTTGTTTGCTCGAAGTTTCTTCCTATCAGAAAGCAATTTTGCAAACCTACAATGAAATAAACTATTTTAGTTTGCAATAAAATAGATTTATAAGAAATTTAATATGAGTAATACAACTAGCTGATGAGATATAGTAATATGAATAGGGATGTTTGTAGTTTGGCTCGGATTAGTTATTGGTTAAAATTAAAATCAAACTAATCTAGTCGGTGTTTTGAATTTCTAAAATCAAGGCAAATCAAACAAAAAAAAAAACCGCCGGTTTGGTTATTATCAGTTCGGTTCGATTTTAATGATTTTTTTCAATTTAAAAGTAATAATTTTTTTGAGGACATACATATTTCGATAGACACAAACACCTAGTAGATGAACAATCCACAGGAAAGCTACTATTGGTTCAATAACAATACTAGAGTTATTATTACACGAACAAAGTGATTCAATTAAGAGAAAATGTGATTATCTTATGCGAGGTAAGGTAGGCAAAGACTAAAGTAATGAATTTTGATGGACTTGGACTTAGGATTGTAATTTAAGTGTTGGGCTTGAGAAAATGGTAAAGTTAAAGACTTAAAGTTAATTAAAATTTAACAAAATATTCATATCTTTTTTATGAATAATATATAAATAATTATAAAATTTATATATCTGATTTATCGATCCAGTTTGGTTATTTTTTAGTAAAATCAAACCAAACCAAATAGTATCGGTTTTCAAAATTTAAAATCAAACCAAATCAAATATCAGTTTTTTATATCGATTTGATCTAAATTCCGATTCGATATGATTTTTTAACCATAACCACGAACAATCCTATATATGAAAAAAAGCAAAAAATATTTCAAGCACCGACAGAACCGAACGCGTCAGAGTCTATAATGTGTTTTACCTCTTTAGAGCTTCCTCATAGGTTTCAGGATTGTCTTTGGAAACTGGTTTCTTCAATAAATTTTCACCAACTTGTACTAATAATTCCATATTAGCCCCAGAAGCATCATCCGCTTTAGTAGTTGTGCCTGTTAATGCATTTTCCTGGAATTAAATATACTCGTATCGTTAGCAAAGAAAATATGACATGCATATTATATTATAAAATAATAATGGAAAAATTACACATGCTTCACTATCATATATATTTTTGAAATATTACGTATCTTACCACTTATTAAGAATTTCCTATCATACATTAAGAAAAACATACTTAGATACATGTATTTTTGCTATGAGATACTTAGATATTGTATATGTATGCATCTGGTGTGATTCGCATGTATCTGAAATATCAAATACATGGGAGAGTGGCAAGCGAGATTGGAGAGTGCGAGCAAGATTTGCTAATGTATTCTAGACAGGGGCGGTCCTAGAAGTTGACAAGGGGGTTCACGACAAAAAATTACGTTCGTTGTATATTTAAGGCAATTTTAAGAATTTTTATGTCTATATATTGATTTTGAGCCTCCTAAATGTAAAATTAGAGGTTGACTCAGTGGTCGAGGGGTTCAAAACCAGAGGCGAATCTAGGATTTTTCGAACATGAGTGCATCAAGTAAAATGTATTGAAGTGAGAATTGATCCTTAATCCTCAAGGTGAAAAGTTCAACATTTAACCATGTGGACCATTTAGACTTCTTGTAGTATGGGTGCAAGAATGTAATATTATACAAAATCTTAAAAAATATACATATAAAATATCTAATTTTACGAAGAGACCACGGGTGCGGATGCCCTATTTTTGGGCTGTAAATTCGCCACTGTTCAAAACTCACCTTAAGGATCCAAGATCAAATCTTAAAATAGATAATTTTACAAACTAGAGTATATCTAAGTAATAACCTCTGAGATTTATGTAAGTTGCCGATAATAATAGTTGGGACTTACTTGAACCCTGAGGTAATTGTTTTGTGAATGAAGAGCTTGAAAAACAGTAGAAAGGTAATAATCAGTCATGTAAGAACTTGCTGCCTCAGTCATTTGCTGTATAACCAACATCCATTGTAGAGCACCCCAAGTAGCTGTCTCTTCTGCTGTATGTGTTTTATCAAACTCTGAATTAGTGCCAGTGCCTAATGAGAGCAACAACATTTGCTTGTAATTTAATGACCTAATTGAAGCAAATGCTGGATCCTCTTGTGCACGTCTCGTTGCAACGCTAACGGATAATAACGCCTGCATGCATGCATGCATTCACACATAATATATATATAGTACTCCCTCCGTCCCTTTTTAGTTGTCCACTTTAGAAATGGCACACAGATTAAGGCAACAATGATTAGCACAGTGAAGTTACAATTTTACCCTTATGACAACTTTTCACTTCAAAATTACAACCACTTATTTGAATTCAAGTGAAATAAATTGGAGGGAAACAACATACACTTTTACAATTTTCAAGAAGTGTAAATAAGGGTATAATAGGAAAAAATTTGTTGTCCTTTCTTGATTTGTCAAAATGGACAACTAAATAGGGACAACTAAAAAAGGAAATATGGACAAGTAAATAGGGACGGAGGGAGTATTGATTAGCTATTTCGAAAATGTCTGATTGAAAATTGAATCGAAAGTACGTAGTAGTACCGGATCAGCAACAGTAGCAACAGCACCATCAACAAGATTGAACTCATATTTATCACCATTACTAGTATGAGTAATAAAGTCACTGAATCACTGTCACCGTTAAAACTAGTACTCCTAAACACGTCCGATCTCACCATCAAAATGTTTTATTAGATTACATATACATATTTTTAAGATAATATATATTTTTGTATGTATTTACCAAACGTACTAGAAAATAAATAAGAAATTCACTTGTTTACAAATCATGACTGTAATTATTTTGACTTACATTTGACTTGGTGAATATTACTGGCTTATTTGTTTTGATGTCAAAGCTTGAGATGGCAACTTCTGTCAAAGCTTGATGCACACGAGTTTCTCCAAGTTTTTCTTGAAGCACTTGCATAAGATATTTTCCATCATATTTTGGGCCAAAAAATTGGCCAGTACTGCATAATATAATGTTACCAAATTAAATATAAGTATAAAGAACATAAATTTCATATATTTGGGGTTAATTATATCCTATCTCAGAAGTTTACTCAATTACGTACAAAAATACTAAATATTTCATTGCACTCGGATATATTCCTTAGCTGTCCGATACATTTCAAATGATGCATTACTTAATGGAAGGAATGTATTTGAGAGGGGCTAGAGATGTATCTGAGAAGAGATTTTTGTAAGATTTTAATGGTAAGAAATTTTAGAGAATATAATAACTTAAGTTGTGTATTTATGCAATTTTTCCTAAATATAATTCATTACTCAAAACATATTCTCCTTCTTTCTTTCGAGTTGTTTGACCTATTTTTTTTAGTCCATCTAAGAACAATGTACTCCATCTGTCCCATTTTATGTGGCGCTTTTCGGATTTCGAGATTCAAACAAGTCTATCTTTCATCGTAAATTTTTTAAACATTTTGAATTATCAATTATTGTGACTTGTAGTACTTTTTACGTAATTTACAAGTATTTAAATTTCATTTCAAAAAAATTGCAGATTTCATGCGCAAATTCTAGGTCAAACTTAAACTGTTTGACTCTCGAAAAACTAAAAGTGCCATATAAATTGGAACAAAGAGAGTAAGTTGTTGTTTTTACTTTATAGTGACTCTTTGATTTCAACTTTCAACTAGACATGTTTAAGACCACAATATTAAATATTGATATGTTTGACTATCAAAAGACTCAAAAATCCTTTTTCACGCTCTAAACTCCGTATCAAGTTAAAATTAGACAAATAAATTGAAACAGAGGAATATAAATATGTATATGTACCTAGAATTAAATATGAGGGCCATGTTGGAAGTAAAAAGGTACAATATCTTTAGCAGCTGCAAAGGGTCGATTGTTTTCATTTGAAGTAGTTATCATAGCAGTCAATAAACCTCCTGTACTTGTTCCTCCAATTACATCAAAGTAATCTGCAAGTCTTGCATCTGCATTATTGTCCATTTTCTGACTCGAAAAGAAAAGTAAGTCGTATAAATAATAATTCAGAAATAACTCACTTATTAATCAGATATTACATTTACATATTAAAAAAATTTAGTAGATAAGTTGTAACATAAGAAAACCATGATTTATTTGAATAATAATTAGCTTTATCATGACCCTATCGATAATAGAAGTACTATTACTAATCATTATCACTAATAAGCATTGAAAAAAATACAATTCAAGCGTAAAAAAAGAAAAAAAAAGATAGTAATGTCACACTTACATACATACACGAAAAAATATTTTTACGATATCTGAAGTTGTCCTTCAAGAAAATCAAGAATGATACCCGGAATGACTATAATAATGTCACACTTACATACATACATTAAAAAATATTTTTACGATACCTGAAGTTGTCTTTCAAGAAATTCGAGAATGATACTCGGAATGATTCCCTTAATTCCACCTCCATCAATACTAAGAACAGTCACCATTTCTCCCAACGTAGCAAATGTTGAACTAGTAGTTGCTAATATCATAAAAATTAAAACTAAAACAGATTTAGTAGTTGCCATTTTGCAAATGTTCAAAGTGTTTTTAAATTTTGTTGGTGCTTTGAGCATATAACAAGCATGGTATATATAGGCACGTAAACAAGTTGAGAAATTTTATTTTGAGTTTGACATAACCAATAAAAGTTAGTGATGTCTATTAGTGATGTTTATTAGCTCACTCACTTTGCACCGCAACTGTCATTAGTGATGTTTACCTTTCCTTTTTCTATTCTATATTAGTATTATATAATATATATGTGTGATGAGACTTGAAATTGTTTAGCACCGCAAATGTCCTTGTTGAGGGGAGGTATATGAAGATTATCCGTTCAAACAATTCAGGCTCTAATACCAGATGTAAGATTAAATACATTTTAATACATAATATCAAGATCTTGAACACGATAATCTTACATAGAGATCGTTAGGGGCACATACCTGATGAGGAAGACATCATCACAGAGAAAAGCGGAAGCGTTAGTCGTAAATTGGTTTCTACCTCCTTTCCCTAACTTTATGTTACCACAACCGTCAGCGATAGAATTATTGTAGAGAATATGTGGTAACCCTAATGGGTGGAGGGAGGACCAATTTATACAGGTTATGACTTAATCCGGTACGTCCATCAAGTAACCAATGTACGGACGAGATCTATTCCTTATTAAATATTATTTATGGTATTACTTGGGTTACAAGTAAACTTGGGCCATAAGTAAGAAATAATTAATAATAATTCTTACATTTTTATCTTAAGTTATGATGCCACATACATCCCCTCTATGGACCCACTGTCCTTGTTGAGAGGAGGTTTTCTTTTGTTGAGGTTGGGGTGTCACATACAACCCTCTATGGACTCAACGTCCTTGTTGAGGTTTATCTCACACTGCATGAGATTTTTCTAGACTCAGCACTATGATTTTCCCCGCCTTATCAGAAATGCCTAAACTCAGTTGAAGTCAGAGCCATATTGATAAAACTGACACATGATCGACTCTGATATTAAGCAAATTCTCTCCCTCGCACCTCACTCACTTTCCTTTTTCTATTCTTTATTAGTATTATATAGAGCAACTTTCACATATAACAAACAAAAAAAATCATATTTGTATGCTATAGCAAAGTTTGCATAATTGTGTTCCATAGCAAACATATATATGTATAATTCGCTATACATATACAATTGAAAGCTATGTCTATTTCGCTATACATATACAATTGAAAGCTATGTCTATTTCGCTATACATATACAATTGAAAGCTATGTCTATTTCGCTATACATAAATACAAAAAGAAGCAATTGTATAATTCGTTGGCTCCTCTTCAGATTTGTATAATTTTGCTGGCAGACCATTTGTATAAATTGTTGTTAGCCTCTCGTTGGCAAGGGAGTATTTTCATTGTATAATTATAAGTGTATAGGACGAATATATATGTATTTGCATGTGTATATACAATTTTCTCTTACTTTATACAAACATAAACACAATTTATACAATTCTGTTGTATAAAATGAGAAAGAGAGAAAGACAAAAGAGATCTGGGTAGGGGAATATTATTTTTATTGTATAATTATAAGTGTATAGGCCAAATATATATGTATTTGCATGTGTATATACAATTTTCTCTCGCTTTATACAAACAGAAACACAATTTATACAATTCTGTTGTATAAGCGAGAGAGGCGAGCATAGAGGGAGCGAGCGAGAGAGAGAGAGTGGCGAGCGAGAGTTTGAGGGAGAGAGGCGACTGACAAACAGTTTGCTACAGGACACAATTAAATCAAAGAATGGTTATACCATTTAATTTGAATTAATAGTTTACCATTATGTACAATTTTCCCTATTATATAATAGATCCGTTCCAACCGTTCTTTATTTTTGTGGCTGACCCCATAGGTGTGATGAGATTTGAAATTGTTTAGCTCACCACCTCTTTATTTTTAGAAGAATAAATAAAATCCTCATTTCGATATGAAAAACGATCTTTGAGCCTGATTTGACAAATTAAGTTAACGAAGAAATTTGAACTTTGTGATTTTAAATTAAAGATATATTAAAATATTTTTTAATCTTATGATATTAAACACGTCATAATTGATAAGAAGAGAGATTTTCTTTTTAATGAACTAACATGACAAATAAAACAAACAAAGGAGTAATGATCACTACAACAAATTAGATTATGAGGGACAAATAATTTCGTCATCTATAAATCATGTTTCGTCACTAAAAATTTCGTCAATCAATCGTCACTAAACATGTGTCACTCAAAATATACAAAGACGATTTAGTGCTTCGTCGCTAAAACTAATATATTAACTACAAAAAAAAAAATCGTCCCCAAATGCATAAACATTTGTGACGAATTTATTATTTGTCATAAAAAGTGTAACTTTATTTGTAGTTAATAGTATGTTTTATCACTAAAATGGTTATTACTACCGACAAAACTATATCGTCGCTAATTATTTAGTTCAATCAGGGACAACATCAATTGTCTCTAAAGTTGTATGTATTTCGTAGTTGAAAAAAATATAATATCGTCACTAAAGACTATTTTTATATACAAAAAAATATTTTGTCCTTAAATGTATAAATTAGGGACAAATTTATTATTATAAAAAAGGTTAATAATTTTGTGATTAAATTTATCATTTTGTCAGTAAAAGTGTTGCTTTTACCGATGACATATATTGTCACTAAATATTATCATAAGTAGTGACAATTACAATTGTCACAAAATAAAAAAAATTATTCATATTCAACAATAAAGGGTACTACGCCAATACATTTTTTGTCACTGAAAGTAATCAAGTTGTGATGAATTAATTTATTTAATGACAAAAATATTTGTATCAAAATTCACTCATGATCATATAATAAAAATAACTTAAATTATACTAAAGAATAATATCTCATTACAAACTCCTTAAATAAAAGTAAAATATGTCCAATGACAAAAAAATCTAACTAAAATATATCAAATATTACTCCTAAACAAAGACATATAAGTAAAAATTCCTTCCAACGTATCAATAATGTGGTGACACATAGCTTGCAATCAATCTTGCTTCAATTCTCACCTTTTATACCTGTAAAAAGAAAGAGAAAATAAAACAAAGATTTAAATTGAGATATTCATATTGGAGTCTAAAGTAAAATATGTAACACAATTTGTCTTTCATATGTTGTAATGTCCAATTTTATAAGTAATTTTTAATTTACAATATAAATTTTATCATTACAAATTTAACATAGTGAAAGTTTATGAAGTATATCATCACAAACTACTCTATATGACAACGTAAACTTCATCATTCATGAAACTACTAACTATTAAAACATAATGTAAAAACTGCAATTCAGTAAAATTATAAGTGCAAAATGAACAAAAGAACATAAAAACCCCACATAAAACCATAAAAATAATACCAAGTTCATATCTTTAACAATTGGTCTCCTAAATAAAGAAAAAATAAAAAAGAAGACTAAGTTGTGATTAGCCTTATATGGTATAGTCTCCGGTCAATTACTGAACGACAGAGTGTGAAAAATGATAATAAAACATAGCCAATAAAAATAAGATCTACATATTCTTTAAAGATCAACCAGTGATTATGTGAATATAGGGTTAAAGAATATGAAATACAAAGAAAAGACCTTTCTTGTTGATTTCTTTTCAATTTTTGTTATCACTTCGATCCCTATATATTTGTTTTAAAGTTGAACGTGGGAGATGAGAAAGGAAAGGAAGATGAAGAAGATAAAGAAGAAAAAAAGGAAGATTTTTTTCTCTTTTCTGTATCAGTGTGATTGAATCACTTGAAAAGATTTTTTTTTTGTTATGTTTCCTATTTTGATTCTTTTAATTTTTTTCCTTTTTAAAATTAATTAATTGTCTTGGAAGATTTTTTTTAAAAAAAGAACCATTGAAATAGATGACTGAAAACCAGCAATGCAAATTGTCATGGGGTCCACCTTATAAGATACTAGAAAAAATAAATAAAAACAATTACACTTTCACTATTTATTGATAATTGATACTCTAATGTTAAAGTAAAATTAAGCAAGTGTAAAACCTATAATGTAGCAATACTTTTCATTTCAAATTGATAGTCTTACTTTAAAAAAAAATATTTCTCACATTTTAGCAACCATTTAACTTTTTAAAGTCACAAAAATTAAAGATTTATCTATATATCTTATCGAAATGAGAATAAGATATACGTAATTTATGAAGCTTTAAATATGAAATAAGCGGGTCTTTTTTGGTGTTTTTCATATAAAGAAAAAATATTTTCAAAAAGTTTAAGTTAGGGCAAACTTTCTAACTCTTAGGCATATTTTGTGAAAATACAGAATCATTGAAGAATGTGTGTAACTTTCTTTTAAAACTAAAACTAGTATACGTGCCCGCGCGTTGCGCGGATTTTAAAATTAAAAAAAAAACTAATAAAATCTACTATTCACTTTCTACTGTATATTTTAAAATATAATTATACAAATCAATTAACTTATTTATTTGTGCATATTACAGTATCATTTTTATTAATACACAATTTAATATTATGTTTATAGTTATAATTAGCTACATTTATTGTTTTTAAATATATTTTGTTGAAATTTTAATAAAGATAATATTACTTTCTTTTTGTTTATTTTAGTTTGATGAAAAAAACAAAAACTTTATGCGTTTTAGATGTTTGGTCTACTATTTTTTATTATTGTTTAATTGAAATAATATTATATTCTTGTTAGTAACTTTTTAAATCTAATTTTCACATGAAATGATTAAATATTTAATTGTAGGCATGATATTCAAAATTTTAAATTGTGTCTTTCTATTTTTTTAGAACTCATATATTGATTACATGATGTTTTTTTTAAAATCATCTAATTAGAGTAATATTTTATTACTAAATAATTTTTAATTTCCAAATCAATTTCGAAAAACGCATTGAATCGAAAATGAATATAAAAAGATTAATCCTATAAGATTTAGTTGTTATTGGAAGAAAAAGTCATTAAAAAGAGTTGCAAAATCAGCGAGGAAAAAAAATTGTTGTATATGTATTTTTCACAATTTGCATTCAAATATAATTTGTAGTTACATTGACAGTTATATTTTTCAAATTTATTAATTTTATTGTCTAACAGATATTTTAACAATTGACATATTTTCATTAATAAAGTATAAAATAACATGATTTTTTAAAAATATACTTTAAATAAAAATTATATAGTAAAAAAATATTCATCAGTTTTTGTTCTTTCATATTCTATGAATTTTCAATCAAGAAAATCATAAATTAAAATTGAAATACATAACTAAAGAAAAATAATAAATTTCATTATTCCATGACCAACAAAAACATTCATCGTATTTCTCTCCACACAATCCATATTATTTGTCTCATCCCATGAACAACAAAAACATTCATCGTGTTTCTCTCTACACAATCCAACTATTTTACAATAAAGCTCCTACACTAATGAACGAGTAACATATCTTATTTTGATATTAAAAAAATAAAATGTCATAAATCATGCTTTAAAAGAATTAAAAACACAACTATAACATAAATAAAAAATTAAATAAGGCCAAACAGGATTTAAAAAATAAATAAATATGTATTGCTAAATTTAATAGCAACTATTGTAAAAAAAAAGAAGAAGATAAATACGAATGGAAGACTCCATCATGCATGGAGCATTGTATTGATTAAATGTGTTTGTCCGCATGAATAAATAGTAATTAGTTAGTAAACATAAAATTTACTAAATTCTTAAAGTATGACATAAAATTATGATTA